>NC_141824.1:24748663-25114496 GCF_982586985.1 Callionymus lyra
AATAGTGTTTATATGTGGACTTTCCATGAAACACATTGAAAGATAAACCTTCTTCCTCATGGTGTAGTGCAGAGATGTAGCTGGCTCACTCCTGGACTCAATTACCGGAATTAATCAGCAGTGTATTTTTAATGGGCTGTTCCTGATGGACAAACTGTCTTAGCGTCAAGTTTACCACAAAGACTGGAACCCACTGTCCCCGCCCCGTCTCTCTTCCGAGCACACATCTGTTATGAAACAGCACCCTCTTGCGGCGGAGAAGCGTCCCACCGCCTGAGCATCAAAGCTGAAGAGAGATGAGTTAAAAATCTGTTTCCATTGGCTGGTTTGATTTTCTCTGCGGCTCCTCTGGTTTTAATCAATGAGGAAGACAAACAGCTATTTAGAGAGAACAATAGCATATTGATTCTGAGCCACTAATCAGCCGAGCTGTCTGTCCGACTCATTTGAGGAATGAGTCTGTGGGTAAGTACTCACATTCGTGCCCGAGCGCACATCACACACACATGAGAGGCAGAAGCAGGTGTTCCTCCAACACAACTTCCAGAGAAGCAGGAAGTCGATCCCACCGTTCCATCAGGCTCCCGGTTTCCCCTTCCTGCTGTCAGCAGAGCGTTCCTCACGCGGCGACAATGGACTCGACCTTTTAAATTAATTTGTCAGATAATGTGTCAATATTAAATATCAACTTTGACCTCCTCAGTCTGCCGAGTGCACTCTCGCCGGCTGCACTATTGATTTGTGTCTGCCGCTCTCCTCGCCGGGCTCGCACTCAAAGTCCATTATTTTTGATTCTGTCGTGAAATACATATCTTCTCCCGCTGACATCTGACAAACAGCATATGGAAGTCATTTTATCTAGCAATAATGTGTGTCAAAAAGTTTCTGCTCTTCAAGGAGCTAAAGTGACGTTTGCGGATGGTTTTGATGTGCGGAGTGTGACGAGCGATGTCAGGAAATATCATTTTAAAGACTTTTATCACTTGAACATTACACACTTTCAGAGATTCAGAGAAAGGTAAATGTGTGGTTTTTCTTTTTTTACAAAGTCTGTTGGCAAAATGACTTAAGAAGTACTTATCTTTTCTATGTTAGTTAAAGGGAACAGACAATTGTGGTTGTGTTCCTGAGTACCATCTGGATTAAGAAAGGTTTTGAAGAATGTTTATGGCTAATCACTACTGCTAACGCACCGAGCTTCATTCAGTAAAATAACCATAAAAGAGTTTGCATTCGTGAATGGATTATTCATTTGAACCACTTAAGTAAATCAACTTTCATGTGACCTTAATTACAAATAAGCTTCTTCTTTATGCATTTTTTTATTCCATCACCTACTGAGATTTTTTTCTTCTGAAAAGCAAAAGATTGACACGAGTAAAAATATATTCAATTAAAGTCGGGACTTAGATGTAACACAATTTATTAACGGATATTTGTGCTAATCTAATCATTTAGATAATAATGTATGATCCTGTTTAGATTTTAAAAAAATGTGTCAAGAGCAGATTTTTTGTAAGAAAGTAAAAACTATCTACTACTTTTGCCCCTTTTTGTTTTTTAGTTTGAGACCACTGTTGTAAAAAAAAACTAGAAATAAGCAAAACAATTAATATGATGGGGAAACTTAAATAAAAAAGTATATTATAACATTTAATTTTAATTTTTTAGTTTTAAATTCATTTTCTTCTCGTAATAAATCATAAAACAACTATTGCCATAGCATGACTATATACAGTATGATGTATTCAAAATTATTTTTATTTAGAATTATTACATGCTAGTGAGAAAAAGACAAAAAAAATATTATTATCTTAAACAAAGAACATTTACAATTCATATGTAGAGTTTAACTAGAGATGATGATTAGTTTTATTTTATACATTATTATAGATACATCATCATCATCGAGTAAATAAAAACTCGTTGTGAAGACCTCAACATTGAAGAACCTTCACATAATTCTGCTGTGGTTACCCGACACAGTACTTCTTCAGTCTGGTCCTGAGGGGAGACACCGACCCTGAAGAGTGAGCCGTGATCAAACACTGTCGCTCTGACCAGGATGTTACGTCTTTGGTCCGACTTTATCTGCAGCTCAGTCCACCTCACTGTTCCTGGAGCGGCCGACACATCTCGCAGCACAGAGTGATAATCCGACACATGTACTCGTCTGTCTGAGCCGATGCAAAAAAAAACGTGTTTGGTTTGTGTGTGAATAAATATTCATTTATTCATTAAACACCAGATCTGTTTTGACACCTTCTCTGTTGCAGCTAATGGGCTGAATTAATTCCGGGTGTTGCACTTGAAGGGTCATAATGACTGGAGGAAGTGTAGATCTCGGGCGTGACAGAGAGTCTCCTGGACTTCTTCTAAACCAGCAGAGAATCGCGCTCCGGTGTGTGTTAGATTGACAGTCGGAGGGATGGGAGAGTGCAGGAGAGGACGGATGGAGGAGCGAGAGAAGGATGAGTATTGACTGATCAGTGCTGAGATTGACAGGCGGAGAATAATGGAGGCATTCAGACTCCGTCGCCAACTTTCATGTACCTATTTTTTGCCCTCCTACGCGCCAGACTCTGGAATACTTGATTTATTATCTGATATGCAGAATCCTGAGATGTTTATATCCAGGAGTCATTTACTGGAAGCTCGTCCTGTCTTTGATTGGACAAGCCGGAGTAAAATACTCTGATACATGAAGCCGTATGAAACCTAATCACATTTAGTCTCCGTAATGAAATTGCAGCGAGTTTGTGTTCATATTTTGATTATTTTAGAATGCATTATCTGAGCGTGAGTTGCTGTCTGGCTTTCATCTTGTGTCTATTTTCCCTCCCTTCTTCTGATTATGTGTCCTTGCAACCTTTTTTTAATGTCGCCCCGGATTAAAATATCCAGATTTTTTATATTTTGTGTCAAACTTAAGTGAGCATATCTGCAAGATACGATAAGTCTAGTATAATTTCAGTCTAGTGGACAAAGTACTTGACCGCAGACTATGACAGAGCCGGGCAAATAAGGCCCAAAGATAATGTAGAAACAAAATTCTTGACTGTGGTGTTGCTGAATTTAAAGACCACATGACTCTTGTCAAAGTCGTAACTACTTTCATTTGTTTTCAAATCTAAATATGTCCAAACGTCGGCTTTAAAAGCTGCTTGAGTGGACTGTATCCTCTCATCCTCAGTCACCGCTGGGATTTCATGAGATCCCATGAGATTTCATTGTAGCTATATCTGGGGTGGATGTAATGACTGCTGCCATCCAGCCTGAAGTTTGATTGCGACACAAAAATGAACAAATCCCATAAATATTTTGTTAATTGCAAATTTAAAAATAATATATATATATATACTAATATTTTTATTTTACACACACTTCTGTGAAATATAAACTACAAAAGAACATGATTTATAAGCCAAAAGAATGAATATTTTTGTTTGTATTTAGGGAAATAAATCAATACAGTGCTCTCAAATATCGATACAGTATCATCAAAACAAATAAGTGATAAGTCAGTGTGTAGATATTTTCTCATCACTCAGTAGAAACATTTTTTGTATTTACTTCTTAATTCATTAATGGTTTCCTGAATTGATTATTGGTTTTTAGTTTTAGGACCTTTGTCCTTCGCTTTGGTCATTTTTGTGAGTATTTATTGCCCCTCGGAAAGTTTTATAAGATAATACATTTAGAATAATAAGCTTGATTGTATTACTTTACCTTTATTCTAGTTTGATGGCCCCTCACAACTGCCCCTGTGTCAAAGGTGGCCCCTGAAGAAAATGTAATTACCAGCGATCTATGGGGTTCGGAACTCATGGCGCTCTTGTCTTTCTTGGTGTGTTTCAGGGGGAACTTCACTGGAGGAGCAAGTGCGAAGGATAAAGGACATCGAGGCCATCGAGAGTGATTCCTTTGTTCCTCAGGCTTTCAAATCATCCAGGGATGATATAAAGGTGCGTTCTGTCTCTCGTTTTCTCCCGGCCCCTCGCTCGCTCCATCTTTTCACTCCGTCTCTTATTGGATTTCGCTTCCTGCAATGAGGTGCCGTCTGTCCAGAGACTGCCCAGACCAAATCAAACATCCCCATTCAGCGCCATTTGTTCCAACCTGAGACGGTTTCATCAGACGCTGGAGTGTTTCGCCGGCTCTCGAGCGGCGGCGACCCCACACTACCCCCCCCACGCACCCCCTTCCTTCCACTAGATGGGCGGCTGCAGACAATACACAAAAGTCATTATTGAAATGTTGCCGTCTCTAAAGAAGGAGGAATTTGATTTGTTTGGCCTCATGGCTGTTTTGAAAAGATCAGCGACAACATGTGACAGGAATCTTGCACCCACATTCGGGGGGAAATCTTATTGAACCCGGTAAAGGTCAGGGCTCCAGCGGCGGCAGATTGGACCGGACCACGGCGATCTGTCAAGCCACAGATCGAAGAGTTGTTACATGCACTGAAGTGCAGGGAAGTAATAAAGCCGGAATGCTTGAAAATGATGGCAGACTAAAGTTCTGAGACACTTCTTCATAACTATTTTTAAGCTTTTCGCTTTGACGGACAATTTTCGCTGCTGCTTCCTGCAGGGAGACATCTGTTGTTTTACATGCTGGTGCTGAGTCGGACATGTTTTCAAGATTTTCTGTCTAAATTAAGCATCAATTACACCATCGGCTTCCTTGTTTAGTTCCTAAAACACCATAATCTCAGAGTACCTCGAAGGATTTTTCTATCTATAAACAATTGCACTTTTAAAAAGTTTCAGAACGAAAATATTTGGGCCGTGGAGCTGCAATTGTGACGCTAAATAAAACCACCAAATTAGTGCATATTATTATGTGAATAAAGTAAGACACAAATATATATTTTAATTTGAATAAAGAATAAACTCTACCAAGGACTACTTATGTGTCACTACAGTTTTTGTGTTTTATTAAATCTTATTCAATCTTATCTTAATCGTGATCAAAAGAGTTTTAAAATTTATAACTTTCAATTTATCCCTTCTAGGCTTTTTTTTTTTGTTTAGATGTGCCTTAATTCTATTTTTATAAGCTGTGTTTACATAACTTATTAACCTCAATTGTTTATTACTAAGACATCAGGTTCAATAATGAAGAACAAAAGAGAAAAACCTTTTCCAGCCACTTATTTAAACCCATTACCTGCTACTTGTATAATTTTTTCTTTTTTTTTTTAGCATTTATATACATGTTAATGTCTCTTGTTTTATTTAATTTACATTATTTCATTTCTTTATTCTGTAATGCAACCACAACAAATTCCTGTATTGTGATGACACACGAAGTTGTGTTAACACTGGCAATAAAGGTGTCTAATACATTACATATATTTTAATATATTTGATAGCAGTGAGATCAATGGGACAGCAGGTGGCAGTAGCGTTGCAGTAGATGTGAGTAAAACCAGGGGAGAAGACAAATCCTTCAAAACATTTATAGATTCAGATGGTAATCCGGAACATACTGTGTTATTATCATCAACCTTTTACTAAAATAAAATTTAAAAATGTAACCTCCTTGGCAGAGGTAATATTTGTTTATATGATGATCACAAAACTAATCATGAGATATTTCACTTAAGTACAAGATGCTTGATGTGACGTATCAGGTTTTGTAAATGAGGAATCTGTTTGGAAGTAAATCCAACTGTTTTATTATTTAAGGAAGATAATTTAAACAAAATATAATTAGTAGAACATTGGTATTAGTACTTTTGGAAGGTAAACATGCTCATATGTGTCAGTCTGTACTGTTTCTAAACATACCACACCAAAAAAGGTTAGTGGTTAAATAAATATTTAGTATTTTCACATTCATAAACATGATTTTATATCCAGTATTTCTGTGTTATCGACCAAACCTTCCTCTACGTCTCTTACTCTCTCTGTGCGGCCAGATGAACTCTAATTAAATCCTCCATCTCGCTGAACACTCTCTCCCGTCCTGAGTGTGACACTTGAATGGACTTCATTCATGTTTCCTTCTTCATCAGGTACAACAAGGCCGTCCGTTTAAATAGGAGGCTTCATTGTAGTTTCAAGTCCTTCCTCCAGGGATGGAGGGGAAACAGTTTGGTGTCACTTTGCCTTCTATCGGTTTACAGATGGCACCATGAGAGCGACAGAGAATTATCATTTAAAGTCCTGTTCGCTCTCAAAGAAGCAGCTTTTAACTGCTAGAACTCTTCACAAAACGGTCCAAGATATCGCCTTCCAAGTGACAAATCTCACCTGCCATGCAGCGCCTCTTTGAACTCTTTGAATATTGAATATTGAATACTTTTCAAGCCATGATATAAAAGCGAGAGCTGCATGACGACGAGCCCAGCTCATCAACGATTTAGCTCAGTGTGATACTTCCAATGGAGTCAAAACACGATGGATATTATGGTGATACACTTAAGATTTGTGTTTGAAAAGTAAAGGAAAACAGTATATTTTCCGGTGAACGTTCATGTCGATTAAACTGTCTGACTGCCTTGTGCTTGGCATCTACTGCCCTCTAGTGGCTGTACTCTGTGTTGCATTTAACATGTTTTTGTTTTTTTAAATAGAATTTATTTCCGTCCTATCGTCTGAAATAAAGTGTTGAGTTGGTCACAGCCAATAAGAAGTTAAGAGTCTAATCTTTTAAAATAAATAATTTTAACATGCAAAAACAATATATTGTTGCTCAAACTTTCATCTGAGGAGTAGTTATGCAGTTTGTTTCTAATATTGGAGAGAGCTGTATGTATGAGTCAGAATCTCTTCTTTAATAATATATATTCTATATAGATGTACAGTTAATTGTCCATCCAATCATGAAATGCATCAAAACTAAATATAAGTGTCATAAATAGGAAATTATGTGTGTCTTTTGTCGCATATGCTTCTATTCTTTGAGTAGAAACTACATTAATCGTCATTATAAATTCGCATCATCTTATTTAAAATATAAAAAACCATGAAGAGTTAACGGTTTTATTGCAGCCATCAGACATGATGGTGGATCTGTGCCCACACAGCATAAAACTTCCTTTCATTAGTTTCATCTAAAGAGTCAGCGTTCATGTGTTTGGAAACGAATACATTAATAACAAACTGCACCTTAATGGATAAATGAGTTTTGAGGCACACATTTCTTCTGTGTTCAACCTTGAGTCTAAACACCCTTTTAACGTTTTTTCGCTTTCATTTTCCAGACGGAGAAGGTGGAGGAGAAGCAGAGCCCAGAGCCTGTGGACGTCAGTTTTCCCATTTCCATAATCTACAATGACAGCGACTCGCTCGCACATCCGGCTGTGAGTTTGTTTTTAAATAACATTTTCTTATCCTTCGTTGCTGAAATAGAAAGAGAGTTTTGTAGAATTGTCCGTCGACACCTGCTGACAAATATCATAATCTTTCATAATGTTGCTGTATCATGTCAACTTTCATTTTATATATATATATATATATATATTTATATATATACAAAAGTTTTAGGCAGGTGTGGAAAAAATGCTGTAAACTAAGAATGCTTTCAAAAATATAAATAATTGTTTATTTTTATGAATTTACAAAATGCAAAGTGAGCAAACAAAAAATAAATCAAATCAATATTTGTTGTTACTAACCTTTGCCTTTCCACCTGCATAAATTCTTATAAGTAATTTGCACAAAGTCAGGATTCTAGTGAGGTGTTGATCAACAATTATACCAAACATGTGCTAATGATCATCAATTTCACAAGTAGGTTGAAACACAGTCATTAAGTGAAAAAGATACAGATGTGTAGGAGATTAAAACTGGGTGAGGAACAAACTCTGCTACCAAGCTGAGGTTGTGGACAGTTTCATGTCAAAGGTCAAACACCAGGACTGAGCACAGCAACAACACACAAGTTCTACTGCATCAGCAAGGTTTCTCCCAGACACAGATTTCAAAGCAGACTGGGGTTTCAAGATGTTCAAGCTCTTTTGAAGAAGCACAAAGAAACAACGTTGAGGGTCGTAGACGTAGTGGTCGCCCAAAAAAACTTAGTCCTGCAGATGAAGACACATCAAGCTTATTTCCCTTCGAAATCTGAAGATGTCCAGCCGTGCCGTCTCATCTCTTTGGCAGAAACCAGTGGGACCAGGTACACCAGCTACTGTTCGGGGAAGTCTGGCCAGAAGTGTCTTCATGAAGAGTTGCAGCCAAAAATCCATTCCTCAGACATGGAAACGAGGCCAAGCGACTCAACTATGAAAGCATAGGACTTATGGTGCAGAAAAATGGCAGCAGGTTCTCTGGACTAATACAAATTTAAAATATTTGGCTGTAGCAGAAGGAAGTTTGTTCGCCGATTGGGCTGGAGAGCGGTACAATAATGAGTGCTGAGAAATACAGTCATATACTTATCCATCATGAAATACCATCAGGGAGGCGTATGATTGGCCCAGAATGTATTCTGCAGCAGGACAACGACCCCAAGTATACAGTCAATGTCATTGAGAAATATCTTCAGCGTAAAGAAGTCCTGGAAGTGATGGTATGACCCCCACAGAGCCCTGATCTCAACATCATGGAGTCTGTCTGGGATTACATGAAGAGACAGATGGATTTGAGAAACATCTACAGAAGATCTGTGGTTAGTTCTCCAAGATGTTTGGAACAACCTACCAGCTGAGTTCCTTCAAAAACTGTGCAAGTGAACCTAGAAGAATTGAACTTGAAGGCAAAGGTCGTCACACCAAATATTGATTTGATTGACATTTATCTTCCGTTCATTCACTGCATTTTGTTAATTGATGAAAATAAACTATTTACACTTCTATTTTTAAAAGCATTCTTAGTTTACAGCATTTTTTCACACCTGCCTAAAACTTTTGCACTCTACTTATGTATATTTGCTCCTGCAATGGCTCAATCAATGTCACTTGGTTACGTCAAACTTTTGGATGCTCATGAATCATGACTTTTATATTATGACTTTTGTTTCTTATAAATAAAGTGTTATAACAATACGATACTTTAAATCATTAAATTTATGATAATTTGGTGATAAAATTGTTAATGGATATTTTGGATTGAAAGATAGCAGTGTTTTTTCTTTTGGACATGTATAAATTGTCCATATAGTTGATCAAATATATTCAGATTACATGGAATACAGTAGGATCCAAAAGATGATTGAAGTATTGTCCCAGTACTCAAGACCCTTGACAAAGTTGACCAAGTTATTGGCAAGAATCTGGGGATACAAAACATATCAGGATAGAGGAGCAACGATACGATATATTGTGATTATATTGAGATACTGTAGGAACAAGCATATATTTGCAGTATTGTCCGAGTACTTGCAGAATTGCGTTGCATAATTTACTGATGGCTCTTGTCGAAGTCGTAACTGATTTGTTCTGAAACCAAAATATATCCTAATATCAGTTTTAAAAGCTATTGGAAACCACTGTATCCTCTTGTCCTCAGTCATGGCCATGGGATTTTATTGTTCCTTTGGCTGTGGAGGATGTAATGCCATCTAGAGGTCAAAAGTCTAAATGCAACACAAAAATAAAGAAACATAGTGAATATTTGCATGTTAGTTATACATTTTACTATTACAATTTTTGCACCTACTTAATTGAAATATAAACCATAAAAACTATGATCAATATTAAATGTGTTTTAATAGCCGAATAATAACGATAATAAAAATAAATCATTACAGTGCTGTTGAAAATATCGACCAGTATCTTTTTTTTAATTAAGAAATAACAATTAACAATTCAATATTTCAATATCCATATTTTAAACACCATTACTAAAAAGTGTACTTTGTATTTCCAATCACACTGAAAAATAAATGATGCTTTGAATGAAGTGTACTTTGGTCCAAACGATCTCTTCATAAAGCAGCCCTGAAGGTATCCTTGAAGGAGAACCTGTAGCTTCAGGAACATCATCACAACATCTTGAGTAGGAAGCAAGGAGACACAAAAAGTGAGCTTCCTTAATGGGACTCATAAAAAGTCTCGATAAAAATTAACATATTGACTTAAAAGTCCCTCTAAAGTGCTGTAAGGGCCCCTAGAAGTATATTATCACCCCGAATATCACCTCCTACTTTATATGCAAACTGATGACAAACGAGAAGGAAAACTTTAAACTCCAATAATGCTCCCTGAGGCCTGCCAGTCATCTATCTCTGCTGCGAAACCAAGTTACCTTCTGACGTATGCAGATAACCCTGGAACACACACACACACACACACACACACAGACGTGGGCCCTCCAGCTCGTACACGCCGTCAGACAGGCTGATGTATGGTAGCAATATGCCCCAGGCGGGCCCCGGCCCCGAATTCAGCTCCAGCTCCTCTTCCAATTAGAACAGATGAGTCCCATTAGCCCGGCCCAGATACTGTCATCCCACACACACACACACACACACACACACACACACACACTCGGCCTCATTAGCTCCGCGACACCAGCGTCGGGCCGACAGGCGAGAAGTCACTGGTGTGGAAAATCCAACACACAAGATAACATGCAGCGCGGCGGGAAAGTGGTTAAAAGTGAATGATGGGTCGACACTGTACGTCCTATCACAGCACAGATGTACAGTATGTTAACAATATCAGCCGCACACACACACTCGCACACACACTCGCACACACACACACACACTCGCACAACCTCTCGTTTCCCTCCATGTCTCGTGATGTCGTTACATCTCAGCCGCTCATTCGTCAGCCCTCGCAGCACTTGTACGACTGGTTTACGATCAATATCATTCCAGGCAGAAGACGATGACACGTGTCTATCTTTTATCTTATTGTACGACTCAATCACCGACGCAGTTTTCAGGAGCGCTGGACCTGAAAAGCGTTCGTGAAGTTACAATTTGTGTGGAGATACATTTTCACTAGAAGTCCTGAAGTGATGGTAGCTCACGTGTTCCTGCTGCGCTTTATGACCCTGGTCTGGAAAAGCGCTATATAGAGTGGTATGAAAAAGTTTGGTCACCCCTGTACATTTTCAAGATTTTCCTTTATATATCCTTTTTCCCTCACCACTGAACATCCAGGGACAGGACATTGAGATTGTCACGACTTACAAGTTCCTGGGTGTTCACCTCAACAACCGCCTGGACTGGGTGGATAACACTGCTGCTCTTTATAAAAAAGGGCGGAGTAGACTCTACCTGCTCCGGAGGTTGAGGTTGTTTGGTGTCCGGGGGCCACTCCTGAAGTCATTCTATGACTCAGTAGTGGCCTCTGCCATCTTCAACGGTGTGGTCTGCTGGGGGAGCAGCATGACAGCAAAGGATAGGGCTAAACTGGACAGCCTTATTAAGAAGGCCGGTTACGTCCTAGGGCGCCCCCTGGATCCTGTGGAGGAAGTGACTGGAGGGAGGATGCGGAGCAAGCTGGGCTCCATGAGGAGGAACTTGTCTCACCCTCTCCAGCACACACTGAGGGCATTGAGGAGCTCCATCCCCGGTGTGTGAGGTAGAGGTACCGCAGGTCTTTCCTCCCTGCTGCCATCAGACTCCACAACAAGAACACACCAAGATAACTATTTAACTGCACCTCTTGTTATTTATGTAAATATGATTGTGTATATATTATATAGCGCAGATTTATCTTTTATTCTATTTAGATTTTCTTTCTCGTTTTTATTTCTCTTGCTGTTGTTAAACCGAATTTCCCCTCGCGGGACTAATAAAGGTTTTCTGATTCTGATCATTTGTTGTTTGGATAAAAAATTCCAGTTAAATATATCTTATAGGAGACAAACACAGTGATATTTGAGAAGTGAAATAAAGTTTATATGATTTACAGAAAGTGTGCAAGAATTATTTAAACAAAATTAGGCATGTGCATAAATTTAGGCATCACAAAAGAAAAAATACTCAATATTTTGTGCATCGTCCTTCTTCAGAAGTAACAGCCTCTAAACGCTTCCTATAGCTTCCAATTAGGGTCTGGATTCTGGTGGAAGGTATTTTGGACCATTCTTCTTTACAGATCCTCTCCAGTTCAGTCAGGTTTGATGGTTTCCTAGCATGGACCGCCCACTTTATTTCACACTATAAATTTTCAATAATATTCAGGTCCTGGGACTGAGATCATTCCAGAACGTTATACTTGTTCCTCTGCATGAACGCCTTAGTAGATTTTGAGCAGTGTTTAGGATCATTGTCTTGTTGTAAGATCCAGCCCCGGCGCAACTTCAACTTTGTTCCTGGACAATGTTCTCCAGAATCTGCTGATATTGAGAGGAATCCATGCGCCCCTAAACTTTAACAAAATTCCCCGTCCCTGCACTGGCCACACAGCCCCACAGCATGATGGAACCACCACCAAATTTTACTGTAGGCAGCAAGTTCTTTTCTTGGAATGCTGTGTTCTTTTCCCCCCATGCATAACGCCCCTGGTTATGCCCAAATAACTCTATTTTAGTTTCATCAGTCCACTGCAACTTATTCCAAAATGAAGCTGGCTTGTCCAAATGTGCTTTAGCATACCTCAAGAGACCCCGTTTGTGGTGTGTGCAGAGAAAAGGCTTTTTCCGCATTACTCGTCCATAAAGCATCTCCTCGTGTAAAGTGCGCTGAATAGTTGAATGATGCACAGCGACACCATCTGCAGCAAGTTGATGTTGCAGGTCTTTGGAGCTGGTCTGTGGGTTGACCGTGACTGTTCTCACCATCCTGCGCCTCGGTTTATCTGAGATTTTCCTTGGTTTGCCACTCCGGGCTTTAACCAGAACTGTGCCTGTGGTCTTCCATTTCCTCACAATGTTCCTCACAGTTGAAACTGAGAGCTTAAATCTCTGAGATAGATTTCTATATCCTTCCCCTAAACCATGATGTTGAACAATCATTGTTTTCAGGTCATTTGAGAGTTGTTTTGAGGCTCCCATGTTGCCACTCTTCAGAGAAGATGCAAAGAGGAGAAACACTTACAACTGGCCTCCTTAAATACACTTTCTCACGATTGGACTCAGCTGTGTATGGAGGTCAAGGGTCACTGAGGTTACCAAACCAATTTTGAGTTCCAATAATTAAAGTATTAAAACCAATAAGATATAAGGGTGCCTACATTTATGCACATGCCTAATTTTGTTTAAATAATTCTTACACACTTTCTGTAAATCATATAAACTTTATTTCACTTCTCAAATATCACTGTGTTTGTCTCCTATAAGATATATTTAACTGGATTTTTTATCCAAACAACCAATGATTTATAAAGGAAAATCCTGAAAATGTACAGGGGTGCCCAAACTTTTTCATGCCACTTTAAATACAAATTACTTTCTTACTTACATTTTCACTACTTGAAATTGAGCTGATTTGTTTCTGGCTCCCCCTACTGTTCGTGAAAACTGAATCACTCAAATCATTCAAACCTTTTTTCTCTCAGTACGACAGACATAAAGGAAATAAAAGAAACCGCCGTCACTGAAGCACTGCTGTGAAGTGCTTTGGTCTGGTCGCTTAATAAAAACCACAAATAAAATAATGTTTATTTTGTGTTTATAATTTGTTCCCCAGACTTATGTACTTCTGTGGTGTCGTTGATATATTTATAATTATTTTATGTATTATTGTGTTTATTTTACGATTTTTATCATATGATTATTATTATAGTTTAATTATTTTATGGTTGTTTTTATTATTATAATATATTATAGGTTTTGTTTTTATTTTTAATATGTGAACTTTAATATATGAACTCTGTCTTAATATAATGTGAAAGTTATGATTGTTCAAAATAAAACCTATAATATTGTTTTAAAAGAGTCAAAATGTTATGCATGATTTGTTTTATGTTATGAAGATGATGAATAAATGTGTTGATTCTCTCTGTCGTCTCTGCAGCTGTTCATGGACAAGGACAAGGCCGAGGATCTGTGGCTCAAAAGACTGGACTCTCTGCGGCAGGAGAGGCTCATGGGAAGTCCAGTCATCTGAAGGAACGTTCAACGACCGATGTTTGTTTTCTTCAAGTTACTCCTCATCATCCCTGACACGCTTCAGGATTGACTTACTGAACAAACTATCACAGATTGAACTGTGTGTTATTGTGTATGTGTGTGAAAAGTGATCTGCTGGTGATTCTTTCCAATAAAGCCTTCAAACAAACTTTTCTACTGGAGATCTTTAGTCATGATGTCAGCTTGTGTTTGAAGCACGAACATATCTTGATGTCTTTATATTCAATTAAACATCTCAGGTAAGATAATGTTACGTGATCTACATTTGTATTCTTTTGCGGAATTATGTTATTTTTATGTTGCTAAACTAGTCAAAGGCAACTATGCAAGTAGGACTTAGGCTTATTTTTTCTTTTCAAATTGTGTAGAAACTTGCCTTGAGATCTTGGCTCCTGCAAGGGTTTGAATGTTTTTATCCATTTGTTTGGTTGAGAAAATGACGAAACAAAGTGTTTACACATAACAAACATCCATCATCCGCCACTGGTCGTGGGGGCAGCAGCCGGAGCACAGAGGTCCAGACCTAACTGTCACCAGAAACCTCTTCCAGCATCACAGATCCAGCGTGTCCTGGGTCTGCCCCGAGGTCTCCTCTCTCTTGGACATGCATGTGAAGACTTCAGTGAAACATTGTGACACTATTGTATACTAATGTTTACATCTTTTGGAGCTCATGAAAAAGATCACGAAGGGTTGTGGAGAATCCAAAGTGCTCTTTGGTTAGACGGTCAATCCATAAGAACTATTGGGGATAAATCAACTTTATTGATCCTCTGAAGATCTCCTTCGGTAAATTGTGCAGCAGAAGTCACTGGAGCTTTAGGAACGTTATATAAAAGTCCAGTTCCAGCGACTCATGATTGTTACTTCATTCTCTGGGTTGTATTTATACCCTCAGAGCTGGTTCTGGTTTGGTGTTGGATTCGCTCGGGAGACTATTTGTGGACCTGTCAGCCTGTGGATCCAACCCTGCGTCACCCCCAGGTCCCCCCGAAGAGTGTGTTGTGTAAGCATGTTGTTCTGAACGTTTACATTCGCTGTGTAACTCAACGGTGGCTTCTTTACAAGTCTTTCATGACGAGAACGTTCGAGACAATCTTGGTCGCCGTGGCAACCGTTGACAACAGACAGGCGTTCAAAGGGTTGCTGAACCAGCCAATCAGGGGGCGCGGTCGGTGTCACGTGTCCGTTCACAAGAGGAGGCGAAACTATATCATAAGCGAGATCCACAGGTCGAGGAGAGAAGCTCGTCCACGAGGAGAGACGCTCGTCCACGAGGAGAGAAGCTCGTCCACGGATTCACTTGTTTGCGTTTCTGCCTCAAATCCAGCGGACATGTTCAGAAACAACATTCTCAGGGACTTCGACGAAGATCCTTTCTTCTCGTGAGTTATTTTATTGACCCTTAATGTGTCAAAACTGGATTTTAAATTGTCTATTTTATTTGGACCAAAATAATAAAAATTTGGTCAAGGCTGGTCATTAATCTCAGCGTGTACGTGATTTATGTCTCGTGTGCTAGTATTAAATACTACTATTACTTCTACTTAACTTCTAACACTTTCAATTTAATAAACTTTTATTAATATTATAAATTCATGTGCTGGCGACAAACCTCTTACCTTTGTAACAATTTAATGTTTACGAATAGTTGTAAACTTTAGGTAAATATTGAATTTAACTTCCACCTGTTTAGTTTTTATTCAGTTTTGTAGGAAAAAAAAAATGTCATTAACGAAAAGAAAATGCACATTTGAAAGGTTTTATGACTCTAATATTTTAATGAACATTTAACATTTTAGGCAGGTTAAATCCGAGAATCCTACTTTTAGTAGTAGTAGAAGTACCTGAATGCAGCAATAATGCAGCAATAATGCAGCATCAATAAATATGCTAACAGCTAGCTAGAGATGTGCTAATAGTAAAAGCTAGCAGTTGTTCTGTCAATTTTCATAAGAGATTCTTCAATTTCAATCTGATGACTTTTTGATGATTGTAGTTTTTTTGTCCGCCTTCTTGTAATAGTTTTAGGCCCTTTTTCCTCTTTTTTTATTTGTGCTTTTTCTGAGTATGTATTTTTCGTTAAAAAAAAGAATAATTTTGAAGTTAACTGAGGATATATAGTTTAAAAAAAAACCTTAAATCATGTTATGCTATACAAAGAAAAACACAACTGTAGTCTTTGGCTTTGGTATGAAAATATATTTTTCTCTTATTTTTGAACTTGTGTTCCTCATTTCTTTATTCTTGAACACTTACAATAGTCACAGAATATAATTTGGCAAAAATGTAATCTCCTCATTGATTTTGTGTTTCTTTCCCCATTTATATTTATCTCTGGTGATATTTAAAATTGTTCTCCTTTATTGAAATATGTATCCATACTTTGGCTACATACTGAACTTTGTCAATAAAAAGGAAAGACACCATCTGGTAATTCAAGATGACCAAATTATCTCATATTTTTGTTTATTTTCTTCCCCAGGGATCCGTTCCGAGCCCACAGTGATCACATGAGGCAGGTGATGCGAAGCTTCTCCGAGCCGTTCGGACGATCATGTCTGCCCAGCATCACAGACGGCAGGAGGCGTGAAGCCACAGCACCGTCCAGCTCATCCCTAGCTCTGAGTAACGAGAACAGGGTAAGGACAGGAAATGCCAATTAATACGCTTTTATCCTGTTTAGAGTATATATAACAACGCAGTAGTCCCAAAAGAAGAAAATTGAGACATTCATGTCTAAAATTGAAACAGATGCCAAATGTTTGGTGTGATTCAATTGTGTTTGTCCACATACTTTGTTTTAATATTGTCCACTTGAGATACCTCGGTGAAAGGTCGACCCCCCCTTACATCTCTCAGAAGCTCTATTTATAGGGCTTTGTTCCACTGACACACTTGCTTTTTACACTATACACTCATAACTAACTTATGATAACTTTGTCATTTTCCTATAGGATCACAGTATAGTTACTTAATGTTGGTTCTGCACTTATTTCGAATTTCCCACTTTAAAGTTTAAGCAACAGTCACCATAGTATTACACTGACAGTCACCATAGTATTAAACTGATAGTCACCATAGCATTACACCGCCAGTTACCATAGCATTACTCCACCAGTCACCATAGTATTATACCGACAGTGACCATACTATTACACCGTCTGTTACCATAGCATTACTCCACCAGTCACCATAGTATTACACTGACAGTCACCATAGTATTGCACCGCCAGTTACCATAGCATTACTCCACCAGTCACCATAGTATTTAACCGACAATGACCATAGCATTGCTCCACCAGTCACCCTAGTATTATACCGACAGTGACCATACTATTGCACCGACAGTTACCATAGTAGTACTCCACCAGTCACCCTAGTATTATACCAACAGTTACCATACTATTACACCGCCAGTTACAATAGCATTGCTCCACCAGTCACCCTAGTATTATACCGACAGTGACCATACTATTGCACCGACAGTTACCATAGTAGTACTCCACCAGTCACCCTAGTATTATACCAACAGTTACCATAGTATTACACCGCCAGTTACAATAGCATTGCTCCACCAGTCACCCTAGTATTATACCGACAGTGACCATACTATTACACCGACAGTTACCATAGTAGTACTCCACCAGTCACCATAGTATTGCAGCGCAAGTCACCATAGTATTATACTGACAGTCACCATACTATTACACTGCCAGTTACCATAGTATTACTCCGCCAGTCATGATAGTATTACTCAGCCAGTCATCATAGCATTACTCCACCAGTCACCATAGCATTAATCAGCCAGTCATCATAGCATTACTCCATCATCAACATAGCATTACTCCACCAGTCACCATAGCAATACTCCGCCAGTCACCATATCATTACTCCACCAGTCACCATAGCATTACTCCACCAGTCAATATAGTATTACACTGACAGTCACCATAGTATTGCACCGCCAGTTACTATAGCATTACTCCACCAGTCACCATAGGATTACTCCGCCAGTCACCATATCATTACTCCACCAGTCACCATAGCATTACTCCACCAGTCAATATAGTATTACACTGACAGTCACCATAGTATTGCACCGCCAGTTACTATAGCATTACTCCACCAGTCACCATAGGATTACTCCGCCAGTCACCATATCATTACTCCACCAGTCACCATAGCATTACTCCACCAGTCACCATAGTATTACACTGACAGTCACCATAGTATTGCACCGCCAGTTACCATAGCATTACTCCACCAGTCACCATAGCATTACTCCGCCAGTCACCATATCATTACTCCACCAGTCACCATAGCATTACTCCATCAGTCACCATAGTATTACACTGACAGTCACCATAGTATTGCACCGCCAGTTACCATAGCATTACTCCACCAGTCACCATAGCATTACTCCGCCAGTCACCATAGCATTACTCCACCAGTCACCATAGCATTACTCCATCAGTCACCATAGTATTACACTGACAGTCACCATAGTATTGCACCGCCAGTTACCATAGCATTACTCCACCAGTCACCATAGCATTACTCCACCAGTCACCATAGCATTACTCCACCAGTCACCATAGCATTACTCCACCAATCACCATATCATTACTCCACCAGTTACCATAGCATTACTCCACCAGTCACCATAGTATTATACCAACAGTGACCATACTATTACACCGCCAGTTACCATAGTATTACTCCACCAGTCACCATAGTATTATACCGACAGTCACCATACTATTGCACAAACAGTTACCATAGCATTACACCGCCAGTTACCATACTATTACTCCACCAGTCACCATAGTATTATACCAACAGTGACCATAGCATTGCTCCACCAGTTACCATAGTTGTACTCCACCAGTCACCCTAGTATTATACCGACAGTTACCATAGTATTACACCGCCAGTTACCATAGCATTGCTCCACCAGTCACCCTAGTATTATACCGACAGTTACCATACTATTACACCACCAGTCACCATAGTATTTCATTGCAAGTCACCATAGTATTGTACTGACAGTGACCATAGCATTACTCCGCCAGTCACCATAGCATTACTCCACCAGTTACCATAGCATTACTCCACCAGTCACCATAGCATTACTCCGCCAGTCACCATAGCATTACTCCACCAGTCACCATAGCATTACTCCATCAGTCACCATAGTATTACACTGACAGTCACCATAGTATTGCACCGCCAGTTACCATAGCATTACTCCACCAGTCACCATAGCATTACTCCACCAGTCACCATAGCATTACTCCACCAGTCACCATAGCATTACTCCACCAATCACCATATCATTACTCCACCAGTTACCATAGCATTACTCCACCAGTCACCATAGTATTATACCAACAGTGACCATACTATTACACCGCCAGTTACCATAGTATTACTCCACCAGTCACCATAGCATTACTCCACCAGTCACCATAGCATTACTCCACCAATCACCATATCATTACTCCACCAGTTACCATAGCATTACTCCACCAGTCACCATACTATTGCACAAACAGTTACCATAGCATTACACCGCCAGTTACCATAGTATTACTCCACCAGTCACCATAGTATTATACCAACAGTGACCATAGCATTGCTCCACCAGTTACCATAGTTGTACTCCACCAGTCACCCTAGTATTATACCGACAGTTACCATAGTATTACACCGCCAGTTACCATAGCATTGCTCCACCAGTCACCCTAGTATTATACCGACAGTTACCATACTATTACACCACCAGTCACCATAGTATTGCATCGCAAGTCACCATAGTATTGTACTGACAGTGACCATACTATTACACCGCCAGTTACCATAGTAGTACTCCACCAGTCACCATAGTATTATACCGACAGTTACCATACTATTACACCACCAGTCACCATAGTATTGCATCGCAAGTCACCATAGTATTGTACTGACAGTCATCATACTATTACACTGCCAGTTACCATAGTATTACTCCACCAGTCACCATAGCATTACTCTGTCAGTCACCATAGCATTACTCCGCCAGTCACCATAGCATTACATAGACAGTCATCATAGCATTACTCAGCCAGTCATCATAGCATTACTCCACCAGTCACCATAGTATTATACCGACAGTTACCATACTATTACTCCGTCAGTCACCATAGCATTACTCCGCTAGTCACCATAGCATTACTCCGCCAGTCATCATAGCATTACCATGTATATAAGAAGGTTCAGAGTAGACTGTACTTTCTGAGGAGGCTTCGATCATTTAACATCTGCAAGAAGCTCCTCTGCATGTTCTACCAGTCTGTGGTGGCCAGTGTCATGTTCTATGCTGTGGTGTGTTGGGGTGGAAAGGTGTCCAAGAGGAGTGTCAACAGGTTGGACAGGTTGCGCCTGTCAGTGACGCGGCGTCGTCAGTGACGTCATCGGTGCTGAATGTGGGACTTCTTAATGTTCGCTCCATTACTAATAAATCCTTTATTCTTAATGATCTTTTCACAGAGAGAGGAAGAGTTTATTCATCTGAACGAACACTGTCCGGTAGGGAGCGCTGTCCTGGGGAAGCCTCGCCTCTCTGGTCGTGGAGGAGGTCTTGCTACTGTTTTTAGGGAGAGTTGTTCTTGCAAAGTGATTCAGACACAGGAATTCACTTCTTTTGAATCTCAGATGATCTTGGTTGGTTCTACAAGACCTTTCTATTGTGTGTCAATCTACCGTCCGCCTGGTCCGGCAGCGGTGTTCTTGAAAGACTTTAGTGACTTCTTATCTTCCATTATTCAAATGGAATCTGTCCTTATTCTTGGAGACTTTAATCTTCATGTTGATGACGTCACATCTTGTTCTGCTAAAGAACTTTTAACTTTAACAGAAGCCTTTAATTTTGAGCAACGTGTTTCTGAACCCACTCATCAAAAAGGCCACATTTTAGACTTAGTTTTTACTCTTGGCCTGGACATTTCTAATGTATCTGTACATGATGTCCATCTGAGTGATCATTCTCTTGTCTTGTTTAACCTGGACTTCATCCCTGAACCTAAGCCTTTGAAAGTTAGGTCTCAGAGGCGTGTCATCTCAGCCGATACTGCA
Organism: Callionymus lyra; assembly: GCF_982586985.1. NCBI lineage: Eukaryota > Metazoa > Chordata > Actinopteri > Syngnathiformes > Callionymidae > Callionymus > Callionymus lyra. The sequence goes on from NC_141824.1 coordinate 24,769,762, forward strand.
GACAGTTTTTCTGCTATGTTTGACCGTCTTTCCTTTGATGACTGCCCAGACGTGGACAGTTTGATTCACTGTTTCACTGATCATTGTGTTGAAATACTGGATCAAGTGGCACCTGTTAAATCGAACTTGAAATTTCAGAAAAAACGGTGCCCTTGGACAAATGAAGATCTCCTGAGTCTGAAGAGACTTTGTCGAAAGACTGAGCGTCTCTGGAAGTCCACTAAACTTGAGGTGCATAGACTTCACCTCAGGGATCTGATGACTTCTTACAATGAGATGGTAGAAACTGCTAGATCTGATTACATCAGAAAACTGGTAGCAGCAAATAGGAAAAACCCCAAAGTTTTGTTTGACACGATTAATTCTCTCGTGTCTCCTGCTCCTCAAATCACGCCTGTCTTCTGTGAAACTGACAGCAATGCATTGTTGAGATTTTTCATTGACAAAATTAAATTGATCAAAGAGAAAATCTCTCGCCCTTTGTTTGAAACCCCTACTGTCTCTGAGCCCCTCTCCTCCTCTTGGTCCTCCTTCACTGCTGTATCTTTGGGTGATATTTCGGCACTAGTGAACAAGATGAAACCCTCCTCTTGCTCAGATGACGTCTTTCCTTGTAGGCTTTTTATCAAAGTATTTGATGTAATTGGCCACTGGGTTACCAATATGGTGAACCTCTCCCTTTCCACAGGGGTTTTTCCCAATGCATTTAAACATGCCATTGTGGAGCCTCTGCTCAAAAAACCAGGCTTAGACCCAACTGACCTCAGTAATTTCAGGCCTATTTCTAAGCTCCCTTTCTTGTCCAAGATCTTGGAGAAGGTGGTGTCTGAGCAGCTACCCCTCGGTAAAATCATTCAGAGATTTCCAGATGTTTCTTATCACATTTTTGCTGATGACATCCAGCTCTACTGCTCTTTTGATCCAACTGAGCCCCAGAGGCTGAACAGCTCAGTCAATTGTTTGCTAGAAATCAAACAATGGCTGAGTGAAAACACTTTACAGCTAAATGTGGACAAAACTGAAACACTGGTGATTGCTCCTGATGATAAGATTCCAGGGTTGAGTCAGTACTTGGGTGACTTAGGTCAGTATGTCAAACTGAGCCTGAGAAACCTGGGTGTTGTATTTGATAAAGACATGTCTCTTGTTCGACATTGCAGAAAACTGACCAGAAAATGTTTCCTTCAACTGAGAAAAATCTGGAGCTTGTAATCCATGCGTTTGTTTCTTCTCGTCTGGACTATTGCAACAGTTTGTTTTCATGTCTTAACAAGAAGGGGCTGTCTCGTCTGCAGTTGATTCAGAACTCTGCAGCGAGAATTCTGACCCGCTCAAGTAGAAGAACTCACATCTCTCCGGTCCTTAAAACTCTTCACTGGCTTCCAGTTTCTTTCAGGATCAACTTTAAAATTCTGGTTCTTACTTTATAGCTATTCATGGTCAGGCTCCTCCTTACATCACTGATCTGATCCAGCCTTACACCCCAGCTCGGGCTCTGAGGTCTGTGGATCAGAATCTACTTATGGTTCCACGCACACGGCTCAGGACCAGAAATCAGAGAAATCTTTTCAGGCTGTTGCTCCTAAGCTTTGGAACGATCTTCCTCTCTCTTTGCGCTTGATGGAGTCTACTGACTCCTTTAAGAAACATCTTAAGACGTTTCTATTTGTTCAGGGTTTTCCTTGAATTTCTCAAACTCCTGTGTTGTTCTCAGTATTATCTTGATCTTTAAAGTATGTACTTTTTTGAGTATTGTTTTGATTGTTTAAGCGCTTTGTGACCCTGGTCTCGAAAAGCGCTATATAAATAAATATTACTTACTTACTTACTTACTTACTTACAGGTTGATCAGGAGGGCTGGCTCTGTGGTTTGAATGAAGCTGGACTCACTGGTGACAGTTGCTGAGATGAGATCATTGAACAAACTACTGTTCATCATGGATGATGACAGTCATCCTCTGAACACTGTCATCAGTGAGCAGAGAAGCAGAATGAGTGCACGAATGCTCCTACCCAGGTGCAAAACAAATAGACTCAGGGACTCATTCATCCCTCGGGCTATTAAATTGTACAATTCTGAGTTCGGGGGCAGGAGTGGAGTGAGAGTATCTGGATGTTCTGTTCCATGTTAGTCTTTGTATCCTTTGTCTTTGTTGTTTTTCTTTCCTTGACCTATGTTCTTTGTCTTTGTCTTTAGACTTAGATTGTGTCATCTTGTTCTTTCTCTTTATGTTCTTCTTCTTATTTTATTTTTTATGTATTATTTTTTATTGTTTTCGAAAAATTGCTGGCTATTGGTAAAAAACAATTTCCCGAAGGAGACCTCCTGAGGGATCAATAAAGTTCTACCTTACCTTACCTTATTACTCCACCAGTCACCATAGTATTATACCGACAGTGACCATACTATTACTCCGTCAGTTACCATAGTATTACTCCACCAGTAACCATAGCATTACTCCGCCAGTCACCATAGCATTAATCAGCCAATCACCATAGTATTATACCGACAGTTACCATACTATTGCACAGACAGTCACCATACTATTGCACCGACAGTTACCATAGTATTACACCGCCAGTAACCATAGCATTACTCCACCAGTCACCATAGTATTATACCGACAGTCACCATACTATTACACTGCCAGTCACCATAGCATTACTTTGCCAGTCACCATATTATTACTCCACAAGTCATCGTATTATTACTCTGCCAGTCACCAAACATTTATTATAGTCACTGTCTGAGACCCACATCACATAAGCAAAACACAACAGCAGCTTGGCGTATCTTGCAGGTGTTTACATATTGTTGAGACGATTGAGGAGGAAGAGGAGAGAAAAAAACGTTGATTTTTCTAAACGTTTTACATCAGTGTACATGTGTAGACGTCGACTCCCCAGGTTTAAACTGTCAAGTACTTGTTTATGGTTTTCAGATTTATTTCAAAAGCAACAGAACCTGAACTCTTAGCAAAGCAGAATCTGATCTGTTCCCTCTTTGTTTTCATCCAAGTGTCTGTGTATATTTATCCACCATAAGAACTTTGATCAGAAGCCAAACCACCACAGCCTGAAACCTGATTCTTCTTAATTAGCATCGTTCCATTAGCAGAGCCGTGGCCAGCTGAGGACCGACTCGTCCCCGATGACCTCTGTGACCACGACTGCTCTGAAACCAAAGTAGGGAAAGTTGTTGGCGTCTAATTGGAGAAAGAAATTGACTGTGTTCCATACAGCAAGTCAGCAGTTTCTACCAGGTTTCTTATCAACGGAATTAAGAATGAATAAGGTTTAGTTCTCCTGGGTTTTTTTAACACATGTGACCTTTTGGTCACTGAAGCATATTAGCTCAAATTGAATAACAAAACCTTTTTTAAGATTACATTTGCAATGTGCAAAGATGTAAAGGCATGTTCTGTGGAATATATACTTGATTTTATAATGATTTCTGAAGGTATTTGGACATTTTTCGAAAGTCGGCATTGATCGAAATTAAAAATGAATAATTTGTAATTAACTGGTTCCCTAAAACTATTTTGTTTGATATATATACAAATTGTATTAAAAGACTATTTACCGTAAGATATACGAAATTAATAATGTGTTTTAAGAATAAGGTTATCTGTGATATAACATATTGATGATAAGGTTTAAGGTTTAAGGAGTTTAAGGTAAAACTTTATTGATCCCTCAGGAGGTCTCCTTCAGGAAATTGTTTTTTTTACCAATAGCCAGCAATTTTTCATAAACAATAAAAAATAATACATAAAAAATAAAATAAGAAGAAGAACTTAAAGAGGAAGAACAAGATACTTGTAAGATGGACGGAGGTCTGATGATATAGATGGTGACACACGAGGTCAGGCAGGAACGTCGGAAGACTGAGTCGAGCTTTTAGTGTTGACTGATGAAAGCTAGACAGAGCCAGGAATATCCCTGCTGTTTATAGACGCCCATATCTGTTATTTGAATACTTGTACACAAACTTGCACGTCCACATGGAAGATTCAACATTGGGTTTTTTAAATGTTAATCGATGCATAAATAGACAATCAACTCAAATGAAAAAGTGAATTTAGTCATTTTTTAATCCTTTAAAACATTTTTTTTTAATTGAATTAATGATGAATTGATCATAATTTAATGAACATATCATTAATAAAACAACAAAATACCTGGAACAAATTAAACTTGTTTTAACACAAATGTTTCATTATGTTAACAACAAAATGCTGCAATTATTATTATCAACTAACTTTGTTATAACAAATAAACGGTCAATAGGTTGACATTCGACATCTCGACTGTGTGTGTGTGTGTGTGTGTGTGTGTGTGTGTGTGTGTGTGTGTGTGTGTGTGTGTGTGTGTGTGTGTGTGTGTGTGTGTGTGTGTGTGTGTGTGTGTGTGTGTGTGTGTGTGTGTGTGTGTGTGTGTGTGTGTGTGTGTGTGTGTGTGTGTGTGTGTGTGTGTGTGTGTGTGTGTGTGTGCGTGTGTGTGTGTGCGTTTGCGTGTGTGTGTGTGTGTGTGTGTGTGTGTTCTGATGCGACTCTTCATTGTGTCTCTACTGGTCCAACTGTCGACTGAAGCATGTCTTGGCAGCACCGCTCTATAATCAGCTATGTCACAGACGGCTCTACAGTATCACACACGTGAATGTGTCGACGAAATACATTCAGAAACACACACACACACACACACACACACCCACAACAGCAACTCAATATTAAATGTCATAATAACACATGGTGAAGAGGTTACATTCTTGTTCTTATTAAAATGACAAATTCATTAGATCTCAGCTCAAGATTAATTCTGTTTCACCAAGAAACCTCAAATATTTTGTCGAATTAAAAAGAAGAACACAATCTGTCACTACAATCACATGATTGTTTAACTTGTTTGATGTTATAGTCTCTGGAGAAACCCACTAACAAAGTAAAATATGTCCAGAGGTATTGACTTTTTCTTTTTTTTTTGCTTACTCGGGCACTGGAGCAGCAGCAGTTAGAGGCCATACAAGTAAATGATAGAGACATTAAAAGCGTTCTTGAACCAAAAAATATAATGATCTGCTCCTCTTTCCTTTATCAAATATATTATTTGTGTTTTACTACAGACAAAAAGCAAGAAAAAGAATTATGCATGAAAAAGCACTATAAACGTCACTGGTATCAAAGGACACATTTAGGTTGTAACTATTCAATTATATTGGCTTCTATATTGTTGGTACTGCATTATGTTATGAGGGAATACTAGCTTTACTGTATTAGTAAACAAAATCATTAACGGATCATTAATTTCTGTTCAAATTCTGTCCATTGAGACGTTCTTGTTGTTGTTGTCTTCTTGAATAGTGACAATATAAGTGGCACTAAGTGAGACAAAGAGTTCAAGTCTTTACCCAAAGACTAACTGTGTCATGAATCTGTCAGAGCGATGTTCATGAGTCTGTGCCTCTCATGGCAGCCTTTGAAAAAAACAAAAACAAAAAGCTGAGGGTGCAGCATGTGGACCCTCTCACCCCTCTGGATCACTGGTTCTGGCTGCTTGTTGGTCCAGTACTTCCTAGAATCGAGTGCGGATTTAGTGTTTAACCTGCACTAATCTCTGGCAATGCTACCGATTTACACATGGAACACAAGTCATTCAGCGCTCTGGTAATTATCTGTAATGCCGCCTCTGCCTCGGACCACTTTAAAATACACACACTCGCGCATACTGACCGGTTTTGAGATGCTTACCCTGGATCACTGGGCCATAAACACCTGCATGTCACAAGGTTGCACAGAAGGCTTGTGGGTACTGACCTCCTTTTGATCTCCTCGTCTTGATCCCCGGAGTGAGACTTTAAAAACAAAAAAAAAGTTTTTTAATAGAACCTGCAACTCATTTAGATACATGTTTTTATTCTTCTCAGGATGTGAGTCGATCATTGTTTCCCTTTGACAACACGGTCAGTAGAGTTTTCGACTGCATGTGCCTGTGTTTATGAAGCATGTCGCAGATTATGATAGCAAAAATACTTCTAAAATACTTTACAGTGCATTACAGTTAAAACAAGCTTACGAGCAAATAACTATCAAGATTTAAAATAGATGGAAACACGTGTCCAAACATCAGCTTTAAAAGCTACTGTCATCAACTGTATCTCCTCATCCTCAGTCATTGCCCCTACATCGCAAGGTTTAAATGCTCTTTTAGCTGCAGATGACGTAATAACTGCTGCCATCTAGTGGTTGGAAGATAAATTGACAGAACACAAAAATGAACACTGTAAATATTTTCATTATCAAATTATTTTACTACTAATTATTAGTTTATCTATCTATCCATCCATCTATCTATTTTCACTTTATCAAAATATAAACCATGAAAGAACTATGATTTGAAAGCAAAACAACATATCATAATACACGGTTATGTACAGTATATATCAGTACCCACACTTGGGTTTATGTTTAAAATGTAATGAGATATCAGTGAAGGGTATCGTGATCAAAGGCATGTTCCACTAAAGAGTTTTCATAAATATATAAGTACTTGAAACATTCACTGAATGTGAAGAGTGGGAGATCGGATTATTGAACTTTAGTGGTGATTACCATCAGGATCCATTCATTTTTTTTAAGTATCTGGACCACTACTGCCACCTGCTGTTCCCTTGATGTCAATTTAATAGACAAAAAGATTATAAATCCTCGCCTCATAAATTGGATGAAGAATTAGCTGCTTGGCAGAGGTCTTTCTATGAAAGTCGCGGCTGAATGATGTATTTGAACTGTGAGTCTGCCGTCGCTGCATGAGGTTTCTGGGTCAATGATAAAAGTTAGTGGGTCACACATGTCGCACGTATATATAGCCTGTTCTTTGTGTGTATATACGCGAGGGAGTCGTTTATGTGCCGTTAATGTGGCGAGCATGTGGTGCAGAAGTCTGATCGTTTCTCCACAGGACGCCACGGGGAACCCTTTCGGCATGTTGGACAACATGATGGCGAACATGAAGACCAGGATGGATGGGATGCACAGAAACTTCGTAAAGACTCGTACTGTTGAAGCCAAGTTTGAGTTCCTCTGTGTTTCATGAGGTGTTTTTGTGTTCCTCAGGGAAACGCGCCCTCCGACTCCAACACTCACTCCTTCAGCTCGTCTTCAGTCATGACCTATTCCAAAGTGGGGAACGAACCCCCGAAGGTCTTCCAGGCTTCGTCCTCGACACGCCGCGCCCCTGGAGGAGTACGTTCAAAAAACACCTTTTTATTAGAGAAACAACTTTGATCGACTTCTGTCGTTCTTCTTTGAGTAGATCCAGGAGACGCGACGAACACTCAAAGACTCCGACAGCGGTGTGGAGAAGATGTCCATCGGTCACCACATCCAGGACCGAGGACACGTGGTGGAGAACAGGAACAACAGGAAGACCGGAGAGAAGGAGTTCATCCAGGACTTCCAGAACTTGGACGAATGTGAGTTTTGACTTTTCGTCGGGTTCATCTTCCGATCTGACGTTTTTCCTTCCCTCCAGCCGAGGCCTGTGCGTTCGACGAGGAGTGGCAAGAGTCCTTGTCCAAGTATCAAGCGTCCGATCACATGTCTCGCCTGGACCAGCGGCAGCTCCGCGGCGCTCAGCAGGCGGCGCTTCCCGCTCCCAGACCGGGTCAAAGGTCAGTGGAACAAGCCGGGGACGTGAAGACAAGTTGGAATGAACAACCAGACACCAGAACATAGATCTAAGGTTTCCAGGCAACTTTACAGTGAAGCGCTTACTCTTTTTTTTTGTGTCTTAAACAGGGATCAGACGGCGAAAGATAAACCCAAGAATGACAAAAAAGTCACAATGAAGCTCTAAAAGAAGCACAAAAATGAACCAAACCGAACCGATACCACAATTCTACAGATTCTTTCAAGATTTCTTCTTCTCTACTGGATCTCAATTATTTTTTTAGAACCGCACATACCATACTTTAGGTCCACTAAACTCTACGACTAACAGATTTTAATTAACAGGGTAACAGTTAAATATGTAGTTTTAACGAAACAAATGCTATATTTTTGAGAACTCATCATAAAGTCAAAACATTAATAGTCATCTAATGATTTCAATATTTGAATGTTATCGACTTCAGCACTGAAACAAAAAAAAGAAACGAAATAAAACCACAAATGCACTTAATCTTGTTTAAACTGATGTTCCTAATGTGTCTTATTTCTTCTGTCTTCTTAATAAAAGAAACAAAAGTCAAACCCATGATCTCCTTCTTCTCGGTCCAGTCGTTTCTGGTTTAAATGGTTCATTCATCATCTTTTATTTCAACTCTGTGTCAAGTTTCTTCTCTGCTCATATTGTGTCTATGCAGCGTTCTGCTCTGCACCTGTTTATTGTGTTAATTTGCACCCTGGGAAAAGGTCAGCGCGAGCATGTCGCTGTGTAATGCAGCTCATGTTGTGAGCGTTTGGTTCTGACCCAAGGTTGTATTTTTGGATCCAAGCGCTTGTCAGTAGCTCAGATTGTTCTGAGATGTTGCACAGCTGCAGAGCGCTTCTGATGCCTGTTTATCGCACTCCATTAATCCTTTCTTCGAAATCTGATAGGAGAGAACCTCGTCCCGGCATACTGGGTCAATTATAAACCAGATTCACAAATAAAATAAAGAAGTAAATTTAGTGTTTTTTCTTCTTGCTGGCAACTAGCACTTGTGTATTAACAAGAACCTGGCGATAGATGCGTATCACGATACAGCAGCAACCGTACAATATATTAATATTATATACTACCTAAAAAGAGTTGACTGTATCCTCTCGTCCTCAGTCAACGCCGGAATCTAATTGCTCCTTTTTCTGCGGAGGCTGGTTTAATTGCAACACCAAAATAAACAAACGCTGCAAATTTTTTGTATGTTATGCATGTTATAGAAAATGTTTTTAAACAAATTAATTTATACACACTTTATTGAAATATAAACTATAAAATAAAGAATAAAGCTAAAATATGGAATGAAAGAAATAAATAATGCATTTTTTTAAATACCAAAAAATCGATACAGTGCTGTGGAATTTATATGGTATTGTGGAGGGAAAACAAAAAGATATCGCAATATTTAAGACTATATTTTCTTAAACCCTGACTGACTCCATCAGGGTTCCTGGTCATGGAAGTCTCTACTAGTCCAAAACAAAAGAGGAATCTGAACAAGGCATTTTAAATATGGTTATATAAGTGAAATTAATTAATAAGACATTTAAGATGATTTAATAAAGCAGAACTTGATTTAAGTCCTAAAAGCTTGCGATGTTTTATTATTTTACTTTATTTATTTCTAAAAAAATAAAAAGTTCCTTCAGGTTTTCGAAACACACAAGTGTAAACTTACGAAAATGATTTATTCATCAATACAAAAAAGGAAGTAAAGGTGTATATCTTCCGCCCTCTGCTGGCCACTTCAGAGGATGACGGCGTTTGAGTCTTTGTATTTACAACTGTTCCGTTGTTATTGTTGGCTCAGCAGAGAAATGTGAAAATAATTCACAAAAGTCCAGTTCGTCTTGAGAAGGACTACATAATCCCTTGTGGTTGTCCTTTCCCGGCGATCTTCTTGGAGCACTCCAGTAAGGCGTTGTGGATGTCTTTGGCGCAGGAGATCTGAGACTTGATCATGCCCAGGTACTGAGCGTAAGACATGGACTCGGTCTGCACCGTGTCGGGTTTTGTTGCCGTCGGCACCAGGTTCGGGGAATGTTTGGCGCTGTCGATGCTCTGAGAGAGACACTCGTACGCCAGCCTCTGTGGGACACATTCATTTAATGGAACAAAAAGTCTCATTTAGTTCTGATAACACATTTTTAACAAACATACACAACCCGTTTCTTTTTCAAGTTTTTAACCCCACTCAAAACACTTTCTGGAGATTAAATCTTATTTACCAAAACCACTACCACTCTGCTGTGATGGGTCAAGCATCTATGTTTGTCACCGTGCGTCCGGGTGTGTAAGTAAGTAATTTTTATTTGTATAGCGCTTTTCCAGACCAGGGTCACAAAGCGCTTAAACAATCAAAACAATAATAAATAAAGTATATACTTTAAAGGTCAAGATAACACTAATAACACAACAGGAGTTCCAGAAAATCAAGGAAAAGCCTGAACAAATAGAAACGTCTTAAGATGTTTCTTGAAGGAGTCAGTAGATCCATAAAACACAGAGGGAGAGGAAGATTGTTCCAAAGCTTAGGAGCAACAGCCTGGAAGGATTTCTCTCCTCTGGTCCGGAATTGTGTTCAGGAACCATCAGTAGATTCCGATCCACAGACCTCAGAGCCCGAGCTGGGGTGTAAGGCTGGATCAGATCACTGATGTAAACAGGAACCTGACCATGAATAGTTCTGAAAGTTAGAACCAGAATTTTAAAGTTGATCCTGAAAGAAACTGGAAGCCAGTGAAGAGTTTTAAGGATCTGAGAAATGTGAGTTCTTCTACTAGAGCAGGTCAGAATTCTTGCTGCAGAGTTCTGAATCAAGTGCAGGTGAGACAGCTCATTCTTGTTAAGACATGGAAATAAAATGTTACAATAGTCTTAACGAGAAGACACAAATGCATGGATTATAAGATCCAGATCATGTTCCGACAACATTTTCCTACGTTTAGAGATTTTTCTCAGTTGAAGGAAACAGTTTCTGGTCAGTTTTCTGCAGTGTTTAACTAGAGTCTTTGTCAAATACAACACCCAGGTTTCTCAGGCTCAGTTTGACAGACTGACCTAAGTCACCCAAGCACTGACTCAACCCTGGAACCTTATCATCAGGAGCAATAACCAGAGTTTCAGTTTTGTCCACATTTAGCTGCAACGGGTTTTCACTCAGCCATAAACAATGCCAGGCATGATTACAGCTCACTGGAGGAGAAGTGAAGACCATTATTACATCATTATGGACTCCACTCTCGTAACCTCTTGTTTGCTGAGATTTCAGACTGAGGAGAACTTTTTTAAGTAATTAGTTCAAAACATGGTCATGATGAGGTTCTTACTGCATCTTTAAGAGAAAGACTTCAACATTTGAAACATGGTTCTCACATTAATTGCCCTTTAAGTGTATTATACTTGTATTTTCAAGAGTGGAACTCTTACCAAACACAGCTCCAGCTGATCACAAAGCGCATAAAACTCCTCCAAGCTCTTGTCAAACCGCTGCACTGGGTTATCGTCGCTTTTACTGAAACAAAAGGCACAAAATGAATGAAAACCTAACATCGCGTGTGTGGTTATGTGCAACAGACTTACTTTCCGTTGTCTATGGTTGTGTTGTGGGTCAGGTTCATGGAGGCGATCTTCATCAGATTCTGAAGCAACAAAAGAAAGAATGACTTCACGTCACGTTCATGTGGGTTTGACACAACAAGAGTGTTCTCGTCGGTACCTGCAGACTTTCTTTCAGCTGAGGAATGAGCATCTTAAACCGATGAACCGGGTCGAAGTCCTGCTGTTGACTCAACTGCTGCTGTTGAAGTCCAGCTTGAGACATTCCTGCTGCCGCTTGTTGTTGCTGCTGCGACGCCATCTTGCTCGTCAATGCTGCACTGACCGGAGGCGGAAACACTTCAAAATAAAATAAAAAAACATCACTACCTTTAAAATTAAATTTCGCACGTATTTAAATACACTTCATAATTAAATAAACACAAAATAAGTATTTCTAAATTTAATCTCCTGTATATGTAAAAATGTTTTATATATTTACGTGTTTTTCTTAAAGAAAATAATTCATTAATTTGTATGTGTAATGAATAAATTACATTTGTTGTTGTTTCTGTTTATATTGTGTATGTATTTATATATGGTATATATAACGTATTTATATACATCCATATATTATAAATATCAAACTTTTTTTGTATTTTCTTTTAATTCATTTTGAAAATATATTCGATTTTGTATGTAATTATTTTAAAACAAAATCAAGTATTGAATTGAATTATTCAATAGAAACAAACCTTTCAGTTAATAAATAACTGAATTGTATTATTAAGAATTTAATCCGATGATTTAAAAAAGTTTCAATATTTGATTTTGAAATAAAAATCAATCATTTAAATATTCTGATGGCACTGATGTACTTCCATACATGTAACTGTTGACATTTAAATTTGCTTTCTTAACCTACTAGCAAAATGTCGGGGTTTCTTTCAACACCACATATATCTGTGAAAATACTCGGATTTAATTTAAATAAGCATCATTTAAATTCATCCTGATTCATCATCACATAGTTGCAGAAACATTACGTTCAGATGTAGTTTAGCGCTGTAAATAACTCCACCGCTAGATGACGGTCATGAGCGCGTAGGTTGGTTTGGTAACAGCCAATAAACGCTAGAGGCAGACGATATTCCATGAAGGGCCGTGCGCAGAAACCCCGTACACTCAGAACTGCGCCATTCTGAAACTGCAAAACTGTCCAAAATGGCAGGAGCCGATGGAGACGATTCTCTCTACCCTATCGCCGTTCTTATCGACGAACTTCGTAACGAAGATGTCCAGGTAAAATTCCATTACCTCGTTTATTTTAAAAATATCCCGCAAGTGTCGCATCTGGTCTGGACAATGTCTTGTTACGAGCCGGCTAGTTAGCATGGAAGCTAACCGCTCTAAAGGCCTGTTTGGATTCTTTTCTGCGGGGCGCACCCTTCATGCATTCCTGGATCACCTAGTGGTGTGAACGGATTTGCTTAACTTTATCAAATTGTAGAAAACCTAATGGATAAATGTGAGTTTTTTTCCCGCTATATCTGGAACGATTGGAGAGTCTCTGTTTTGGCCGCTGTCAGCGGTGTCAACAGCAGCTCTTTCAAGGCCGCGATTTTAATGTTTTTTTCCCCCTAAATGTTAAATTTGGCCTTAGTTTATTTTAATATTAGACGTTTTCCCCTTGAGCACAGCTTTAAAGTTTCATGGGTGTTTTAATGTGGAGGTTCTTATTTTGTCATAATGATCCCAAAAGGCAAAATAAGGAAGGGCGCTACTCCGCAAGTATATGTTCAAACATACATGATTTTTCTTTTTTCATCCTGCTCACTCTTTATGGATTTGTATGTTGTAGACAGTAGATAATATGGATGGAATCGTAGAATATACAAAAAAGTTTTAAATAAATATACAAAATAGTACACACAACGGCAGGTGTAAACATGAGATGAATGTAAAAATAAAGTTGCCCCAATTGTGCAGTAGATATAAAAAAATATCTAATTTCTCTCGAATAACTTTTTTACTTTTTGTTGCGTTTCTTTACCGTGTCGTTTTACTTTGCCATGTTATCATTGTGTCAGTTGGAAAGCCAATTCTGTTAATCTTATTGTAGACCCTTGTTATGAATTCATCATAACCCATTTGCGAAAATGTATTTGCACTTTTCCCATTCATGTTTGTTTGGAGGTTTTAATCGATCAATATTCTACTATAATCAATTTGCAGCTGCGGTTGAACAGCATCAAAAAGTTGTCCACCATCGCCCTGGCCCTGGGAGTTGAAAGGACTCGAACTGAATTGCTTCCCTTTCTCACAGGTACCCGTATAGGACGGTTAAATATATCCATATATTGGTTATTCCTTTTTGTAATTTGCTTGTTTCTGTATAAAGACACCATCTACGATGAAGATGAGGTGCTTTTGGCCCTGGCTGAACAACTGGGCAACTTCACCATGTTGGTTGGAGGACCAGAGTATGTCAACTGTCTGCTGGTAAGTGTTTATCATACTTTTAGTAGTTGAACAATTCTTGTTTGACTTTAGTGTGGGTGCTTAATGTTTTCTTGTCTTGCTCCTCAGCCTCCTCTGGAGAGCCTGGCAACAGTAGAAGAGACCGTGGTCCGAGACAAAGCGGTTGAGTCCCTGCGGAAGATCTCTCAGGAGCACTCTGCAGTTGACCTGGAGGTCCATTTTGAGCCATTGGTTAAGCGACTTGCCAGTGGTGACTGGTTCACCTCTCGCACCTCTGCCTGTGGTCTCTTTAGTGTGTGTTACCCTCGTGTGAGCCATAATGTCAAGGCAGAGCTTCGCCAGTAAGTGATGCCTTTGTAGACCAAACCTTGCTGGTTGAGTAGTTCTCCACTGAAACATGAATTCTTATCATTTCCCGCTTGCAGGCATTTCCGCAGCTTGTGCTCAGATGATACTCCAATGGTTCGTCGCGCTGCGGCGTCAAAACTGGGAGAGTTTGCCAAAGTTTTGGAGTTGGATTACGTGAAAATTGACATCATCTCCCTCTTCACTGCTCTAGCTTCTGATGAACAGGTATTTAAAACATGTCTAGCAACTTTAATTGATGTCCATCTTTTCATTGCTGAATACGTCGACCAAATATACTGAATGATTGTTTTTCCTCACCAGGACTCTGTTCGACTGTTGGCTGTAGAAGCTTGTGTCAGCATTGCAACCCTTCTGCCTCAAGAAGATTTGGAGACCCTGGTGATGCCAACCCTGCGTCAGGCAGCTGAGGACAAGTCGTGGAGGGTTCGTTACATGGTCGCTGACAAGTTTTCAGAGGTATGGAATTTCGAAAGGAACAAATGTATATTAACATTAAGATGAATGCATCGATTTAACGCGCAAACAAAGCACGTTCAGAGTCACTCTGTTCGTGACCTTTTGTAACATTATTTGCAAATACTAAAATAATCAAGCGGAACTAATGGCATAAGAGATTTAACATTTATTTTCAAGCGTTGTGCCACTTTTAAACGTATTTAAATGTATTTATTTTTCATTAATTTAGCTCCAGAAGGCAGTTGGACCTGAGATCACAAAGAACGACTTGGTCCCAGCTTTCCAGAACCTCCTGAAGGACTGTGAAGCAGAAGTCCGTGCCGCCGCAGCAAACAAAGTCAAAGGTAAACAATCACCTGCCTTTTCCTCATGTTTCATATTTTACTCATGGCAAAAATGTGTTTGTCAGAATTCTGCGAGAACCTCCCAGAAGACAACCGAGAACAGATCATCATGACTAGCATTTTGCCCTGTGTCAAGGTAAGAGGAAAACCTATCTTGATGTTCACTCATGATCTTATGACTCCTCATAACGCTTGAACAAGACCCGAGGCTTTTTCTTATTATAGTCTTGCCAAAAGCATTCATGCATGATGTGGTCAACCTCCTATCTCCCTTTCTAGCATTCTCACTTTAAGTTTACAAAACAACATCCCCTATTCTCATTTTCTTCTTCTTCTCTTGCTTTGACCTGAGACGAATTAACTGTTGATCTTAAGACCAGCAGTTAAAAGTGGTATGTGTCTTCCTCATGTGACTCTGTCAGCAAGTGTTTTACTAGATTTCTGTTGTAAAACAAACCAAAAGGTCTTATTCAGAGTTTTCCATGTACTTAAGTTCCCATCATACATTAGTCGGCTGACTATAAAAAGTCTTGTTTTCTATCTTTGTTTTTTATGTGCACGATGAAGACATTGCCTGATGTAAAAATCATTTTGAAAAGCATGTTTATTTTCTAGGTTTTGGAGAAGTATGAATGGTTTCCCAGTAGTTGTAACTACAGCAATATTTTTTTTAAAGAAAAATTATAAAATTCAACTCGCAGTTAATGATAATGACCTGATAATGAGCTTAAAGAAATCCTAAATGTTCCTTCAGTTGTTGTTTAAAAGGTCCCAATCTTTTAATTTGCCTCTTTTTAACCGTTTTTTCTTTTTATATTTATGAACTTCAAAGATCATCCCTCTTTAAAACCTCAACATAAATGACAAGCATTGAGTGTCTTGTCAACAGCAGGGTGTAGTGTACCCACTAAATGATGCGCCTCTTATTTCATTCTTTTATTGTCCACTGTAAAAAAAAATCATGCTGTTTGGCAATGAAAGTTTCTGATGAGAGTTTGTTTAAAGGGCACCTAATGTCAAACCCCAACTCTCTTGATTTACTGATATGTTGAAGTATTTTCCTCTCCCAAGATGCATTTAGACCCTCATGACAATGTTTTGAAGAAAGTCCCCCCCCCTCTAAAATCTTGGTGAACGAGAGGTTATGAGAGTGAATCCCATTACTCCTCCAGCCAGCTTTAACAAAGTCCCTCTTGGTTTATACAACAAGTCTCTTGGAGTTGTATAAATTCTATGTAATGATGTGCGGTGACAAACCTTGATGTTTGACCAATAACGACAGAGTGCGAGTGGTTATGATAAACAATCTATCCAGTGTGAACAGCAGTTTCTAATGTATATATTTCAATGAAAGGAGAGTTTTGTACGATCAGACGTATACTGATGATACAATAGAGTCTAAGATCTAGTTGAGACACATTTGTTCTCCGGGTATCTAGGAAAAGGAAAAAAAAAATGGGTTGTTTGAATGTGTTTCTCTTACCAGGAACTGGTCTCAGACACCAACCAGCATGTGAAGTCGGCCCTGGCCTCCGTCATCATGGGTCTTTCCACCATCCTGGGCAAAGACAACACAATAGAACACTTACTGCCTCTCTTCCTGGCGCAGCTCAAGGACGAGGTAATTCAGGCTTTCATTTGGAAGGTTGAATTGGCGGCTGAAAAATGTGGGGGCATCAGTGGCTTCTATTTGTTTTTGTTTTTTAGTATGACCATAACGTTTGATGGAATCTACATGCATCACTCCTTCCATGTAGGCCAGGCCTACATTATTATGAGATGTATTGATGAATGTATGAATTAATTTCAATAAAATGCCTTCAATTAACTTTTAAACGGCAAAAACAAATGCCTTTAACACCGCGATTCGACAATATCACATTCATTAAAGATATTGCGTAAGAAGTACGGC
Organism: Callionymus lyra; assembly: GCF_982586985.1. Taxonomy (NCBI): domain Eukaryota; kingdom Metazoa; phylum Chordata; class Actinopteri; order Syngnathiformes; family Callionymidae; genus Callionymus; species Callionymus lyra. Next base: position 24,786,559 of record NC_141824.1, read on the forward strand.
AACAATCTAAATAAAACTGGCTACTACAATCAAATGTGTACACATTTTTTTAGACTTAATACAGGCAACAAAGAAGAAAGCTGTATGCAGCTGTGCCGTATTTTCATTTTAGAAATGTCAGCTCAAAATGTCCTGTTGAGATCAATTTGAACGTTTGAAAACCCTCATGATTGATCGAAGTGACTTTAAACCTGACTTCCTCCTCCAGTGCCCAGAGGTGCGTCTCAACATCATCTCCAACCTGGACTGTGTGAACGAGGTGATCGGGATCCGCCAGCTCTCTCAGTCGCTGCTGCCTGCCATCGTGGAGCTGGCCGAGGACGCAAAGTGGAGGGTCCGCTTGGCCATCATCGAATACATGCCCCTGTTGGCCGGCCAGCTGGTGAGTCGCTGCAGGACCGTGGTGGGATGTGATGGTTCGTCAAACTCTGTTTTTAAACACAAATCCATGTTCTGTTTCTCCAGGGAGTGGAATTTTTCGACGAGAAGCTCAACACCCTTTGCATGGCCTGGCTCATCGACCACGGTGAGTTTGAACTTGTAACACTGGCCGTGTCAGCGTTTCTTTCGCTGTTACAAGTTGGAGGATATAATTGTTCAGAGATGTAGGTCAATTACATCGTCAATTATTAATAAGATGAATTGAACCCAAGAGCAAAATGGTGGCAGAAATTAATTGTTGAGCATTTAGGTTTAATTGACTCGGTGATACAACCACAGCATTTCGCAATGTAGCGTCTCATGGTCATCGCCCGATTCAAAATCTTGTTCGTAAAATAATCTGTTGGGGTTTTTGTGGATGTGTATTGTTGAATTATTATTCAGATACTTGCTGATGCTATGAATTAGGGTTGAAACAAGTATTGAAAATAATTTATTTGTGATTATTTTCCTACATATTGCAATTTCGATTTCGCTCATTTTTGCACAGTTGCTCTTGTTACTCTATCATATTTGGATTAATCTACTATGATACTAAATGATAGATTGTAATTTATCTGTTTGGACTTTGTGATTGTACAAGGTACTATATATATATATATATATATATATATTAAATCCCGACTATCACATTCGATTAATCATTGAGCCCTACTATGAATATTCTTGTTTAATTGTAAATAAAATATCAAATCATTGAGTTTTATACACAATTATTTAAAGTAAAAACTGAAGAAACTATGATGAAGAATATTTAATACTTATGCACTGCTGCTCTGTCAGGAATATAGATCTGATCGAAGTTGTCAAATATTCCTTCATTTTGCTAAAAAGAAATCCACCATTTTGCCTCTGAAAGACCAGAAACATGCTGTTATTAGTGTGTAACAAACCGAGCACTCGTCTCATCTGGTGTAATGTGCGTCTCCTAGTGTACGCCATCCGTGAGGCGGCCACCTGTAACCTGATGAAGCTGGTGGACAAGTTCGGAGCAGACTGGGCTCAAAACACCATCGTCCCCAAAGTGCTGGGCATGGCCAACGACCCCAACTACCTCCACAGGATGACCACTCTGTTCTGCATCAACGTGAGTCTGACGCAGGAACCTCCCGCGCGCCTACCTCTGCAGCAGCAGCTTCACACGCGTTTGTCTTGCAGGCGTTGTCTGAGACGTGCGGTCGGGACATCACCACCAAGCAGATGCTGCCCGTGGTGGTGAAGATGTCCAACGACCAGGTGGCCAACGTTCGCTTCAACGTGGCCAAGTCCCTGCAGAAGATCGGGCCGGTCCTGGATGAGAGGTACCTTTTGTCAAGGTCACGGCAGGAGAGAAGGGTTATTGAACTCCTGCTCCCTTTATCCTCAGTACTGTCAAAGCAGAAGTGAAGCCGGTGCTGGACAAGCTGGCCACGGACACGGACATGGACGTCAAGTACTTCGCGCAGGAGGCCATCAGTGGTGAGTGTTGACGCTCTGAGGACCAGACGTATGAAGGAAACTGACACACTTCAGAATAACCTCATGTTTGTGGTTATGATTCGATATATGTATACTGTAAGAACAAGAACATATTTGAAGTATTGTCGAGTACTTGACTCTGGTGTTGTAGAATTTACAGACCACATGGCTCTTGACGCAGTCTTAACTTCTTTCATTTGTTTTGAAACCAAATTATGTCCTAAAATATGCTTTAAAAGCTGCTATTCGACTGTATCCTCTCATCCTCAGTCTACGGTGTGTGTCTTTATCTGCGGAGAATGTCATGAATGCTGCTGTCTAGAGGCTGGAAACAATTGTTGTGGAATTGCAACAGAAAAATGATAAAACTTTGAATATTTGCTTGTTAATTCTAATCAACATCTGATTATTTTATTCAATATTTTACATGCTTTATTGAAATGTATAAACCATAAAATAAATGTGATAAAAATAAGATTTGATTTGGCGAAAATTAAATAGTTATTTTGCGTGGGAGGGTAAATTGCTGATTTTGAATGTTGATAAACATTTTAATATTTTTTTCACTGTACTTTAATTGTATTATATTTACAATATTTTCTCTCGCACTGATTCTCCTGAAGCCTCCTCAGTCACCGTCAGGGAGGCTTCCACTTCCATCTCATGGCTGACTCTGAATCCTCTGTGTTGCATGTGAATGTTTCCACTGATCCAGTCTTTCTTCTTGTGTAGTTCTGGATCTGGCATAACTGGTCCACCTCGACACACCCGGAGAAAACACCGTCATCAACACTTTTACAAGATATTTATTGATGTGGAGGAACAACTGGTGACTGTATAGATAAATCTGTTTTACCGTGTTTCTTTTTCGTCTTCTGTGTTGACCTCTGACCCCCCCTGCTGTAAATGGAGCTTCAAGTGAGCAGTTCTGTGGTGCATGCTGACTAATGTGCTTGTGCGGCAGAAATCCCCCCAAAATCCTCACATTCCGGCATCACTTTTATTTGTATTGTCGCCGAAGACGCTTCAAGACTGAACTGATCCGCTGCCTTTGAACGTCCATCAACAGACGAGGCAGGTTCTGAGCTCACTTTCTTCTTCTGCCTCTTCCTGCTCTGGACAAGAGTTTTTTGACCTTTGGAGGGTTTAATGACGGTGCAAGATAAACACGTTTCTTTTCTTATGTTTTAAGAGTCTTTTCCCTTTTTTTTTTTTTTTTTTTTTTCTTTTTTTTCCTCTCGAATAAACCTCAACTGTCTCGTGTCACGGCTTTTAATTCAGACTCTGGCGTCTCCTCGTCTGAGGCTCGACTACTGTATCTTGATCTCAATAAAGTAACAAAGAAACATGAGTGAGTCGTCTTTATTTGAACTTTTATCATTGTTTTTTTTATTTTTATTTCTAACCCCAACACTTTCTAAGCAAATAATGTATATAATATTTTTTAAAGATGTGGATCCACTAGACCAGGCAATATTTTACCAATTTTTAAATCTAAGTATTTTTCGACTATCAATGTTATCAGAGTAATTTTTGATTTCTTTAATGGAATTTAAGACGAGCAATGACATGTTTCGTCGCTTTTATTTCATTTTTTAAATAATAGAATTGTCAAAATGCCATTCAAAGCCCTTTCTGCACTTTTAATTACTTTATTATTCGACCACAAGATAGCGCCATTACACACCAACCCATCTTCATTATTTCGTTGGATGGACAGTTACTTTATTAAAGCGATTCTATGCGATTTGAAGTCGAGCGACGCCAGTGGACTAAAGTGGTAATGTTTACTAAACACTACCACTTTAGTGGTACTTTAGTCTGCCACTTTAGTCCTGTCGGGCTAGGAGACCACATTTCCCATGAGCACTCGCTGAACGTCGCAAAAGTTTCCATGTCCTGTTTGCAGCAGTTTGATGAATTTTCTGTTTCCAGATTTTCATTGACTGAATGAAGGATGATATCGATGAGGTAATGAGTCAGATTGTGGATAATGAAATATATGCGTTATGACGGCTTTGTAAATAACATCATTTTAACTTTGTTTTCGTACCGTAACTCACCCCCCACCCCCTACACACACCACAACCAGCGCGATATGTGACATGTTCACACCATCCCCAAGAACCTTTACAGTGAAAATAAAAATCACACAAAACAACTCAAGTCACGGTATACTGTATGAGTCATTCAACTAGTTTTAGGTCGATGTGTCATCACAAGTTATTTTAGTACAAAAATATTAAAGTACTCAAAACTACCCAGAGCTGCTTTAATCCCTCCGGAGATCAAAGGCCCTTTTATTAAATTAAATGTTTCTTGTATACACATAAACAATTAGAATTATGCTTTGAAAGCCTCACGTTGGCTCCTTGAAACATTAAAAGAGATGCATATAATATAACATATTTGAATATTTTTCTTGTCTTAAATGTCACATTAGTTAATCTGATTAAAATATGATTCAATCCCCAAAAGTTGTAATAATAATAAAGGAGCAAATCTGCCTTCATGTCAAGTGATCTTTATATTCAAGTCAAATTGATATTTTGTATCATTTTAGTCGCAGGAGAAGAAAAAAAACACTGGTTTTACTTTACAAAATCTTGTTTTCTTCCGCATCGACACAACAGTGGACCCATGAAACAAAAGGGAGCATGAGATACGAGCAAGGGTACAATTCAAAAATATATCATACAACAAAAAAATAATAAAAGCACGTCTCTTATCCCTTATAGAGTTGGATTACAGCTTAATATGATGTACAAAATATCACACAGTGATAAATTGCTAATTAAAAAAAACAAAACAAAAGTAGAGTCCTTCACCTTGGCCTCTGACTGGTTCTTTTTTTCCAAGCGTTTTCACATTTTGCATATTTTTCTTGAATGATTTTACCCCTTTTTTTCTTACATTGTCAATTCAATCACGAGCAGTGTCTATGCCTAGTAGGAAGAATGACTCACGCATGATACTACAGTATTTGTACATCTTATATGAAAGAAAAAAAACAAATCAAGAAGACGGTGGACATTTACAGGACAGAATGGTGTCACTTGTCATCATGTACAACCTCGGATTTGGTTTTATAGTCGAGTCACTGATGGGATAAAAAAAACTCTTTCAGATGCAGCTCAACGACACCTTCACAGGAGCCCGGCGCTCTCGTGTTACGCAAGATAGGAATCAGATCACGTTCCTGCCAGGAAGTGGATGTGGAGGATGTGGCACAATGGGAGCGTTTGAAGGGGGATTTGGATTATTCACGGCCGGAGGAACTGCTCTTGGGAACACAAGGGTTCAGTGGTGGAGTCGAGGCTGTTGAAGATGTTAAAGCAGGAGGTGAAGAATCGTTGTTGAGAACCGGGCGAAAAAGTGAAATATCTGATCAATAAATTGCGTCAATTCAAAGCTGTTTCCATGTTTGTCCCAGCTACCTGGGGCAAAGTCCATCACAGAGCAGATAGATACTCCTACTGTCAATAAAACTACTTAAATTAATCCAGACAGTGATTGACAACATTAAATATGAATGTTTTCTTGCTTATATTTGTCTCAAAATTACTAATTTTGTGCATCTCAACCACAAAACCTTGACTTGACCAGGTTCTTTAATTCTTACTTTCATTAACAAAAAGATAAATATTTTGAATACCTCCCACTTTAAGTAAAATCACCAAAAAAAAAAAAAAAGGTAGATCAAGTTGTTTTAAGTCGCTATTTAAAGTGGGAAAAATAAATTAACGTTAACAAACAAATGTCTTTAATGTATCTTAATTCTATGTTCCCTCATTTATTTGACTTGTTGTAAATTCAGCATCTGAATTTAAGTGTGATTTTTAACGTTCAACTCTCTTTGTTTCCACTAATATCTCTGAATGAGTGACATCATTGGGAATTCTGGATTTTTAAAAAAAAGTATCATCATGAAGTACATTTAATTTAAGTCCAAGTGTAACCGAACATGATCCATCTTTTAACATCTTCAACAGCCACGAGCTCCGAGGTCACGTGACTTCACTCTCACTGTAATGAACACTTTGATCAGATCGTTCCAATGGTGACGTCATCTCTGACACATGCTGCACTGCATTAGTGCTGCACGTGAAGCCCCGCCCCCTCCTGTGATGTCATCACGACGAGGAGGACGTGAGCAGAAGTGACGTCTCTGCGATGCTCTTGATGTTACAGTCTTTTGAAATGAATGATTCTGGAAATGTTTTTGACTCACGATCGCACGACGGAGCTCCCGACACAAGACACTCTTCAGTCGTGTGGAAGTAAATCAGTGCATCACCATTTTGAATTTTACATTTTTAATGTTGAACGTTTTTTTGTAAGCATTGAATTATTATTTTGAATAATACAGTTTAACCATTTGTATTTTAAAAAGGTTGAATAATTTTCTAAATAAATAAAAACTATTTTTACACAAAGTTTCATAATCCAATTCCAATTGTTCAAAAATAAATGTTCTAAATTCAATATGATTTAATCCCTAGCCTTTTAAATTCAATATAAAATGTTGGTATAACGGTGTCCAAACAACACTGAATTTAAAATGATACAAATGACAAAATATTGAATTTAGATTCATGTATTCAAGTTGATTGGAATTTGAAAATCACTATCTATGTGTAAAATGTTTTATACTTTTACATTTTTATTTAAATTAAATTACTCAATAACCTCAACGGTTCAACACATTCAATTATTCAATAAAATGATTGAATTAAAACATTGAAAATGTAATTCAATAAACAACATTTAGTTAAGAAAAATGCAAAGTTTCAACATTTTCGATGTTAAATTCAAGGTTCAAGACAGCGATGGCTGACATACGTCCACACAGTAGCACCACGAGTTAAACCAGTGAACACACGTCTGTACAGTAAGAATGTAAACTTGTCGAGCGTCTCGTCTAAGAGTGAACATGTGGAGGCTCTTGAAGGCAGAGAACCCTTGAAATTAAAGCTATTTGTGTCAAACTCTGCTCACACACGACATCCTCCTGCAACTTTGGATGTTGAACCAACAACCCCAGTGATGTCACTGACGCTCACCTCCCAGACAGGAAGTTGACGAAGAAAAAAAAAAGCGTGTTTGTGCGCCAGTGTTCACCTCACAGCTGGAGAAGTGTGTCAGCAGTTTAACAGTGCACACTCAAACACACACACACACACTCGTGCTCACACACGGACACACACTCGCGCTCACATACACACGGTGCGTTCAGGGAAATCCGGGGGAAAATAAAGGAAATGCAGCGTAGTGTAGAAAAAACTTGTGATTACTTGAAAAGCGATCCAGGTTATAAAAGGTCGTGTGGTTAGTATTACAAGAAGTCACTGAGGCATCAGGAAAGGGTGAGCAGTTAGAGGTGTGTGTGTGTGTGTGTGTGTGTGTGTGTGTGTGTGTGTGTGTGTGTGTGTGTGTGTGTGTGTGTGTGTGTGTGTGTATGTGTGTATGTGTGTATGTGTGTATGTGTGTGTGTGTGTCCAGAGGTCACGACCCAGCCAGTGGGTGCAGGACACACCAGTGTCTGAGTGACGGAGCAGATGAGCAGTTTTGTCTGTTGATATCTGGAAAATAAACACAACAGAGAATTACTAAGTAGCGTCGACACAGTTGAAGTTAAATACGTTTTTAATTCCAGAAACTCCTCAAAGATTCCTCCGAGACACAGAAGAGAACATTTGCTTTCACCCTTTTAATATTGTGATTTCTTTTGTCACGATACAGTTTTGAGATTTATCAGTATTTGACTTATTATGTCGTTTCTTTTGGCTTCTAGATCATATTGTTTTGCATCAAACTATCTATGGTTTGTATTTCAAGAAATTGTGTAATAGCAACCTTGAGAGCTTTGAAAGGTGCTTTTAAATTAAATATTTAAATATTATTATACGACATGTATATATATATATATATATATAAATATATTTTACAATAAACATGTACATTTCACAGCTTTGGTTAATTTTTATGTTGTTATTAAAATAACGACTGATGGGTGGCAGCAGTTATGGTTTATGCAGCTAGAGGAGGAATACAATCCTGCAAATCTAGAAGATGACTGAGGACGAGAGGATACAGTCGACTCTTAGAGCTGGTGTTTGGACATATTTTGAATCTTGACAATACACACTCATAAGGAGAACTGATTTTTAAAACACACGTTAACTAAAAGGTGAAAACTAAATCTTTCCAATGATGTAAAATGTAAAAAGAAATGCTCAAATAATGCAGCTGCATGGATGTGTTCACTGAGGGGGAGTGAGACAGAGAGTGCTTATGAAGTTAGATTGAATGCGGTGTCCTTAATCATGAGAGAGCATCAGTGTGGTGAATGAGAAACATGTTCATGTGTGAATGTCTTAATATTTGATCAACAATGATCTTGAAGAAACTCTCTGATGTGCACTTCTCAACATGACCAATAGGTGCCGCCAAAGGAGCCGCGTACACCATTATTTGGTGTGCACTCTTAGTACATGAGGTCTGTTGTAATGTAAAAATGTTTCTTTGTAATGTCAAATATTTCAAAGTATATATTATATATATATATATATATATATAATATTTCATAAAAAAAAAAAAAAAAAATAGTTTAACATTATAACATGGCAATTACTTTAAAATGACACAGGTTAAAGTTTATCTCATAATGATTGAGGGATTAATTCCCTTATTTTACATCTTATTTATGAACAATTCTACAGCCATAAATAAACGGTGACCTGTGTGTTATTGCAGTAGTGAAGGAGTAAAGACAGAATACTTTTATATTTAACTTTTTCTAGCGTTTCTCACCAGACTGACGACAGCGTTCAGACAAAAATCTTGGCAAGTGCATCCGCGCCGGCGCTGGCGATGAACGGCTGGGACGAATGGAACGCCACGTCATGAATGGCCTCGTCGTGCTTTTTCCTGTGGGCAGTGATCTCCTGCACGCACGTCCTGTTGTCCAGCATCCACAGGCGCACCGAGCAGTCGTGGCCTGCAGGGGGCACAACGTTTTATACACGTTTAAGTCTTTTGAAACAGTAAAAAATGTAGAATTATTATAAAGGACATTTTAAAAGATTTTTTTATTGTACATTGTTGAAGTATTATCGGTATTCTACTTACAGGTCAGACACTTTTTTTTATTTAAGGTAAAATAATCTTTGTAAGTAAAGTGTTAGCATCATGTAGATAATTAACTTATTTCATATAAAGAAATGTAATTGCGGTTGTGAATGGGAATGTTAAAATGTTAAAAATGTTAATAGAAACGTCAAAACAAAAGCACGTTTTTGGTTGGCTTCATTCATAAAAAAAAAATGGAATCATAATATAAAAAGTAAAAAACATCTTAGTTTGACTTTATCAATTTAAAAAAATAATCGAATAAAAACATACGATAAACCAAAAAAATTAACTTCTGATCATAAAAAACTAAATAAAAGCAAGTGTTTGTTAAAACTCAATTAAATAAAGAAAAAAAAAACGATTTAAAGTACATATAAAAACAAGAACGTCAAAATAAAAGCAAATAATTAACAACAAATAAAATAAAATCTGAATTTGTCTCAATAAATAATATGGTCAAATAAAATTATAGTATGATGATGTCAAAATAAAAGCACATTATTGCTGAATTAATTTAAAAAATGACTTACTGCCAGAGATGAGGTAAGTGCCTTTAGGGTCTGTGGTCAGACAGGTAACTGCGTCCAGGTGAGCCACCATTGAATGAACCACTTTACCTGTTTAAAAGTGACACAAACATCAGTTCTGTTCCGATATCACAGTCAAAACTCGTGACTGTTACCTGTCTTGTTGTCTAGGAAACGAATGGTGCGGTTCTCGTGTGCAGTCACTGAGATGGCCTCGGACGGATGACTGACCACTCGGTTGATGAGTTCACTACCTGTGAACGACACAAGAGGTGAGACAAGAAGAAACATCTTCAACTAAGCACTGTCTGTCCATTCATTTATACAGGATATAAACATATTTAACTTACCATCTTTCGTCTGAGTCTCTAAAGCGATAATGCTCTGCTCCGTGTTGAGGTCGTACAGCAGCGTTTCACCGACGTCGAACGAAACCACCACCTGGTTCGGATCGGTCGCCACGAAAGCAACCGATGTCGGAGTTCCGTGTTCTAGGCAGAAAGTGAGAGTCGTGTCATGATGAGGCTTCATCAACAGTTGATAAGGTATCATGATACAGTGACTTATTTTTTAAACACCACTAGATGTCACTCTCAGTTTGAAAATGATGCCAGGTTACTGGATTTCAAATATTATAAATAGTGACATTTAGTGGTGTTTCAAAATAAAGACACTGTATCATGATACATGGAAGTACATCAGAATATTAATGGTTGAATTTTACTTCTTTTTTTTCCTAATAGAAATGTGTTTTTTCTGTAAGGCATTTAATTATGTTTTGTAATTATTAAATTAAATACTGTGTAAATTGACAGTTTGATTCTTTTTTTGAAAGAAAATCAATAATAACTTTATCAAATTGTTTTTTGAATTTTTCAAAATTAATGAATTTTCTTTTCACAGTTTGATTTTAATTTACAAAAATGGTTTTATTTATTTTGAGCCTTTACAATACAATATAAAAAATGTGGGTGAAAAAGTGCCAGCAGACTATAGTATTTTTTTTTTAAGAATATTAAAATCTGTGAAGAAAAAAATATGAATTGTTAATTCAATAGAAACCAAGGTCAACCTTTAACTAAAAAAAATAAAATACATTACTTTTAATAGTTCAATGCATAAAAACAACAACATTTGAATAAAGCAACTACATCTCAAGTGAGGTGTGTGGGGGAGTGAAGGGTTGTTACCTCTCTCCTTGTTGAAAGCTGACAAACACGGAGACGAGGAGTTCTGAGGGTCCCAGAGTCTAATGGTGCCGTCGGCCGAGCAGGAGGCCAGACGATGGTGGACCGACGAGTACGTCAGACCCCAGACGCCGTCTTCATGACCGGCCAGTACGCTGCTCTCTATCCCAGGATCTGAAGCAGCGTCACGTCAGTCCACGAGAACCAAACCTCTCCATCGTCGGCTCTGACTCACCATAGTTGTCGTACGGATCCACGTTGAGGTCGGGCATCTTCCAACACCTGATGGTTCCATCCAGACCTCCACTGTAGCAGGAGTCGCCCTCCTCTCCCATGGTGAGCGATAAACAAGCACCGCTGGACCGAGAAACGACTCCATTATAAACTCTTCTTCTCTAAAACCTTATTTCAATCCGACTCACCTGTGAGCTCTGAATGTGTAGATTGGCTCCACGTCTAAAGCAGCATTTCTGTGAAGACGTGTTCATCGTTAGCGATATTTCGACAGGATCAGGTCCATAGATTCATTTTCTTGTCATTTTCGTTGGTGAAAAATCTGAACAAGTATTAACTAGTAGTGATGAAGCTTCAGCAACAAAACTTTCTTTCATCCTGTTGTTTTTATTTAATGTTTATTTAACATTAAAAAAATATATACATTTTAAAATTAATTAAGTCAACAAAAACTTTTTTTTAATTTGATGTTTATTTCACATTTTAAAATGATTTTCTTTTATTACTTAAGCCAACAAAACTTGCTTTTAACTTTTAACTAGATTTTATTTGATGTTTATAATTCATATTTTAAAATAATTAAGTCAACCAAAACATCCTTTTAATTCGACCTTTTTTATTTTATGTTTCATTTCATATTTTAAAATGTTGTTTTAATTATTTAAGTAAAAGCTTTTATTTGAGAAAAATAATTTAAGTAAAATTAAACTTGCATTTAGTTTTATTTAATGTCTATTTAACATTTGAAAAAAAAATGTTGACATTTTTATTTATTTATTTCTATACATTTTATGAGATCTTAAAAGTTAATTAAGTAAAAAAAAATGTAATGTTAATAAGTCAACAAAAACTTTTTCATCTTTTCATTTAACAGTTTTGAAATATTGCAAAGAAACCTCAGATTATTCATAAACCCACAGCACCACCTACAGTGCTCTAAAAATGATTGTTTTGTGAGGTTTAGCTCACGACGGAGCTGAAAACGTACTTTTTCGAGTGCATGGCTTTGTTGAGATTCCACAGTTTTAGCGTTCCGTCCTCGGAGGCCGTGAGCAGCACCGCCTGGCTGGGGTGAAAGGTCAGAGCGCGGATGGCATCGAAGTGGCTGCGTAGTGTGAAGCGAGGGTTCCACGTCTTTTTAAACTCCTCCCGGCTATCCTGCATCTGATCACACAGGCTTAGATTTGTACCGGGAGTTCAAAGGTCGGACGGGAGGGAAACAAAATAAGTAATTACATCCATGGAGAGGTCGTTGTCGTTGGCAACCGTGAGATCTGCCAGTTCGCCGAGGTTCATGTCGCCTCCTCCGACCGCATCCATGATGAAGACGTCAGAGGAGAATCCGAGGGCGCCCCCTGCAGGGTGAGAAATTTTTTATATTCGAAAAACTATAAAGACGCTCTCTGTCTTGTCTCTCTTCCCACAGTCTTTACCAGAAGATTACACTCGGAGCAGAATTCCAGCTCGAATCAGGACAATCATGAGGGAAAAACATGTCTGACGTGTAAGAGACAAAATAAAGTCTTACCTTCTCCAGGTCGAGCTTGTCCCGACACAGAGGGGGGCGGGGTGGGTTTAGGGGGAAAATCCGACATCAAGCCTTGTAACTTGTTCCTGTGGTTCTCTGAACCCGACAAGAGGAAAGAGATACACAGTCATGCAGAGATGCTGAGGAGGACGAAGAGGTCAAACAGACAGAAAACTGTGACTGAAATCATTGATTGATTTGGAGGGAGGTGACGGGCAGCTAGCTTCGCTCGTGAAAGAGTGTCTCCCTGAATGGAATGATGCATGTGCAAAAAAAATAAGGCAGCAGGCATGATGACCTTGAAATGACTCTGGAACACGGGAGGTACGTCTAGAGACAGAGACAACAGCTACCCACGGCAGACAGCTCGGGAAACAGAACAGAGACGAGTGGTTGGGAGAAGAGGTCAGTTTTATTGACAAGAAGAGATGCAGAGACACAATGAGAAGTAAAAGATATAAAGGGGGGAGGCATGCGGGCAGAGGAGACAGATATGGTGGCAGTGATTCTGACAGTGCTGGTGCTGATGGTGTTTCTATGGCAACAGCGTACCTAACTCCCGTCCATCCCCCGAGATCCGGGCTTCTCCGGCTCCCTCCCCATCCTCCCCCGAGCCCAAGAAATCAAATTCACTCAGAGCGTCTTCCGAGTCATCTTCATCCTCCTCGTCCTCTGGGTCCAGGTCTGTGGTCATGGGTTCTGAACCCATCTGGGGGAAGATCAGGGTTTTAGTCCGGAGCAGTGACAGCGTGACCCACAAGGTGACTTCTGTTCTGTACCTTTATGCACGACTTCTTGTTTTTACGAGGACCGTCGATGCAGTCGGTTGTCATTCCTTGAAAGTCGTCTTCTTCATCGCTGTCGTCTTCGTCTTCATCTTCACAGCCATGAAGGAAAGGGATCTTATCCAGGACGGAGCTGCCGAGGGACTCTTTAGAACTCTCTTTGCCTGCATTTCTGGAAATTTGCAGAGATTAAATGAATTACTTATAAAAAGCAGTTAAAACAGAAAATTGTTCTTAATACATAAAAGTTTATAGAGCGTCTCCCTCTATGTGCTCCTTCAAGGAGCCACTAATATAAATGGATGCTTCAGCACTTTCAGGGAGGATTCCGGACTAAATTTAACGAAAAAATAGTATATTAGTATATAGAATATTGTACACTGTGATCTAATTTCCAGGAAAATGATCGTAACAAAAAAAGATCTGATCAGCTACAGTGACATTGAAGTAGAAAAAATATGTTTTGCATGAGCAAGACAAAACACTTTTGTTTCCTGAGGAAAAAAAACGTTTTTATTTATTAAAAGACACTTTTCGATTTACTTGTGGTGACAGATGTCAGTCTTTTTGTCAGAGAAACATGTCATACTGTAGTAACAAGGACATATTTGTAGTGTTGTCCAAGTACTTCAATCTGGTGTTGCAGAATTAACAGCCACATGACTCTTGAAGTCGTAACTGCTTTCATTTGTTTTGAAAACAATATATGTCCAAACATCAGCTCTAAGAGTTGACTGTATCCTCTCGTCCTCAGTCATTGCCAGGCTTTCATTGTACCTTTGGCTGTGAAGTATGTAAGGATTTACGCCATTTAACAGAAGTTTAACACGCAACACCAAAGTGAACAAACGCAGATAATATTTGCATGTTAATTGAAAATATGAAAAAATATATATTATTTACATATGTATATGATACACTCTTTATCAAAACATAAAAACAAAATATTATTTTTATATAAAAAAAGGAAGTAAAATGGACAGAGTGCTGTTGAATATTGATTTACTATTGGGAAATGTAAGTGCATCGATATTTTCCACAGCCCTAGTGACTGTAGCTGCATTAGAGAAAAATACTCATCCATTGTCTCACCTTTTTATCTGTTCTTCTATCTGTCGCACCAGCAGCGACTCTCCACCAGCACGTGTGTCGGGTTCAGGAGAGGCGTCCGGAGGCGGAGGTCCATTGGACTCAGGACTGCTTCGCCCGAGTAAAGAGCGCACACGTTTGGACCGCATGTCGAGAATAGTGTCTGAATAACCCACTTCTTCCAGATACCTACGGAAACATGTTGATTACCAAACCAGCTTTCAACTTCCTGCTATTTTGAGCATCGATGTGAAGAGCAAGATATTGATTCATCGGCTCCATAGTTTTGTCACGATCCAGCCGTGTGTGATGTGACCTAAATTCATGGATTTGCTAATGACTACATATAGAAGATCCCACTTCTGATCTGGAATCCAACAACTTTTGTGATTCATGGAGAGAGGAGGAGTAATGTGTGTGAAACACATGTTTGGATTTGCTCAAAATGTTTATCAAAAATAAAAATATATTTTAAATAATATTAGCACGACTAGGAAAGTGTAGTTTTTGTTATAGCATCTTTAGTCAAACTATATCTTTCTTCATAATCCGTTTAGCAAAAACATTGTCACGAATAAAACCAAAATATAATTTTTTTCTGTAATAAATAAATAAATAAAAGTCAATAATATAATTTCTAAAAACATACTTGCGTAGTAGCTGACGTCCCTCCTTCCAGGACATCTGATTGGCCGGTTCCGAGTCCGACTCGGCAGGCCCGTTCGGAACTACAGAAAGCACAGACGATATGAGCACAAAAAACAAAAATCCAAACGTTGACACTGAACACAAACTGAGTAGTGACTTCATTCATTGCTTTAATGAAAAATCGTAACCATTAGAGAAACATTTAAGAACTCCTAGTTTTCCCTACGACTATTTACTTGTATCTTTTTGTTCATTCTCTACAATTTTCCTTTATTTGCTCCTCAAAATCCACAAAATGTCCCTTAGAAACTATTACCACGTTGCTGCTTAAAGAAGGTTCCCTCTTATTCAGAACACCCATACTTCAAATTAACTTGACAATAACATCAGGTTATGACCTTCAGAATTTTAAAGTTGAAGTGATCAAACCTCTTCAAAATCTTGTTTTCATTTCAAAGATTCTGAAGCAAGTTATGGCTTGTCATCATAGAGAGTATCTCCAACAGTCAATTTGAACATCTTCATCTGGTTTTAGACCTGCTAACTCTTGATAAAAGTTGACCCGCTAATGGCCTCTGAGCAGAGCCGTGTTTCAGTACTTCTGGGCCTCAGTGCTGCACTGACACCAGATTCTTCTACAGAAACTAGAAAACCAAATCGGTGGTTTATGGAACTGCTTTAAACTGGTATTCACTCTATGAATGTTAACCGTTATGCTGACAACACTGAGCCTCAAAGTTTTTTCTACTGTAACTCTGTTATGATTGACACTTTAAATAAAATTGAATTACTTTGCTCCATCTCTGTCTCTGTTTTCTTGTCTCCAGAACACGGCTCGTTTCCAGTCTTCAGCTTCTGATGCTTCGACCTGCGATTTCCAAAAGCAGAGGTTAGAATCATAAAGCCTGCATTATATGATCTTCCTGGTGGAGGTCTTACCTTTCTTGTTTAAGGGCATACTCCAACATTTTTATCCGCCTAACAAGGTCCTGTTTCATGTTCTCTTGGCCTTTTCTTTCACCTTGAAGGAATGCCACCTGAGCCTGAGAACACACACATGCAAGAGTGAATGTCTAGCAGAAGAACACACAGCTTTTGAAAGCAGCTCATCATGATATTGTTTAAGCAATAATACATTATATTTAAACACCATCATGTTGTTCATATTTTCCACTATGATTGGTTTCATTTTCAGCAGAACTCTAGCTACTATATTAACGACGGTCTTCACTACGGACAACAACCCGAATAGTCTTTGATCCTGATAGATGGTGGTCACTCACGTGACTAACAAATTGCTCTAGAGTGGGTCAAAGAGAGTGTTTTCATATTGCTGAAGAACTGAGAGGACTTTAGAAACAGATCACATCCAACGCTGAAGTTCAATTATTCCAAAAATTGAGGGAAACTAAATTAAAAAGTAAAAGATAAAATGTTAAAGTTAAAACATTTCATTAGAGTCTATTAATGTTTAAAATTCATTATATTTCATTTTATTTGACCCTTCTGATAATCTTCACTAACTGAATAATTGTTTTAAAGGGCACCTAATGTGTTCATTTAATGGACTCTGCTCTCGTAACCCCTCGCTTTCAGAGATGTCAGGCAGGGGAGAACTTTATAAAGTAGTAAGTTCAAAACATGGTCATGATGAGGGACTTACTGCATCTTGGAGAGGAAAACATGTGAGTGAGTCAGGAGAGTTTGGTTTTCACATTAGTTCCTCTTTAAGAGAAGTTTAGTCTAGTTTTGAACAGTCGTCAATTTTGCAACAATAGTATCATGTGACTAGAATTACTGTCGTCTCTTGTTTTCTTTATATATTGAAGTCTTGTGTACAACAATAATTCATCATTGTTTTATTGATGAAAGCAACACTAATGCTTACATTAAATAATACATGTGTAAGGAAATTTTTAAAAAAGATCTACATCTTTGTAGATGATAGGAAATATTTCCTTCAGCACAACATGTTGATTATTACAACTTATTACAACTTTATAATTACACAATCATTTCTTGTAAATCCAGTCAGCTTAATTTAACCAACAAGTACCACATAATAAAACGTAATAGAACAAAGTATTTTTTAACCTGTAAAGTAAAAAGGAAATTCTAAAATGAATGTAAGACTACCTTAGCTAGTCAAAACATCACTAGCTGCTAGCTTGTATAACTTTGTACATTTTAAAGATTAGAATCTAACTTGTGTAAATATTAACCTAGTGACATAGGCATCCGAGTGATTTTTCTAATCCTATTTGCATTGCCTGCCAAGCTTAAAACAACAAAGCGAGATAAACACTCGTGTCAGTCAAGTTCTGTTATGTGACACGTGATGAGGAAGGACACACGACTTTTCTTCAGACTTGAACCGGCCGCTGCGGACAGAGTTGGTTTTTGAAAATGTAAATTAAACAATCTATTGTGGTCAACCGTCCAGAGATGAAAAGGACTTTAACATGGAAATTTGAAAAATAAAGGGCCGCGCGTGACCTCTGCACAAAGTAAATAAGAGGTTGTGGATCTGGGGTTTTATTTTTAACTTCTCCTAAACTGAAGTCTCACTGTGCAATAGCAGAAGAGAAAGCACTTTCAGCCAAAGAGTTTTTATTTCCTTAAGTGCACATCCTTCCTTGTTGTTTTCTATTGACTTCCTTCCTCAGGGAGAAGAATTATTCTTACCTTTCCCCGTTTTTTATTCGTCAAACAATAGACGGGCGGAGGACCAGGTGAGGAAATATCAAGGTTTGTTAAGCTTGTTTTAATTAAAGAAAGCTTCAAATTGTTGTCTTTTTTTTAATAAAAAAATTCACATTAAGATGCTTTTTTCGTACATTTTTATTTGACTTTTGCGAGAAATAATTCCATATTTCTACATTCCATGACAAGTCCATCTCTGCACGCCTCTGCGTCTGTGTCCGCACGTCTGCTCCCACACACAGTTGTGTAAAAGTAGAACGCTCTGAAACCAGCGTCTCCCGGGACGTGCACTCGGTCTACTTGCGAGGGAAGACAATCGCTCAGAAAAGAACACACAGAGTCATGTAACAAGCTTGCATAATCTGTCAAGCAAACTGTTCGGCTGCTGCTGAGTAATCCTGATTCATGCAATCACAGTTTTCCTTCGAATCTAATAAGAATGAGCGGAAAGATTGATTTAAAACTAGATAAGTCTGAATGAGTGACATCAATGAAGATTTGGCTTTACTTGTACTGTAAAATAAAATGTAATTTTTCAGATCCATCATGAGGTTTTCTACATATTACAATAATATTCTAAAATTTAAAGCATACACTGTAAAACCAAAATAGATAAATACATTCTTGGACTAGTAATTTAAAATCGTATATACTTATACAATTAGATTTATTGTCGCAAAATTTAAAAAAAAAAAAAAATGGATACATCCTGGTTCCACGACATCCTTTACATTTCTCAATCACCACCTAAACTAATTTCTCTAAATGACCTAGATTCGGGTCATGCTCATGAGCATGTGCGAGTTTGGGACTCAGGTCAACCAGTACATTAAAGAGCTTTGCTATTTGATTCTGCTATATTTCCAAGAAACTACATTCTCAATCCTTTCTTCCAACATTGGAGCTTCACGTTGCTGACAACATAGCTGACGATGTTTCAATGAAGAGAAGAGTTGGACTGAAGCAAACGCTCATTGAAGTCCCGGAGACCAAAGCTGTCTCTCTCAAGAGTTAACATAGGTTGCGTCAAGACCAGCAAAGGGGGCAAATAAGCAGAGATGTCCTTCTTTCCTTCTATTGAATTTGTTGTTTTGGAACTTAAACTTATTGAACATATCCATATAATTAAATCCATCAACTAGTATTTGTATTTCAGATTGAAGAATGATAACTACGGGCTGTCAAACAGGAGATGTGAAATTAGCCGTTATAATTTAATATTATTGTTTTATATAATTTTTTTAATAATTAAATGTATATTTTTATCATTTTAAATAGGAGCTTGCATTTCTAAGGTCACATGGCATTCATTTTATTTTCTAAATCCAAAAATAACTGTCCAAGAAAACATCTAGTTATACACACAATCTTTGGTGTTATGAATAGATGACAATTTTCTGTTTGTTTATGAGGTGCAGCAGGAGCCGACACAGGCGTGGATCCCACATCTGATCTTCAACCTAATTGTTAGTCAAACTAGTCACTGGATTATCTCGAGAGCTTAGTCAACAAAGACAAAGTTAAATAAGGTGTTTACAATTCAATCTTTTGGTTCTACTGGTGACATTTTCCAACACGTCTACAACAAAACAACTATTTTTTCTTCTTCTAAATCGCAGCACTTTTCACTGTGAATTTTAATGTAATGGTTATGAATTGTTTGTTTGTTTGTTGAGGCTTATGTTATACAGAAATCCTGCTAGTGTAACAACACACTGTTATATTGTTGAAGAAAGGAGAATGTATAAACACCTATAATATGATTTTAATTTATTTATTTTTTGTAGGTTAGCTGAAAATTAAAAAACTTGTAAAGACTTGCAGAAGTTCTGTGACATTCGTTCAGCCCGATGCTTATTTCTAACTTCCCTGCTACTGACCTGCAAAGTGATGACTCAGGAAAATGTAACCCCAGTCAACATCAACATAACAGATCTTTGAATGATTTCTCTGAAAGGCATAAATAGTGGTTGTTGGTAGTAAATGGGTTTTTCCCTTCAGAAAAGTGCTTTGCCATTTCCGCCTTTAAGTGGAATGTCAATTTCACTTGGAAACACGCATCCTGGTACGTGAGACGAGCTACGACCTGCACTCACACCCAGAACCTCACACTCGGCGTGTCAGCAGGTTCTCCACCAATCTGCCTCATCCATCGTATTACCAGCAAAAGAATTCAACATGAGCCAATAAAAATCTTGAAGCCTGAAGGGACAATAACATTAACAGTTAATGTGCCCTTTGTTGGTGGCATATTAACTTTGTTATATCCATGTTTCTAATAATGTGTTAGAACAATCCCAGCCACTCAAAGAGTGTTTTATTCATCACCCAGAAGAGACGTTCCTGTCATAGCACAGTTAATAAGGGCTACCATTAATAAATAAACACAATTCAGAGAAGTACACGAGGTATTAAGTTTGATTTGGAACCATTTAGATTGCCGTCTTTTCAAAACAAATGTTCATGCCTCTGAAATCCTGAACTTTGGGATGACACCGGAAAACTTGGTGCGTGACACTGATGCTTACTCATCGACAAACCTTGATTCTTGCGTCAGTACCTTACCCACAAAAATGTTAAACTAGTCATTAAAAGGGTTGAACCTGGGGTGCACAAAAGCACAGATTTCTTCATTAAATTGAACAATCCTAGCTGCAGAATCTACTGTATGTTTCAGAACAGATGGTAGGTGAGAGATTAAAATCTGCTCTGAAATCCAAAGACAGGAAGGGCAACTGTGGTGAAGAAAACAATTGTTTGTAAGATGGTTAACATAAACGATGCATGAAAAAACAATATCATTATTAGAGTGTGCTTACATTTTAAAATATACAATAAAAATATAAATATACTACAGTTAATATATTTAGAAAAACGTAAGAAAAAAGTAGTTAAGTAAAAGATAAAGGTAGAAATGTGAAATGTATACATGTTTGATATAAATTCTAAACTTAAATGATCAATTAAAATGTTCATTAAAAATTATGGAAGTGGTCATTTCCTGTTGTGCCTGGAACAAAAGTGTTGGAAGTGTGCGGTGTCAAATGTAGCACATATGGTTGTGATCCGTGCCACTGCTGAGGGCCATAAGTTATACATTATCAATGAGAACTCAGAGACCCCTTGGGCCGACGTTATAGAAAGCGACGTTGTCCTTCAAAAGAAGTCACCATGTACACAGCTACCGGCAGATAACACGGCTGTAAAGTGAAGACATTAATCTAATTACATTACATTTAAATTGGATTAAAGTAACACTCCCTCTATTTTAATACTCTTAATAGCTTCATATTTAATTGCTAATTTAGGATTTAAAGATTAAATCAATCTGGTACGTTATTTTACTACACAGTTGAGCACTGAATTCCCCTCACTTGTTAAAGTCTTTTTAAACTACTTCTATTAAATAATAAATGTTATGCGTCTCATTTAAACGTTTTGATATCCATCCATAATATGACGCCTGCCATCTAGACTCATATTGGTCCACTTATCACCGTATTGCTGGACATAAATCCAATGTATATATTGACATAAATTAAATGTCCACGTAAACCTGGAGGTAGTCCGGTAATGTTAGCTCGTATATAGAAAAACGTATAACACACACACACAAAGTCATCACAAAAATATAGAACGATTATGGCTGTATGTCATTACTACTGTCCATTACGATGTATCTCTATATGCCTACATTATGATTTCTAAAAGCGGCACTGGATATTGAACTACACAAAAACATGCAGGGTTGGATGATCGATCCGAATATTGAATGGTTGACATCAATTATTCGATCATTTTTATATTGAAAGGTTAGATTAGTTTTTATTTATTTCAATAATTCAAAGATCCAACCAATATCAATATTCTAATGGAACTGATATACTTCAATACTGGATGAACTACTAGTGTATTATTAATCCGCACTTGTATCACATATTTCTAAGCTATAGTTTTTGTGCTGTACAACATTATTAGTCATTATATGAACTAATCTGTCTTTTCTTTAGCTTTTGAGAAGCATTTTATATAAGCCAGGTACATTGAATACATAGTTCAATAAGTGACGGCCTTATTAGAAAGCAAGAAAAAGATGAAACAGGAAGCAACTTATCCACGGTTATTGTTCCCAGACATACCACCTGGTCTAGAGAGAAGCCGGGCCCTCATTCCCAAGATGACAACGCTGACGCGACAGGACAGGTGCCCTTTCACACCAAACACATGTGTCACTCAACCACACCACAGAACACACACCGAGTCTTGAGAGACGATATCCTTCTGTCACTCTGAGCTGCGTCACTCCCTTCCCAGCACCAGCGATGAGCACACGTCAAGTATGTTAACTGCAGGAATATAACCGGCATCTTTGCTAACTAGCATGTTGAGAGTTCTGTGAGAGAGCTGGCAACAAAAGCCAGAAGCCTGTGGGTGTTAAAGCTGGGTCACTTCTTCAGCCCAACACTTCGGCGATCCTTCCTCAAGATATGGTGCGAAGTGTACTCGTAAAAACAGACATGTGCGAGAACAATATGTGAAGAGAGTCCTGCGCAGTTCTTCTGCCATTCCCCCTCGGATGACTATAAAAGCATTGAGCCAGTTTGTTATTGTTCATCCATATTTTATCTCGCTACTATTTATAACCACACGGGTTAGAGTGGAAGGAGTACAGAGAGGCAAATTGACATGAGAAGTAATTGTATAACCGTGGCTTTAACCACTCGAGAGTATATTTAAACACAGCGAATATGTGAACTCAGAGGAAGAAGCACATGAAATAAATACGACTATAAGGAAACAAAGTCATCTTGCCAATGTTTTCCAAAGCCACACCTGGAATAATTAGAACCACTTTTACAGCATTAAACACAGAAGTGAGAAATCAATAGTGGTTTAAGAAAATATCGATCATACTTCTTTTATGGTTTGTATATCAATAAATACTGAGTGAAAAATAATAATTTATTTGTTGATTATTAACATACAAATAATCACAGCATTTGCTCATTTTTTGTTGCAATTAAACTTCCAACCACTAGTTAGCAGCAGTCATTACATGCTCTGCAGCTGAAGTAACAATGAAATCACACTAGATCCCCGTTGATGACTGAGGACAAGAGGATACGGTTGACTACAAGCAGCTTTCAAAGCTGACGTTTGGACATAAAAACAAATGAAAGTAGTTACGACTTTGTCAAGAGTCATGCTGGCTGTGACGCCAGTACTCGGGCAATACTACAAACATATTCTTGTCTCGACAGTTTTGCAGTATATTGTATCGTTGACCCTGTATCATCGCGTGCATTCCATTGACTGATTCTTGCCCTAACTTTGATTTCAAGTTGTGAATGGAATAGAATAGTTATGAATACCATTTGAATCTCAAAAAAAAGAATCAGAGTCAATGCAGCATAGGTTTCAAAGAGGTATGGCGTAATATTATTGTCATAATTTTGTTCAAATAAATGTAAAACATTTCTTTCTTCTTAATGTTACACTTAATCCACGGATGTGATTGTGAGCTACTCAAACTACTTGAGGAAATAAGTGCGGGACACATGGAACTATTGTCCAACAATCAACTACAGCTAACTCTATGTCCATCAATGCATAAAGAATAAAAGAGAAAGAAAAGTCAAATACTGTGCAACTGAACATCCTTCGGATTCCAGCTGAGTAAGCAGACGACCAGGTAGCCAAGATCAGCATAATGCAATGTCTGTCCTTTCCTACATTCCTAATTTGAATGTCCTGCTCACAGGTCATTTCACACCGACCTAAAAAAGTATGCTCCTCAAGATCCTCCTAAATATTATAACCTTACTTATACTACTGCCATTAATTCGAGAAATTAGTTCTGAAAAAAATATTTGGAAGCCAAAGGATCAAAGCAGCAGTTTGTTAAAGTGGTTTTCACTGAGACGGTTGCATTGTTTAGTATTTTAAGGCATAGAAAAATCTTTATTGTACGATCTCTATTCACAGCAGCAACAACCGTCAAAGCGATTATTCTCAAGACTACAAAAGTCAGACGACATTGTTCGATAAACCACATCAGTAAAGCCCATTACCGTACACCATGCTATTGCTATGACGTTACATCAGTAGCACACCTGAACCAATAAAGAGCTTTATAGACATCAGTTTTAAGAGGATATAAGTTATGAAACACTGGGATCACTAGTGTGGACCAGGGTGTGACTTTCGAAGTGATCATCACAAGTCAAGCAACACAAAGAACACAAGAAACAGAGAAGCTTTTTACCATCTTGAAGCTTCCTTGTTGAAGTCCTTCACAGAACAATTAAATCAGATGGATAAGGGACAACACAGGTAGACATGAGAGTACACATAGACGGTTCTACCAATAAGAACAACAAGTCATCTTTGACTAAAAACTAGACTCATAACATTTACGTGAAAGAACTGTAATGGGATGGGCTCCGAACAATTCCTAGTCTTGTCGCTCAAAATGACGACCTGAGCATCTACAACTCAACTCTGCTTTCATACGCCAGAGAAACTCTCACAGTTGTCACATAAAGCTTGTAGCTTACACTCCGACATTGCAGATCTACCCTGCCTGCACTCTCTTCTTCGCCGCCTTTTATCTCCAGTCTACTTAACTGGATGATGGAACCCATTTGTATAATCAAATATCACTTCAATATAGGCATGGATCAATTCATCTTCCCATTTTCATCCCATTACAGATATGGCAGACTGCTAATCTCACCCATACATGGCTTTAAAACCATTATGCATCCCTCTTGAATTATGAGTTAGCGACACTAACTACCATCCATGCATGCATTTCAAATACAAATTCACCACTAATACTGCATTTTTACATCATTTATCTTTTCGTTGTAGATAAACATAACATTAAATAACTCAGATCCAGAAGAAACACGACAATGACTTGAAAGTAATAACTGCTTTCTAAACTATAACAAGTGTACATCTTTTTTATTACAGAAATACTACTTTTAGACGCGGATTACGTTCGATTTATAAGGTTTATATTGTCATATGGAGGCAGTAATCTTAAATACTATCAGGCAAGAAGCCAGCCTGGTGTTTGTAACTGTGTTATTGTTCATTATGCTTCCGTTAAAGTACAAATAAACACAGTAGTACTGGGACATTAGCTGATTAGCATGTAGCCAGTCTGGTGGATTAAGCTAGTTTGTGTTCTGTGTCAACAATGTCAACAGATTTACCCGAAGTTCGTCTCTCTCCGCCTCCCAGCGGTATTTCTCGGCCTGGAATCGTCCCCACTCGTACTGGATGAAGTGCAGGATCCCAGGGAGAGTCATCCCCGGGTCCCCGTCCTGGAGCTCCCGGGACTGCGACAGTCCGGGAATGGCTCCCGCCGCCGCCGCGGCTGCCATCATCCCGACCGCCGCCGCCGAGGACGCCTGGCTCGGTGCTGCTTTGGGCCCGTTTGGGTTGCGCCCCGCTCCGCTGCTGCCACCGCCGGAGTTTGGGTTTGGTCCTCCGCCGGATCTGTCCGCCTCCATTTTAAGCGGTTAACCTCTCGCCAGGGTAAAAACGTTGACGCGTGCAATGTAAGGATTTAATAATGATTTTTTTTTTGTTTCAAGTCGGTTCTTCCCGTCCAGGCGACACTTCCCCACGAGCCCTTTCTTCCTTTTCTCACACGCACGAAGCAGAATTACGACGCCGACGGTCAAATACTACACTTCCGCTCCCGAACTTTCATCATATGACTCCATAAAAACTATGACTCGTGACACAATCCTACCTCTAATTTTATATTGGAAATAACGAACAACTATATTAGAATCGTGTATTTGAAAAAACTACAGTCGCGTTCTGTTGTAATGGCGTCACACAATCGCGATCGCAATACAAAGACTTTTACTCTGATGGCACCGGATGTTTCCTTGTGTGACCGCCTGCTAGGAGATTCCAGGTCGGGTGACAAATACTGGGCTGTGTTTTTTTCCAATAAACAACCAGCGCGTCGCTAGGGGAGCTCGCTTCCTGCCATTTTGTGACCCGATTAAAGCATAAAGTTAGAAATGTTGTAGTTGTTTCCGTTTTTTGTGTGTCGCCTCAACGAAGGATTCGATCTTTGTCGTTGTTATTGAATCCAAACAAAAAGCATGAGAACGTGTATATTTGCAACATATTAACATGGAATGGAAAATAATTATTGAATAAACTGTTTCTGGAACAACGTTAGATAATCAGATCAGAACACTTTTATTGCCTGAATTTGTAAACAGAACACAGGCCTTTTTGTGGCGATGGGAGAACAAAATAAAGGAATGAAAAATAATAAGAATAAATAATAAACATGTCATTGAATTGGTATATCAAATTGAATAATGATATAATAAAATCAAATGCATTTCTTTAAATTAACCTGCCCCAGCCAATTGAATACATCATGATCGTCGATGTGAAGTCTATCGACTATTTGATTCCTTGGTAATTCTATACAATAGTTATTGTTTATCAATATTACAACCGATTAAATCAATGCTTTTGTTTTGAAGGAGACAGTCCGGATTATCATCTGTTGTTATCGTGAGCGATGGCGATTGTTGGTGAGTTAGCGTAAAATCAGCGCTCAGGTATCGTAGAATATCACGCGAACCCATTTGGACTTTAAAAGGATGTAGTTTGGTATTTTACCCGGACCCGGTTCTACTGCCATGGACCAGAATCCAGACTGTTGCAGAGCGGAAACGATCGAACCTGCTACAGAGGAGCTGCACTAGCATGTATTCTGGAGAGAACCGCGCCGGGGACGTGAGGATGTGAGGTGAGTTTTTTGCAAATATATTAGAAATATATTAGAAAATTAACTAAATATGTATGAAATTCTAGCTGTCATAATCTATTAGGGCGATTTTTAGGACTATGACGAAAAACGAGGAAAGATGGCGGTGGAGGCGTGATCGCAAACCTTTTTAGTTTTAAACTAAAAAAAATGTTTCTCTCAACGTGAGAAATTCATTAAACGCAATATTACCTGTTTGACGTAGTTTTTGCCACAAATCAGAAAATAAACAGCTCACCCAGGTGGCGATATATTGCAACTTCATTCATCTAGTTTTCTCACGTTGACAAGTTGTTGTTTTTTACATCAAATGTATGTCACTTCATTTGGTGTTTAATTTTAAATTCATTATTACTCCATCCAATTAAAATGCAGTGTCATGATAATATAAACGATTATCAGTGCCAGAGAATATTTAAAGGTCAAATTAATATTTAAAATGTTGGAAACTTTAATTTATGTTCAATTAAATGTTGTTGAGTGTTTTTTTTAAAATTCTGATTCGATACTTGAATTCAATGATTTGTAAATTGAAAGCATGAATTTGTTTTCAAAATTCCATTTTTATTTTAAACATGAAGTTTGATTCTAATGCAAATAATAATAAAAAATATTTTATAAATTAAATATATTTTTATTCATCGTAACTCGTCTTTTACATTAAATTTAAAAATGCACTATTATACCAACATTGTTTTAAACCTTTATTTGAAGCAAACAAAATATTTCAATGTAAAAAAAATGAATGTGTTTTATGTTAAATTAAACAATTTAATACAAAAGTTTCCCACCGTCTTTTCTTCCTTCTTTCTTTCAACATTTACCTTAAATGCTGTCATAAATCTAAATCTTGTATAAATTAATTTTAAATTTTCTTTTCTCTTGTGTGTGTTTTGCAGAATGGAAACTCCTTATTTTAACACCAAAACAATGGGAACGTGACACTTTGGACCAATTTACTCTTCCCTGCTCGTCTAACAGGACTTGCCATGCGGGTCAGCCTTTGTCAGGGTCTTCTCACCGGGGCCATCGTCCTCAACCTCTTCATCCTCTACTTCGTGTCGAGGGCCCAGCAGCAGATGATGGAGAAGAGAAAGGAGCTTGGCCGGGGCTCAGGAAGGGCTGCTCTACCCGCCGCCGTCCTCGGTCCCGCAGGCGAGTCGGGGGTCATCAACGGGCACGACCGGGGTCCACGCGTGTCGGTACTTCTGAGGGAGTTTGAAAACTTTGAGAATTACGTTCCAGATGTAGCTGCTTCATTCTTAAGACTAAGACCGGAGCTTCCTTTCCTTGCTCTCGCGGATACGGTCCCGTACCCGCCGCTCCTGCTTCCCGATGGTGCTCGGCTTCTGGTTCTGACTCCCAGTCCGGACCAGCCCCCCCAGGCTCATAAACCGGAGTTTCATATCCAAACGGAATTTGTGCTTCTCGTGCCCGACGGGGTGGAGCTGGAGCAACCGCGAGCCATCGAGCGCTTGATCAAAGAGCTGGAAGGTGAGGGCGGAGGCCCCGTCAGGCTGGTAGCGGCCCCTGTGATGGTGAGGTCTGCTGTCCAGTGTCTCCACCTCAGGGTCAACCTGAGAGAGTGGACCGCCACGTACTCGCCCGCGGCTTCTGGAAGCAGCGGGAGCGTGTGCACGGCCCTGCGAGGAGACGCCGTGGTCCTCATCCGTACGGAGGACCTTTTCAACCTCTCGGTCCCTTTCAGCCGGCCGCTCTTCTCCTCGCTCTTCATCCAGACGTCCTTGAGAGGCTGGAAGGTCAAGCTCCTGGAGAGCCCTTGCTTCTCGACGAAACACCGGCCTCTCTTCAGCTCCGCTCACAACCAGTGGAAAGCTGACATGAGGCTGAAAGAGGCCACAGGGATGCTGATGAGGAGCTTCGGTCTCAAGAGGATCCTGCTGCCGGAAGGGAAGGAGCAGTGGTTCGGCTGCAACAAGGAGACCCCTCGCTGCTTCGGGACGGTGCTGGACGAAACGCCCGACTATCTTTACCTGGACCGCTGGACTCCTCCATGTTGCCTGCGTGCGCTCAGAGAAACCACTAAATATGTGATAAACATCCTGGAAAGCTCCGGCGTCCGTTACTGGCTGGAGGGAGGAACTCTTCTCGGCGCCGCCCGGCACCAGGACATCATCCCGTGGGACTACGACACCGACCTGGGGATCTACCTCGAGGACGTACCCAACTGCGATCACCTGAAGAACCTGGACGCCGGCTCTCTGGTGGACGCCAACGGCTACGTCTGGGAGCGCGCCATCGAGGCGGACTTCTTCAGAGTCCACTACAGCGAGACCAACCACATACACGTGGACCTCTGGCCCTTCTACCCCCGGAACGGCGTCATGACGAAGGACACGTGGATCGATCATAAGCAGGACGTTGAGTTCCCTGAGCATTTTCTTCAACCGCTTGTGCCGATGCAGTTCGCAGGCGTCACGGCCTACGGACCCAATAACCACCGGGCTTTCTTAGAACTCAAATACGGGGAGGGAGTCATCGAGAACCCCCAATATCCAAACCCTGCCAAAAAGAGACTGGATAAAAGCAAACTATGAGTCAAAACACACCGTGAAGACACACCATCTTCTATGTAGCCCATAATACTCTACCCTATTAACTTGAATTCTGAAGTGTTGTTGCATGTTTAGTGCTGTGATCAGTGTTACGGGTGAAAGTATCGACTGCTTTTTGTTTGTTCTTTCTTGCCGTCATGAGAGCATCATATACAGAAGGTGCCTTAAAGAGGCCGGTCAAGAAACAGACTTGAAACGAGACCACGAATGTGTCAAAACTGATTTTTTCGAAATAATGAACTTTTAAAGTGCAACTAATGTGAAACACCTGACTTACTTAAATGTTAAAGTCTTCCTCATGTGTTGACACTTGCATTAACACATTCGTTTCTCTTTAAAATGCAATGATTTCTTCATTTAGCACTGACAGTGAGGAGTTTTTAACTGATATTTTTGCACAAATATTTAAGTTGTTGTGAGTGTTGTACACAAAGGTTGAACTACAATGTCTTTTCAAATAAGAACGCTACATATTCACACATTAAACAATAACCTTGACTGACTGCGTGAATCGTTTTTATTTCTGGCCAAATCAAGTTCAAATTGAGTTACTTTGTGACACAGATCTGCATTTATCCGTCCATCTGTTTGTAAAATTAGTCTTTAATAGAAACTTTATCATCTTGAGCACGTGTCCAGGCCTGTGGGCCAAAAATGGTCCGCCAACCAATTTGTTATGTTATTGTTTGTGTGTACGTATTTGACAAAGACATGTCTCTAGTTCAACACTGCAGAAAACTGACCAGAAACTGTTTCCCTCAACTGAGGAAAAATCTCTAAACTTAGGAAAATGATGTCAGAACATGATCGGGAGCTTATAATTTAATGCATTTGTGTCTTCTCGTTTAAACTATTGTGACAGTTTATTTTCATGTCTTAACAAGAAGAAGCTGTCTCGCCTGCAGTTAATGCAAAACTCTGCAGCAAGAATTCTGACCCGCTCTAGTAGAAGAACTCACATTTCTTCGATCCTTAAAACTGGCTGCCAGTTTCTTTCAAGATCAATTTTAAAATTCTGGTTCTTACTTTCAGATCTATTCATGGTCAGGCTCCTTCTTACATCAGTGATCTGATCCAGCCTTACACCCCAGCTCGGGCTCTGAGGTCTGTGGATCAGAATCTACTGCTAGTTCCTGAACTTGCTTTCGGACCAGAGGAGAGAAATCCTTCCAGGCTGTTGCTCCTAAGCTTTGGAATGATCTTCCTCTCCCTCTGTGTTTGATGATCTACTGACTCCTTCAAGAAACATATTAAGACATTTTTATTTTTGCAGGCTTTTCCCTGATTTTCTGGGACTCCTGTCTGTCTGATGTGTTTTGATCTTTTAAAGTATATAATAACTGTGTATCGTTTGTGATGGTTAAAGCGCTTTTGGACCCTGGTATAGAAAGGCGCTTTAGAAATAACTATTAGTTACTTACATTTGTCATGTTGATATTGTTACTGATTGTTGAGATGCTAGTGTTTAAAATAAAGCAGGGAACAGAGACTAATAGAACTAATGGACGTATTTAGCAAAAAAGGACAAACACCTGGGGCACACTAAAAAATTGCAATTTTCTTTTCACAATACAGTATAAATATTCAACATTTTCTTTCAAATGATATCTTATTTTTTTAATCAGTTCTTATATGGGATATATTTTAAAAAAGTGTATAAAATAAGATTTCTTTTGATTTACGCCACTAGATGGCAGCAGTCGATATGTCCTTCTCGGCTAAAGGAGCAAATCGTCGCGCCAATGACTGAGTGCGAGAGGATACAATCAATGCAGTTATGACTTTGGCAAGAGTAATGTGGTCTGTAAATTTGGCAATGTGATTCAAGTACAGGATTGCAATATATTGCATTTTTATCCATGTATAATATGGTCTACCAGATTCTTGCCTATACACACCCCTAACAGAATTAGATTGAACCACCAATAAAAATAGATTTTGCCCCCCTGTATTGACACTCACAGAGGTTAAAGGTTTAATCACAACTAGTGCCTCTTATATTTAAATTCCGAAACACTGATGTCGAACTGAGCCCATTTGTGATCAACAATATTTTAATATTTTAAATGCTGAAA
This sequence comes from Callionymus lyra, assembly GCF_982586985.1. Classification (NCBI taxonomy): domain Eukaryota; kingdom Metazoa; phylum Chordata; class Actinopteri; order Syngnathiformes; family Callionymidae; genus Callionymus; species Callionymus lyra. Next base: position 24,817,759 of record NC_141824.1, read on the forward strand.
AGGGTATTGAATATTATCGAACAGATGTGGCAATAATACATATATACAATTCTAAATGGAGGGAACAATTTGCTTGACTTTACTATACTTACAGTACACTTGATGTATCAGCTGCTCCCAACGTGCCTTTTGAAGGATTAGAGATAAGAAGAAGAAACAACATAAAATAAGATTGTAATAACTTAGAAATGTGCCCTAATAATGTCCTTCTTCAAAGCAGAAAGATCTTTGAAAGTGCTATAAATATAGAAGTAGTATTTCACCGATTTGTCTTGACTCTGGAATTCATCATTCAAAGAAGAACTATTGAAAATAGGGCTTGTATCTTGCGTCTTTTATTCACATTTAAAGATGGTTTATTTTAACAGAAGTGGGTCAGTGAGAACTTGTCTTAAACACTAGGTGGCGCCCTACTGTAAACAGCCTGAACTCAAGCAGCCTTTAGCTAGTTATGAAAGCTGTATATTCAGTGTAGAGCAGAGTTCAAACGAGCAGTTGCAGAATTCTAAGAAGCCAATGTGATATAATAAATATGACTTATGGTGATGTTTTTCTCTAGTGTTTACGTCAAGCCGTGTATAAACAGTATTGTACATACAAGGCTCGGTATCAAGTCAGGGAGGTTACTTTGGGATGTGATCATTTAGGTTTGAAATAGAGCTTTCCCGTGTTGCAACGTCTGCGGATGTAATATAATATCGCGCTGATGGAATTCTTCTGCACTGCGCCAAGCGTGTGGAGGCACAGAAGAGATGAGAGGCATGCCTCGTGGCGCTTCACCACTGGTATACTTTTACCTCTTATTAACTGGAATATTAAACTACACAAGTTTTCTCGTCACACCATTGGTAAGATTTAGGCAAAGCTAAAAAATAAATATTTTACTTTTATAGTTTATATGTATCGTGAAGATCAGTCAAGACTGCCTTAAAAACAATCAATTTAGGGCCAGTGAGAAGATTTGTCACTTTGGGGGAACCTGGGATTAGAAGAGATTAAAGTGTTTTTTTTCTTTTCTTGTATTAAAAATTACTCACAAAGACCTCAAAAGTTAATTACTGCCTTCAAAATGACTAGAATTCTTCTCACCCAGGACGGTTCTGAAGGCATTAATAAAGCATACCCATGGATGCTGCTCATAATTCCATTGAGAGATTATAATAATCCGGCTTTTATCAAAGCGAAATATGGCATTAACAAAGAGCGTGACATAAAGGATAATGTGGCGAGTCAGTGTGAACAATGTAATTGACTTATTCACCTTACGCGAGTTCAATTACAGAGCAAAGAAAAGCGAACATCTTTAAGAAATAGTAAAGGCCTTTATTTTGGAACCTAAAGACAGTACTTCCCGGACATGAATTTTAGTAGAAACCTTTGCCAACTGTAACATACCAAAGCATACATTCACACATTAGAAAAACCAGAACGGAACAAGCCTACCGTGTAACTGTTAGGACATTAAATAGGAATGATAAAATTTGTACAAATATTGTGCCAGGTGAAATTTTAAGATAAGTGATGAGAATCAACGATGCTAAATCAGCGAATCGTTCACAATTAGTTAGATTCTTCAGGGCAACATCATGTAGAAATTCATATTTCATTAAACCCAAAAGAAAGTGGATGTAAAAATGAAATGAACTGTTGAAAAAATAAATATTTTCTGAAGCAGCAAAGTGATTTCAAATGCCAAAAAAGGGTAATTTTGTACAAATATCTACACACTGAAACAGCGATGTAATTAAATCATTTGTTTAAGACACAAAACTCAGACTTTGTCTTTTCGTGTTGTCACCACCATCACTCAAAAACACAAGCGGACTTGCTTAAGATAAAGCACACATTCTGGATGACTTTCAATATCCTCTCACTATTTTATTGCTACAATAAAACGCTACTTATAACCTGGTTTAAATGAAACGGAAAATATTCTTAGCGGTTACGTTGCAAAAATTGTGCTTATAAAACCATTTTGTTTGACATCATTTCATTCAAGCAGCTTTTTCTTCAAGTACAGTTTTGATCTTTTTTACTTGCCGTCTATAGGTTTTTGGTCTCGAGCATTTATATATCAAAACTTCCCTGGAAAAAAAGTATACATCCGAGGTCGCATTTTACCCGTCGATAAATAAAATTATCAGTGTGTTTGCGTGAAGAGGTTTCCAGGTTCAGGTTTGTAAAGATGCAGTAGAAAATAATATATTTTTGCTGTTTTGAATACAAATATCAGCCTCAAGTGTAGTAATTGTAGCAAAAGTCTTTGGTAAGATGTAGCACAAATATTCTTAAATCTGGCAAACACAAACTGACTGCAGCAACTTGTGTTGTAAAGGTTAGAGATAAAATTATACAAATAACCAGAACAGTTTTTTAAAAATATAAATACAAAATCTGTCAGTGAAGACAGGAGCAGTAAAATATTGTTGCTAACATTTGATTTAACGGACACATACTCGTCGTTTCCCCTTTACTTTCATGCACTCAATGTCCTTCAGACCTTGTCACAGTTTTTTCTACTTTCTTACTTAAGAAGTCCAAACAGCTGCTAGCTGGGAGTGTTACAACAAGACGTCAGCAGCCGTGTTACATGGACGACTCCTTGTCACCTGAGGAGTATGGATGCTTCTTCTCAATCAACGGGGAATGTTCGGGCGCCGCCTCGGACTCTCCGCCCTCCAACCTCACTTCGTTCAGCTCCTGGCCCTCGTCTTTTTTGGACATGCGGTCGGTGTAATGTTGCAGGAGTCCTGCTCCGAAAGCGTCACCTTCCACGTTTATTAAAGTGCAAGTACGATCGCTGAAAGAAAAAAGCATTTGTTCATGAAACAAATCTTAATCAAACCGAAGCCTCTTCAGCACTTACACAAGCCAGTCCACGGCCAGGATGAGCGAGATGTCATTGGTGGGCAGGCTGACGGCCTCCAGGATGATGGCGAGGGTCAACACGCCTCCAGCAGGAATACCTGCTGCTCCGACACTGGACGCTGTTGCTGTCACACTGAAGGAAACATTCAATTCAAAATCACTGAGGGAAATCATGATGGGTGTGAAAAAGTCATAAAGTAATACAAGAACAATTTGGTTGGGGACATTGTTTTGTTTTCCATACCCAAAGGGTTGACAAAAAAACTATAGTCATTGTAAAATTTTGTCAAAGGTGTCAAATTTTTGTTAAGGACCGCCACCTCTGAAGTTAAAACAAGAGAGGGCCAAAGTTGAAAAGTGACACCATACCAAGAGTAATTCATTTAAAAAAAGCCCCAATTACTTCAACACGAAATGATGGCCCTCTTCATGGACAGCATTTAGGACTTAGCCTCGGCTCTTTTCAGCTTTACTTTGTGGCATTTTCATTTGGCTCCTGAGATCTAACCTTTGTAAAATTTCAAAGGTTTTATTTTCACTATCGAAATGTTGAATATTACAGTTTGTAACAGGCGATGGGCCACATCTAATCTACTAACATGCCTGGGTTAAATTAGTTCCATGGATTAGTAATTTCTGAAACGTGTTCCATTTTGTATTAAGATGGTGTTTTCTAAGTAACATGAGTCTGGGGCTCTCATCAGTGTATCCATTATCATTTTAATAACTTGATACTTATACTTAACGTGTTGCTACTTTTATCACATCACTACTTTGGAATTTTTATCCTCAATAACTGCCGGAAAACTTCAAGTTATCCATGAGCACAAACATTTTAATATAATTACACCACCATTACCAATAATTACATTTTTCCTAAGAGGAACACTTGTATCATGAAACAGCTGACAAGTCTTCATTTTGAAAGAACACTAGATGATAATCTCAGTTTGAAAAATATTTCAGGTTTCATCGTATACTTGTAGTGCAGAGGCAATGATTATAAAACTGAGAGCACCATCTTGTGGTCTTTCAAAATGAAGCCATTGCATCATGATACATTATCAGCCGTTTCATGAAGCCCCATCAGCCCATCACTACTATTGAGCCATGTGATGGCAACACAATTCCTCAACCACACCTGAACTTTTAATAATTCTAAACAAACCATTATTCATCAAGTCCTGTTTTGCATCTACAGAACATGAATAGTTGGAGCTCAAATTAAAAAGGCACCAATAAACTATATAGATCCTAACAGTTCATTGTATTCAGTACTCTATAAAGCTTAAAAGTGTCTTACGTTAACTATAAAATGTTTATTTAGTTTATCTAGCAATTGTTAATTCAATTCAATTCCATTTTAAAGTGACATACAAGGAAATATCGACTGTGTTACTTACAGGATGGTAATGACTTGGACAAAGTTGAGGGAGACGTTATTCAGCTGTGCGATGAAGACTGCAGCCACACACTGGAAGAGGGCAGCACCGTCCATGTTGACTGTCGCTCCGATGGGCAGGATGAAGCGGCTGATTTGTTTGGAAACGCCGTTGTTTTCCTCCACACACTTCATCATCAGGGGGAGCGTGGCAGAGCTAAATGGGAGTCAGAGAAAAGTGTGTGAGTTGGCAGAGTGTGTGTGTATACATGGAAAATACCCATCTGTAGCAGCACTTCACCTGGAGCTTGTTCCAAAGGCGGTTGCCAGAGCGGTGAAGATGCCCCACAGGAATTTGTACGGATTCTTTCTTGTGAAGATGAAGTAGATGACCGGCAGCACCAGGAGCCCGTGAATCGCATGCCCCACAATGCAGCAGGCGATGTATTTTCCCAAGCTGGTGAAAAGCTTTGTGACGTCGTCCATTTCCACAATCTTGCTGGCCACAAGGAACATGATACCGATAGGGGCGTACCTTGAAGGTAGAAAAGGCAACATGGTCCATCTTTTGCTCAAACATTTCTTTTGTGTGTGTGGTCCGTCACAAAATGCGAGACACTGAACCCATCCCTTATATGTACTAGGTTGGATTTGAAGCATAACGTGGCATACATAGTGTTTAAACTAGGCCAATTTTCTTGAATATAGGGCGACTTTAATTTTCTTTAAGAATAAAAAAAACAACGCTGTGGTACACGGTGCCCAAAAATGTGTAAAAATGTTATAGTACGACTTTGGCCAACTTCAAACCGAAAAGCTCTAACATCATTACTCTTCTCTAGAAGTTTGATTGCACCAAACATGGTGTCCCTTCTTACCACATGATCCATGAGACCAGCACCATGGTGGCTTCGTTGAACGAGTTGAAGAACTTGATCAGGATCTCTCCTTCCTCTCCCAATTTTCTCAGAGCAATCCCGAAAACGATGGCGAAAACCACCAGACCAAGGATGTTCATCGCGTCTTGGTCGACTCCAAACGGCACCTAGGAAGGCAGACCTTTAACATTCAGGAAATTCTCATAAAACCAATAGACTTTTTTTTTTTTAAAGTCACCTTTTCCACGGTGATGTTTGTTCCATTTCTGGTAACCAGCTTGTAGCTGGTACCGTACTGCAAATACAAAAGCATGGTGGTGTTAAAAATCATTTTCTTGGTCATTAACCAGCAACCTGGAGCAATATATGGTTTAAACTGAATAACACAAGGGGCTAAAATATTTTTTAAATGCATGTCATGGGCCGAACAAAATGAATATTTACTTTCTGGAACAGGAAGTATTAGTCTGATTATATTGTCTTTTCCTTTTTGGAGGTTCAATCCATCTTAATCATCTTCACATTTGTCATCCTTTCACAAACAAATGTCAATATCAGTTTGACTGTAATTGAAAGTGTAATCATAGACATCAATAATCTCTGTTCCTTATCCTATACACCTTCATAAGGAACACATTTAAAACAAATCAACTACAGTGGACTGAATTTGGCCACCAAGTTTGACACATGCCGGTGGTTTACAGACAGTAGCTCCGACACAGACACAAGAAGCATGGTTAGAAGGGCCAGACTTCAAGACGTGATATCAGAAACATTGCTGGTAAGAGAAGAACAAGTTGTGGAGGGATTAAAAAAGTTGTTAAACCAGCAAAGAAATTAAGGGCTTCAGAGCGGAAGGAAGACTCCTGTGCTCCATGTTTAAGAGTAGTCTTAAAACATTCCTTTCTTGTACAAGCCTATAATTAGGACTGAATCAGGCTCAGTGTTTTTGGTTTCTCGTGAAAAACCAAGATTTTGCTCACAAAACATCAGAAAAACGAGACACTCACCGATTGAAAAGCTGCCGAAACCAAGTTGGAAGGAAAGATGTTCCTGCAATGATGGAAACAATCTTTAGGTCATTGCATGATAATCGGATACAAAAGTTTTGTCTTTTAGCTTCTTGTTGCGTCACCAGCTCCTTTGCGAGTGTTTAAAGGCTCCTTAAGGTCAACGTCATCTTTTGTCAGAATCACAAGGTCGATCATGTGAGAATAGTTAAGAATATAACAATTAATCACGCCTTCAACCGGGACATCCCTTCTCGTCGGACCGAGGCTTCAAACCTCATTACAGACTTGTGTCTGTACTTTATACCAGTGTAGTTCAAATGGTTAAACATTAGTGCACACAGTTTATTTTTGACAGACAACCTCGGGATTAAGGATCACATGGTAGCTGCCAAATTGAAGATGGTTAGTTTATCATTATTTCAAGGCTTGGGTAACTTGACCTAGTTTCTCTGCAACAGCGAGTCCAAATCAGTCAATTCTCATTTTATTCTTGGTCTCTTCCAACCACAAAAATTGTTTTTTACACAATTTAGAATATTCTGACGACCAGAACCGCCATGTTCAATTGCTCACTTATTATACAATTTTTTTTTAACAACATTTGAAGCTGGAACTTGAACACACAATCTATTTAAATTGGATTAATTTTGATTGAACAAGACCTTTTGACAAACATGCCAATTGATTAACCAAGATCTAGATCACGGGACCCAAACTTGCGACCGCAGGGCATTTGTTGCACATTCTGCCGCCCTTCATTAATTGTCTAAATTAGGAGTGCAGGCGGAACAAGGAACTACATTTTTGTCAGATGAACATCAGATGCCTAAGGAATAGAAACAGCCACAAAAAACATAATTTATATAACTTTAACTATAGAGTATTTTCTTCTAAACATTGGGCAAATGGACAAATTGACCAAACCCACAGTAAAACAACTAAAAAAAAAAACTATGAAAAAAGGAAATATAAATCAAATTTCTCAAAGAAATTCAGAAAAAAATGGCTGAAAAATAAACAAGTCATAGCCCATACTTCACAAGAATTGACCTCTGGTGGCCCCCCTACCAATTTTATTCAAGCCCCTGATCTGGATCCAAACTAACTTGAACTCACTGTGTCCAAGTCCTTTTTAGTTTATATCACTTCACTACATCACTAGACAAAGACTGCTGTGGTCACGGCTTTATGTTTAGTTTGAGTGAGATTATTTTTCGTTCATTGATCGATGACTTCCTGGCGCAGCCTCCAGGACTTCGTGTCCAGGAAATGACATCAAGACGTAACAAGACCGTCAAGTGCTCAGAACAAACACAAAGCAGGAGATAAGAACTGTCAACACGGATACACACAGATGGCTTTAGTTCTGTGCCAAAAAAAAAAAAACGCACACTGTGTGTACAGTAGGTGCGACAATGACAATAGCCACACAGAGAACTCTGGCCTGGATCTGTTTTCACGCTTTGCCAAGCAGCAGCAGCAGCAGCAGCAGGGGCAGTCAGTCCAGCTCCATCTCTGTTGTCCCGACTCAGCAGGACTATGACTCTTGTAATGAGGCACACGAGATCCTTATCCTTATCAATTAACATGTTAAAAAAAACCTTGTGAAAGTAAGTGCAAATGTGATGGCCCAACATTCTGCTCTTTTATTTACCAAAAAAAAGTATTTAGCTATTAAAATTATCCTTTAAAACTAACTCTATATTGCAATTAAATGGGTATTTGGTGTGTACAGAGATAATAATAATAATAATGTAGTATATGATGCATGTATATGGATATCTGCTTACTAGAAAGGCGCTATATAAATAGATTATTATTATTATTATTATTATTATTATATTGTACAATTCTGAGTTCGGGGGCAGGAGTGGAGTGAAAGTATCTGGATGTTCTGTTCTATGTTAGTCTTTGTATCCTTTGTTATTTTTCTTTGATCTATGTTCTTTATCTTTAGACTTAGATTGTATAATCTTCTCTTTATTTCTCTTTGTTGTCTTTTTATTTTTATTTATTTTTTATGAAAAATTGCTGTATTTTCTGTGGCTATCTTTTTACTTTTTCTTCTTTCTTTTTTTTTTGTGTGTACAAATAATTATTGTTACTAAAATAAACGTTAGGCTCTCAAGGAAGTATTAAGACACGCTATTAAAAGGATGAAACGCGAACTGTCCCCTGACATTATTGCATAAAGTGATATCCACGTGTTCTAATAATAACATGTCAAAAAAGAACACACGGAAATTACTATAATAACTATTCAAATCTTCGAGACTCAAAGAACTTCTCAGGTTACAACTGTAAATGTAACACATTCTTCACCAACATTTATGTCGATCCTATAGAACAAAACACACAAAATATAAAAACATTTCCCGCGAGCACATGTTCCGTCCAGACGCGGAAGCTACAACTTTATAAACTAGTTTCTAACTAAATACAAATTCTTTAAATATCTCTCAGCCCAGAACCGGTTCAGCGACTTCCTTCCCTCTATGGGCTGGTCTGATTGGAAACGCTTCATCGCTCGGAAAGATCCGTGTGTGGCTCTGTTTTTTGGAACACGTGTCTTTTCCATCCACACCGGCCAGAAACTCCACCGTCGGTACGTTGACCGTGGTGCGTTCAGGGACCTGTCATCCCAGCTCTCTGGGTCAATGGAGCGTCTGTCCTGAGGACGGTTCTGCTGACGCAACTTCTCTAGTAGTTGCAGCATGTCACTAACAAACCTGACTGAAGTTTTAAACTCACCTGATCAAGTCCAGGAACGAGTCCACGACCTCTTTAGTCTCCGGGACGCTGTCCCCCAGACCGGGCACTTTGGGCTTCTCCATGGACACGGATCCGGGTTTGATGATGACCGCCATGATGACCCCGATGGACGAGGCGATGAGGGTGGTGATGAGGAAGAACAGCATGGCCCAGCCGCCCAGCTTGCCCAGGGACTTGGGGTCCAGACTGGCGGCCCCGGACACCAGGCTGCAGACCACCAGCGGGATGATGATCATCTTCAGGAGGCGGATCAGAAGCTCGCCCGGGAACCCGATGTACAGGACCTGGGTGTAGCTGAGGGACGCGTTCCGCACCGCCAGGCCGATGATGACCCCGACGATGACCCCGGCCACGGTAAGGATCACCAGCAGGTTGGACTTGACGATCCGCTTCAGGCGCTCCGGCAGCGGCTCCGGACTCTTGACGGCGGGGGTCAGCCCGTTGGACATGGGCTCCCCGTTGGGCTTCTTCTCGCATTCGATGTTATCTGCCATGGTTTCTGTGGAGTCCCGGGTCTGTGGCGTGTCTGTGGAGCTCGGGTTCCACGCGCGCGCTGCTCTCGGTTCGTCGGCGACACTAAAGTCGAGCCTCGGCGTGTCAGGGGCTCAAATAAGCGCGTGACGTCACGCATGGGCGGCGCGTACGACGCTCAAGTCTCACTAAACCTTGAACGTTTTTGCTTTTTTTTATGATGCATTTAAGCGTTTTTATTAACCGTTAAAGTCACATTTAAGGTACTATGACTAATGGAACGTTACGGAAAAACATTTGCTTTATTACTAATTTATTTAAGCGTTTTTTTTATTTCAATCTACGTCCAATTCCCTTTGGTTGATTTTCTATTCTCACTATAGTAAGAAATTTACTATATATTTACAAATTTTAAGTGTTCTTTTTTTGTTCATTTGAGCGTGTAATGTTGCGTCATCAGCGCATGGCAGCAAGGAGCCTTTGATGTGATAAAGTCTACTTCCTACATGTCATCATCCAGTGAACCTTCTATAAAACTCTTAAAGGAACTTAGACTCAAAGGCTCATTTAATTCATTAATAAAAGCTCATCAAAACTGCCTTTTGAATTTGGAGTTAATTTTTCAAATGTTTGCTTCTTTTTTAATGTATTAATGATGTTGTAAACATATGTTGTAAGTTGTAAAAACTATCATTACTCATTCAAGATTTTTTGATACACCCAAGTAAGAAAAGACAAGGTGTGGTGGTAATTTAACCTCAGGGTATTTAATTATCATGATAGCACTATTAATTTAAATGTTAAATGAACTATTAAAAATTCAGCAACTAGTTTGGAATGCAAGTCGTGAAGTTAAACGTGAACTGTGATCCAGTATTGACATTTACCTATTTTTAAGTTTAGTGGAGTGATCTAGCCAAAGACACAGCTTTATACTTAGTTAATTGAATATAATTTTAGATGAACAATTCATTTTGTCAATATGAAGAGGCAGACTTTACTTATGCTAAATATACATTATAAATGATTTCAAGAGGCTAGAAACATTTTATTTTTTGTTTAAAAGGCAATTATTTTTACTCTCCCATTACAATTTCTAACCGATTATTTTCAGAAATTATTTCTTTTGTACATGTAAGGAATATATAAACATATTTAAATGTATTTTTTAAAAACAATTTTATATTAAAAGTCAATCATTGTTAGATAAAAGTTACATTTAAGGTAGTATGACGATTGGAACGCTACAGACAAACATTTGCTTTATTACTCATTTATTTCATTTTTTTTTTAATTTCAATCTACGTTGGATTCTTCAATTTTAGATTCCCTTTGGTTGATTTGCTATTCTCACTATAGTAAAAACACATCTAAGTGTTCTTTTTTTTTGTTCATTTAGAGCGTGTAATGTTGCATCATAAGAGCATGGCAGCAAGGAGTCTTAGATGTGATGAAGTCTACTTCCTACATGTCATCATCCAGTGAACCTTCTGTAAACCTTTACCGATCACAGGAACTTAGACTCAAAGGCTGATTTGACTCATTCATATAAGCTCATCAAAGCTTCCTTTTGAACTTTAGTTAATTTTTCAAATGTTTGCTTCTGTTTTAAATTATTAATTATGTTTTAAACATATGTTGTGAATTGTAAAAACTATCATTACTCATTCAAGATTTTTTTGGTGTTTCTCTATTTAGTCCAAAAAGTAGTTTCTAAGATAATCACAAAGAACATGAGCTTTTAAATCAACTTTTTCTTTTTAATCATATGGATGTTTTGGGAGATTGAAATTAACATATTAAGACATATATATGCTTTTGACACACCCAAGTAAGAAAAGAAAAGGTGTGGTGGTAATTTAACCTCAAGGTATTTAATTATCATGATAGCACTATTAATTACTTTACTTATGCTAAATATATATTATCAATGATTTCAAGGGGCTAGAAAAACTTAATTTTTTGTTTAAAAGGCAATTATTTTCACTCTCCCAGTTCAATCTGCACATTTACTCTGTGTGTCTAAAAAGACACAATAATTTCTAACCAATTATTTTTACAAATGATTCTTTTTTACCTTTAAGGAATACATAAACATATTTAAACGATTTAAAAAACACATTTTTACATTAAAAGTCAATCCTTGTTAGATTGCTGCTGTGTTAAACTGATGTTGGTTTTTGGATTTTTTGATTGTTAGTCTCACACCTTTATCTGATATCCAGGAAGCTACCAATGGTGTCAATAATCACTTAGATTAGATTAGATTAGATTAAGGGTAAACTAGCTCTACTCTGAATTCTTGTCTCACATATTTTCCTCTCAATGCTCGTCCATAGTTAAGATGTGAATCAGAGACTTTCTAACCACAAACATCTTAAACTTGTTGAACAGTCATTAAATGATTTTCTTTACAAACTGAAGCAATCATTCTAGGGAACCATCACATTTGACTGAAGCACATGTTCCAGTTTAACCTGAGAATGTTTGCATAGAACCAAGGATGGATGCTGAGCCGACGCAGCTGTTGTTCCTGCCACCGATCTTTGAAGTCGTATCCCTCTTTCTGTGTTTATTTGTTCTTTTCCCAACAACCACTTCATCAAGGGATTCTGTGATTGTTGGGATGTGGAAATCCAAGGGTGCTCCATGTGAAACATAAGCATTTTAATAACATTGGTTCACATCTGGAGGGTTGTGGCGACACAAGGGTGATTGTCGGGGAACTGCTCTGTCATTATGATGGACCATTAAAGCCGGTGATGAGGAGGAGGTATCACTTTAAAGTCATTTACTTCAGGATGAAGCTCTTTTATGGTAGTGATTTTTGTTTTTTGTTATTCTTATTTCTGAAACTTATATTTATAGCTAATCTTTTGCTTTCTAACAACCACCATTTGAGCACATTTAAAGATAGAGATAGATAGATACTTTATTCATCTCCTTAGTAAAAAGCTCTACAAAACCCGGCTGGATATTTTATGGCTCTCAATAGTATAAAAATGTGTTAAATTGTAACCTAAGCTAACCTAATTAAAGGCTTGTGAATTACTTAAGGTATGTTTGATTATCAAAATCCATCCATCCTACCTACCTACCTACCTACCTACCTACCTACCTACCTACCTACCCACCTGCCTACCTACTTACCAACATACCTATCAAACTACCTACCCACCTACCTACCTACTTACCAACGTACCTACCTAACTACCTACCTACCTACCTACCTACCTACCCGTCTGTTCGTCCATCCATCTAACTGACTGGCTAGCTATCCTTCTATTTCTAAAATCTATCTGTTCTATGAGAAATGACAAATAGGTCACAAGAAGGCTAATAATAATAATAACTGGCCTGATGTTGGAAGGATTTGTGTTACTTATAAAAGACTTAAAAGCAATAAATTATTATTTTAATGCAGAGAGGGAAGAGCACTGGTTGCCTAGAAAGACCTTGAAAAACTCCTACAAAAGCCCTTCTTGTCTCCAATCATAATGAAATATGTGTGCAGGGGTCCAGGAAAGTCTGTGTAAAATTACCCTCGAACAATAATCCACAGCATTGTTATCATTCCCCCCGCTGGTAGAAATTTGTGGGAAAATCACCGTTCACTCGTCGGAGTGCCCACAGGACCAGGACTGCTGACAGTCGGCCCCTCTCTGTTCTAACCTTGTTTTCTCAAGCTTATTCTTTGTTCCCTCTCATCGTGTGAATGATTGAAGGAGTCAGTGTTATTCTGTGAAACACTGTTTTCCCCCCACCCTCGGGTCTCAATAGTTAAACTCACAGGCACACTGGAGCAGAGAGTTTTTCTAGAGAAGGCCCCATCTATGAAAACACAGTGAACCTGTTCCATACATTCTGTTATTCTGTTATTCTTAAGACGAGACATGACTTTTCAGGGTTTAAATGAAAGAAGTCATTCAACACCACAATAGGAAGTAATGTGGCTGCAATACAGCAGGAAGTTTGCAGGTTTCATGTTTTATCGTTATGTGTAAGAAGAGTTTCATTCAAAGTTGCTTCAGCTCTTAGTAAAAAAAAGAAAGTTTGGCAGTGGATACACCTGGTAATGTTCCAGACCTCGAGGCTTCGTCAAAGCAGATAAGTGAGCCGACAGCTCATCACATCTGATCAAGTTCATTGCGAAAGAAATGTTAATCTTCAGAAGCTGCCGGTCTATATTCCCATTTTGAAAAGTAGTTTCTTACTTGAACATCTGAGTAAAATTGCAGCTATAACAACCAGATTAACTACTTTTAAAAATATATTCTCAAAATTCTGGGTGACAATGTTTTCAAAGAAATTAAATGTATGGATTGAGAGATTAAAATGAAGCTATTAAGACTGCAGGCTGTGACACACCTAAGCAAAACCAAACAGGAGAAGAAACTGTGTAATTTGGTAATAAATAAACCACAACCTATTTCATTTCGTAATTATAACTTAAATGTGAAATGAAACATGAATAATGCCATCAACTATATGTGTCCTATTATCCCATAATGCACCTGTGACAAATGTATTTATTGCCTGCTGCTGTTTCTGGACTGAACCAAATATACTGCTGCTTTCCTTCGGGTCTTTATCCTCGTGTTTTGTTCACCCAACAAACATTGTGTGCACAGCTGCCTTTCTTTCAATCAATACATACATACATTAGTAATTAATGTATTCTAGTACTCTCTCTAATGCACTCCTCTTTATTTTCCATTTACAACGTCCTCAATTAAACTTCTTTCAATTTCAATCATCGTCATTTTTTTTTTCATTTAAGGTCTTTATTGTGTTTATTAATGTTGAAACTGAATTTTCAAACAACAGAATTACCTTTCAATATTCAATTATTTAATTACACTATTGCTGATTGAATGCAATAGTTCGATGTTAAGACAAAAATTAAATCAATTTTAGAAAAATCGAAGGTTTAAAATTCGAAATTCAACCATTCAATATTCTGATGGCACTGACATGATTTTATACTTTCTTACTTTGTTTTTCCACCTGTTTCTTTTTCACTCAACTAACCCTGTATGATCAGGTGTAAAAACTTAACATAATAAATTAAATTAGATAAGGCACATTCCTAATGATTTAAGATATTCTGTTTATTTTCCGATGGTAAAAAAGTAAAACAACACAAACATCGCACACCACACACATTTTGCAAACATTTTTTTAGCAAGGATAAAAATATATAAACTTATTTAAAATACACAATAATAAAATATTATATCTAAAATAACCAGCAATTACAGAAACACAAATCAGTAGCATCATCAGATGATCCAAGCGAACACTTACTGATCAAATGTATCATTTTAAATGTTGTTTCGAGGTGAAGCTCCTCTATATGTGACATTTCTTTCCATGATGTCACTGGGAAAGTGTTTGGAACACATACCATGTGTCCACACGTGTGAACTATGGTCTCTCCAGGAATGTTGTGAACAATAAAAAGTATTTTAAAATGATTTGCTTTCCATTTTCAGATCGTTCCGAGCCACCTTGACTTTGTCAGTGGACTGGGCTTCACTGTTCGAGCAGGCAAGGAGATCTTTCTGTCACATGACTTCTGGAATGAGGACAAGGAGAAAAAACAAAAGGCAAAAACAAAGCAGGTGTCTCAGATAACAGCAGCGCAACGGAGAAGCACAGGAGAGGAAAGGTTGAGGCTGCAGGGATATCTTTCTTTGAGGAGTTCTTTAAACAATTGTTGCGCAACAGCATCAATGGAAATCAACGGCTTTGTTTGTTCTGCCATCATTTTCTCCAACTATCGTGACATTGCGTTTTCAATTCACGAATATGAATTGGAGTGGAAAAATGCTGACTCATGATGAACATCATGTATACATTACAGAGGTTTGTTGTGAAGTGATTCTTGCTTAGCTTTTTTCACCCAGACACTGTACTATCAGCAGATAACCTCGTCTGACCTGATTTACACGGGTTATCTCACGTGCATTCACAAACATCCTCCCGGATTCCTTCTCTCAACACTTAAGTCTCTTCTTTCTTATTAAGCTGTAAAACAAGTTTTTACAAACCTTTTTCACCAAAACTATTGTATTATATAATTACATTGTTATGTTTATGTTATACCATATATATATATATATATATATATATATATATATATATATCATCATCATTTTTGTTGTATCAAACCGCAAACAATTGTATTTTTGTTTAAATTTGCTTAGCTGTAATGCTAACTATCATTAGCTCAACAGAATATTACAATCATTTAAGCAACACATTCAGGGAAAGTAAAGTGTGCCCTGAATGATTCATTTTTATCACAATACAAAATACAATAAAAAGATTGTAGCAATAAACATGTAATCAATTGAAACATCATTATCGCTGTAGGAACATTACCTCTGAAAATCAGTAGCCATGATGAGATAAAGTCCATCTTATCTGCCGGCATAATAGAGCGTTTGTTTAGCCGAATCTTTAACATGGAAGTGACTGTTGGGCTTATCAAGCCCAGTGTGAAGAACACAATCTACTAATGATTACTACTTACATTACTTCCTAATAGATTGTGTGTTAATTGACATAAAGGTTGGCAATCTAAAACTCAATCAAAATATTATTTGCATGTAATCCAATGATTTGTTTCTGTAATTCTGAGCTCAAAAGTCAAGAGAACTCTTATCGACCCAAGACAGTTTTAATATACTGACTTTAATTTTTCTAGGATGCTACAATCCACAGATTCATACTCATTGGTTATACCATGAAACTCAAAATGAAGTTATGGAGCCAGGGCCCTCAGTTATAAAGATCCTCGGCTGTGGGACCAAAATTACTCGCCTCAGTTGAGAGGGAAGATATCCTCTCTACATTCCTAAAACTCTCCTTTTAACAAAGCCTTGAGTGAACTTTGTATTCCATTACCAATCTGAATACACCAACAAAGAATTGGGAAATTGTGTTTATGCCCCCCCCCCCCCCCGTAATTTGGAGTGCTACCTTGGATAAGACCCAGCAATAAATAATATCTATGAAATAGTGACTTTTAGTACTCTCTTAACCCTTTAGTACGCTCTAAAGTCTTGTATCCGAGGTTTGTAAATTGTACTATCTGCACTTTGTCCGAGATGCCATTAAAACATGCTGAATCGAGACAGGAAACAATGAACGTGGATACTCATGCATTCAAGGATTGTGCAGTTTTCCCAGATTATTTGCTGACAGTGTCATAAGACGGAGTGACTGAATGAAAGGCAATATATTTATATATATATATATAATCAAAGGTTATAGGAAGTGTCTGTTGGTTCCAAGGTAAAGAGGACGGAGATAGTTGACAAACAGAAACAAGAATAGCATGTTTTGGTGTTGACTATACAGCAGCCTTTGTATCAGTTACCAAACAAATGTACAAAAACTACAGACTGTCTTGTACCATTGTCAGTTGGTAACCCTATATTTTATTTAAATATTTATTGAAACATCCACGAAACAGCCAAAGATAAACGCAACATGGTAAGCATATTTATTTCAATTCATGTATTACTTATTCGGATCGCAACTGGAATGCTCAGAACTCGGCTGATTCCCACCTCCGAGTTATGAATGCAGTTGTGCTTGGAAAAAAACTTAGGTTACTTAGATTCACCAGAAAAGACGTAACTTGACAGTTGACTGGGTTGAAGCCTGTTTGGTCTCTTCCTGTCAGCTGTTTCTTTACATGTCAACAGAGGGTCTTACCGCAAACAATCTTTTCTTGTTAGGTCAAATTAAAGACTTTTCCTTTTTCATTAACACTGACGGCATTGTTCATTTTTGACTTTATTTTAGCGATTTTTACTTCACACATATGTTTCAGCTAACTGTGGAATTTCTTGGCGCATACCAAAGGACACCCTTGGTTAAAAAGAACATTAAACGCTTAAACATTTGCAGGCATAGAACTTCCACACATGTTTGCTGCATCTGTTTCATTTTAGTTTAATATACCTTCACTTGTCAAATATTTAGAAGAGTATTTCAAATTATAAAGCCATGTTTACTTGTAGATTCGTTTACTGTTTTAAACAACATCTTATTTTAGCCAACATGTGTGACCCATCCCCCGTCTCACCTAGACGTGCTGAGCTGAGCTTGTTAAACTGAGGCACTCGTGTACAAACCAGCGCTAGCAAGAGAGATCATTCAAAAAATGATATTTAAAAGGAGTTCTCATTTTTTTTCCCCTTTTGGAGAGAGGAGGAGTATCTAATTCAATTCAAAACAATATATTTAAAGTTGATTCATTTTGCTAATAAAAGCAATGTTAACTACACATTTAATTATTGTTATTATCCTGTAATTTTGCTTAACAGGAAGCACAAGAAGTGTGTCCTTAATATCGATTTTAATTATTCTGCATGTTTTGTCTCGTGATGATGACAATGCAATAGTTACCTGCTCCGTGACTCACAGCTCTACACACCCTGTTCTTGTGCTACATTGGGTCGATTATTCCGTCAGCACTTGCATTAAAAGGTTTAAAACAAACATTTGGCTAAGCTCGGCCAGACTATCAGGCGAGACAATACAAGGGCCGTGAGCAGATATCATGAGAACACGGTGTGAGAGTGGGGGGCAGGGGGCGACCTTCATGTGGCTGAGGTCGATCAATAACACACAAAGAGCCTTGTGGTCATTATGGACTTCATTTAGAGATGCAAATTCTCTTTTCTCACTTTCCATCTCCTTCTCCCTCCCAGATAGTCACAGCTGAAGACCATCCACACTGAATAGGGTTCTGCTCAAGGTTTCTGCCTGTCATAAGCAAGTTTTTCCTCGTCACTGTCGCTCACTATGATCGACCTGGACCTGTTTCCTCTACTCAGAGTAATTTAAAACGCTGACATTTGAAATAATATTGAAATGAAATTGCATTGACAGTGTAGTCAACACAACAACTACACAATCAGTAAAGTCCTGTTTTCTTCCAGCGCTCTGATTGAGGTCAAGATCGGAAGTAATGTTCAAGTATTTATTACCTCTCTGATAACCAACAGGGTTTTTTCAGTTCAACCGTTCAGCGGCTCTTGGCTCACATCTTATCACTAATTATCCGGTCTTCACGAGGTCAGCCTGAAACTATGAACCTGTGGATGTGAATGGATTATTCTAAAATTGGCTTATTTTTGTCTCTGCAGTTATGTGCCAGCATAACTGGCTGCCCAAATCCGCCTGTTGATCCCACGCTCCATTCTTCATTCACTCGTGAACAAGACCTTAAGGTACTTAAACTCCACTACTTGGGGCAGGATCTCATCCTCAACCCAGAGAAGGCTTCCCACCTTGCTCCGTCTGAGAATCATGGACTTGGAATTGGAGGTGCTGATCCTCATCCCTGCTGCTTAAAATTTGATTGTGAACCTTTCTAGTGAGAGCTGAAGTTAACGCTTTAATGAGGACAACAGGACCATGTCATCTGCAAAAACCAGTGACCCTCCAAACCGGACTCCCCTCAACGCCCCCAGCTACACCTCGAGAAACTCTGGGTGGATCCTTGGGGCCCTGCCTTCGAGCAGCAACGTCCATCATGTCTACGTCCTTGAAAGACATGATGGTGGGCTTAAGGAGGTCTTCGAAAGTATTCTTTCCAACGACCAATTACGTCCTGAGAAGAGTAAGTAAGTAGGTAAGTAATTTTTATTTATATAGCGCTTTTCCAGACCAGGGTCACAAAGCGCTTAAACAATCAAAACAATACTCAAAAAAGTATATACTTTAAAGATCAAGATAATACTGAGAACAACACAGGAGTTCCAGAAAATCAAGGAAAAGCCTGAACAAATAGAAACGTCTTAAAATGTTTCTTAAAGGAGTCAGTAGATCCATCAAGCGCAAAGAGAGAGGAAGATTGTTCCAAAGCTTAGGAGCAACAGCCTGAAAAGAGGGAAGCATCACCACTGTATAAAGTGTTGAGAGCGCACTGTCTCCCAAACCTGAGACGCCTGATGGCTGTCGTTCTCTATGGCCAGGATTTTTGTCTCAGCTACTGCTGAAGCTGGCCTGCTGATACCTACCAGCTATTTCAAAAGACCCACAGCCCAAAGAGGGCAGATAGGCCTCTTTCTTCAGCTTGATGGAATCCTTAACACACAAGCTCCATCAGAGAGATGACATTCCATGTCCCTGGATCTAGCTTCTGCAACCAGAGATCGGCTCGCCAAGGTCCCCGCTTTAGGCTCACGATACACCGTATTATTGAAATAATTACAATCACAGATAAACAGAATATTTACCCGTAACTCAGATTAATAGGACTTCTGTCAGAAAGAAAGTACTTGAAGTACTAGAAGAAGTCATCTAGCCTTCCAAAAATACTTTTCTCTTGAAATACAGGAAAGAGAAGTTTAACGGTAAGTCCTTGTGTTGAAACTTCATCAGTTGGGACCAGATTAGATGGGTATCAAAAGTTCCCCTTTTCAATGGCAAGTTCTGTAGGATAGAATAGAATAGAATAGAAAATCTTTATTCATCCCCAGAGGGGAAACACACTTTTACAACAGCACAGTTGAAAAAAAAAAAAAAAAGAAGAAAAAAAATATATATATATATCTGATCTGATTAAATCTCTGGTTTACGTCGCCTGAAGTAATAAACATCTGATTCTTCTGAGGATATCTTAGTTTCTGCACCACCTTTAGGACGTCACAGAGCTCCTTCACAACCTCCAAGTGCCAAACTATTTTATAGTGAAGGAGAAAACAGCCCCAATAGGTTTAAGTTAGTGAGTTTAATGAAGTTTTTTCAGTAACAGTATCAGTAACAATTAGCAGTTAATTGTAAGATGTATTATTTAGATGAGAAACCGACATGTTCTCTGAACTACTCTAACATGTGTTCACATTTGTATGAGTCATACTGTCTATATATACCTTTGGGCTTTACTAATTAAAGTTACCCTTCATCATATTGAATCAGCACTAAAACAAACTCACATTTGCTTCCCGGAGAAGTTTCTGTGTCCTTGTCATATTGAGGGAAGTCAAAAGTGTTTCAAATGAGGCCGATAGCTGTAAGACTTTTTCTCAGACAACTTGGCAAAATGTTGTGATCAAGTTTGAACGTTGCAGGCGTTCATGAGCAAGTCGTCAGTCTAGCCGGGCTCTTGTAAACGTCTTGCAGCGAGAACATATGGAGGGAACATGCGGAACAATAAAAAAAAACAGGTCAGGTTTAGCTCGGGCTGTGATTTGCTGGTATTCCCACTCCCTCCTCGACACGCCTTCCAGTTCTGCTGTGAAGTAACAGGATACTTGGAATCCTACAGTTGCTTCTTATCTAACTCCCACTATACTTGCCTCAGAGGTCTTCTTTGTGCAGGGTCTCAACCCTCCGAACTAGACGGAGAAAAGAGCGACTTGTTCTACTTGTTAGCTTCTTCAAGCAAAGAACAAGATCAGACAGATTCCTGTCGCCTCACACAACAAATTAAGTCGATTTTCACATGATTTAGTGCTTTATTTGTGATGAAAATCCAGAAACTTGCAGCATTTTACTGCTCTCGCTGGCAAGTTATGAATCGTGTTTTATGGCAAACCGACCCTGATTCTCTGGTCACGATCAAACAACTCTCTTCATCGTTTCATTTTGATCGTTGGAACAGCAGAATTCCCTCATTACCCATTTTACCTGAATTCTAAAATATCATCTTTTATCTCCTTTATGATAAATAATACACAAAAAAATAAGACTTGGGGTGAGAAAAAAAAGAAAAGAGATGGAGCTTTTCAAAAAAATGATATTTATCTAGAAGTGTTCAACAGTAGTTAAGGTAAGGTAAGGTAAGGTAAAACTTAACGCCACAACATTAGAATATGAATTAATGGTGCAAGCATGTGACTCGAGGCTGCTCCATTATAAAATTCTCCATTCAAGTCATTTTGGGAAGAAGTTGGATAAAGATTCCTTATAATTAGAGCGAGGGACTAGTCTGAAATACAATAATTTAATTAAGATTTATTTTTCTTTTAGCATGTTCTGTCAGAGGCTGTCACAGCTTGATGTGCAAGTGATACGATCGAGAATAATAAACTGAAATAATAAATAAAAAAATTAACAAGTGGCCGAGATCTTTAAGCTGTTTTCTACTATCACCAAAGACAAAGTAATTAAGAGTAAGAGTAATTTATCTAATCAATCTTAATTATATCTGTGTTTTTTCCCCTTTATCCAAATTAAATTCCTTTCCTTTAATATATATAGTATATAGTATATATATATATATATATATAGTTTTACTCATATTAGAATTATCTATAATAATCAACATTATCCTAGTTTAAACATTGGCCATTGTAAAGGTCACAAAAATGAACATTAATCCACTTTAATTTTGAGTCATCCATCCAGCGGGCCACATAAGAATTACTTGGTGGGCCAGATTTGCCCCTGGACCATGAGTTTGATCAACAGTTGATCTATAGGGATATACAGTATATATTTATTATTATTACAAATAGCAACATTGTAATTGCCAACCACAAATGAACATACACAGGAATTTAACACTGTAAAGTACACAATAGTATCTGTAGTTAATAAAATGGATAAACACAACTATATGTAAATAATACTACAAAAGGTCCAAAGGCACCAATTGTTATTCAGCATGTCAAAGTTTTAGACAAATGATACTAATAAAAGAATAAATTAAGAGTTTGAACATGAAACCCTAAACAAAACTGCAAGATTCTCTAATAACGAAGGTGTTAAGTCCATCAATAAGTAATTGACGCAATAAACGCATTAATAAATAATAAATGAGATGACAAGTTAAGAGCAAACAAAGGATTAGAGACAAGCACAACAGCATACAAAGATGAAGGAAGACAGTTAAAAGACAAAACCTAGACACAATCTCTAAAGTACACAAACCTACGTGAATGATATTTTCACAACTTAGTCACTATTTTTTTCTAATTAGACTGCATTAGTGGAGTAAACGTAAGAATATTATCTCTGGTTTATAATCTTCTGTTAGTATGTTCTGTTTCACTATCCAACAAATTGAATATTTCATTGTTGTACAAACCACTGAGACTGAAACTTTTGAAGATGAAAATGCTTTTTTATATGGTTAATATATTTTATATTGAGATTAATTTACTTTAGATCTAATGTTTCGGGGGTTTTTTTGTTCACTTTAGAAACATCGCTAAAGACAATATGTTTCTATATAATTAATATTTTGTCTAAGTACTGACTTCCTGGTGGTAAATAAATGATTGTTTTAAAAAGTTTTGGTAAAAAGGCCATTGTCTTTTGCAACAATTTGGTCATTGAACTAATCAACACATAACAAGTTCTCGACCCGACATCGTAAATGATCTCTAAAGACTTTGGACAGCTTTGTTTGTGTCTGTTAGGAGTTTGTTTCCGGCAAACATGTTTTAAAGGATTTCCTTTTCACACTGTCCACAACTATGTTTGATGTACTGTTTGTCACTGGTCAGTCAGTTCTAGGTACTGATAAGGTTTTACTTATTTCAGACCATAAAGGGGAGATACTAAACATGGATACGATTTTTGTGTATTGAAGGTAACTTTTCGTCTGAGACTAGATTATTGTACCTGAGTTCCTCGCCTTTTTCAATATATGCTACATTACAACAGCAACAGAACATTATATGAGCATATTGATGCTATCAACTCTATCACAGCCTTTTGTATTAAACCAACTCTGCATGAGCACATATGTTAGTGTCAGTGATGTGTAGTGTTAGCGTTGTATTAGCATTAGCATTTGCACCAGCTATGGGTTGTGTTAGTATTGCATTATAATTTGCGTTAGCACGAGTGATGTGTTTCATTAGCATTTCATTAACATTAGCATTAGCTTAACGGTTGGCACCAGCAATGTGTTGCGTTAGCAATTCATTAGCATTTGCATTAGGGCGAGTGATGTATTGCATTAGCATTGGATGTTTGTTGCTCTTTGCACAATTTATGTCCTTAATTAGAATTTTATTTGCATTAGCATTTGCACTAATACAAGTACATTTATTTTTATTTGCATTGATTCTGTGACTGTGTGAGGACAAGTTACACATTCATGTTGGTTTGCATCTTTGTGTTGTATTTTGGTGTGCTTATTTTTTGTGTGCTCATATTTATTGAGAGCTTTGTTGCCAGTGTTTAAAGTAATGCTTTGTGTTAGCATGACTATTGCATTAGCGCTTGCATTAGCATGATCAATGGGTTGCGTTAGCATTGCCTTGATATTGTTTTTTCTTTTTTTGTGTTATATTTTACTGTGCTCGTTTTTCTATTGCGTTTTCTTCGAACTTGAACTCTTGTTTTGTTTTTTTTATTCAGTCTAGTCTAGGCCTCTTTGCTGAGGCTGCTGTCCACATAACTCGACCTACAATAGGTCAAAGAGAACAGATGTGAGTTAGGGCTCAAATAAAAAAAAAGGTAAAATAATCAATGCTCTTCACATCTACACAGGTTGCATTATCCTACTGAATTCAAATATGTGGTTAATATGAGCTGAACTTGCTATCTTAGAAACTTAACCTCCTCCATCTGCCCAAATAAACCTCCTAATTTCTGCTGCCATCCTTTGCCTGTCAGCGCTTGTGTGTTAGCAAAGCCTAAGAGCTTCCTAATCCCCGCTAATGCCTGCTGGCTGGGGGATGATAGTAGTAGTGGACAGAGGGAAATGCATGAGAGCTTTGTTGCTCCGATAAGTTGCACCTACTGACATAGTTTCCTGCTTATGTGTGCTTCGACACATATAGAGCGTCAGATAAATAGCAGGTGTATCTTCATTATCTTCTTCCTTTAGACCCAGTTTCATTCATCCTCATCTTTGGCTGCGTCAGCATTTACACATGCTGACCTTCCGTGGCTGTGGGACGATTTTAGCGTCTGTTAAACACTCGATAATCCAAATATATTTATCCACTTAAAACACTCTTAACAGTTTCCAAAAAATAAAATGCAGCACAAAGTTCACGACAGAATCAATAGTGATTGAGTTGCAGGAGCTCTCACCACGGTTTTAAATCCCATCACAGTGTATGGACGGAAGATCTTCCAGGGTGACGCAGAGATGTCCACAGAATATTTAAGATGGAGCTTAACTGAACAAAGATGACACACAGCGAGAACAGGTTTGTGTAGGTTCTTACTCATCCACGTCTTTTACTCAAAGGATTTAAAAACGGACCCAGGTTTGATCGGCACAAAGGTCACACAGTTCTCATGCTCAATTCTACCGTACAAATAAATAAGATGTTCAACAATCATAATTTAATTTACTAATATTTTACAGCAGAATAAGCCTGCTGGAATGTATCATAAGGTATTTTTATAAATTAATTCCCATAATGCACTGCAGCAGTTTAAGCAATATGTGAAATGAGCGCGTGGACATGTCTTTTATTCATGATCAGTTGATCGGATGTATATATTCAGGAGTCTATTTGCCTCTTTTTTTTTACAGTTGTGTATTATGTTGTATTTACTGCTTGTTGATTTTTCTTCTTCGGCAACAAACCTTTGTTGATTCTGGGCTTTCAAAAGCCACAACTGTTGACCAAAGAGCTTACTTATGCTTTTTATTAACAACCACAAAAACAGTAAATGATAATCTTTTCTTTGCTGTTTTGACTGACATTTTCCTTTGAATATTATATAATAGTTTTGTTGTATAATACTGTTGATGACGCTTCATGAAACAGCTGATGAGGTATCATGATACAGTGTCTTTATTTTGAAAGACCACTAGATGTCACTTTCAGTTAAAACAACTAATGCCAGGTTTAATTGAAATAGGAGATGAAAACCAAGTGCGCCATCTTGTGGCCTTTCAAAATAATACACTGTATCATGATACATCATCAGCTGTGTCATCAACCACTACCAATGTTTATTATATTTTAACATTTCCTGTTTTATATATAAAGTAATTAAGTGCAGGAACAACATACCGCTGTTATAAAAGGTTTTATAAGCTTGCTTCAATCCAGTCAAGGGTTTATTGTGGCCCCCAGGCACATTTCCCAGGTCTGTTTTATTGAAGGTAAGTCTTGTGCAGACTTGTACATTTTTGTGTTTTGGGGTAAAGTTCATTAAGAAGTGTGCGACTTTTAAAGAAAGTATCCAAATATACAAGAGCAGACGCCAGTCAAGGCTTGTTTTGGGGACCTTGAACTGGATTGGAGAGGCCCGACGTAAAGGTCAGACAGTCTAAGCCTTCGCCTGTGTTCAAAACTGCCTTTGGGATAAGTGTTCAAGCCCTTGGCCCACCAACCCCCGCCCTACGCCCCTCCCGTGAGAACAGCAACAGTGAGCGGCTCCCCTGGGATATACCCTGCAACCCTGAACTCCTGTCATGTTCGTGGGGCCACAGTGATCCTCATCAGAAACTCATAAATGCTCTGCTAAGGCCTGTATATCGTGCAATGTGTGCGCAAATTTAACAACAGTATGGACAGCAAATAAGAGCCATCGGAATTTAAAAAATATCAAATTAAATAAATATTTTTAAGTATTCAAAAAACATTAAATTAAACCTTTCAATGTACAAATTATTGAATTAAATTATTCAATAAAAATAATGAAACATAATGAAAACATTTAAAGTCTTAACATTTAAAATGTTAAATTAAACCATACAATATTCTGATGGCACTGATGTACTACCAGACAACAGCCTTCCAGTCCAGGTCTGTCTATTGTCTATTGCGATAGGAATAGGAACAGATGTGACCTCAGAATAGAGGACATGGTTTGGTTTGACTGGTTTGAATATTTCATCAGAGGTGTCCATGGAATATACGACAGGATGTGTCAGAACGAATGAAAATACTATTTTGGAGAATTACGTCGATTCCTTGGAAAGAGGAAAAGATGAAGGATTCGTAGAAAGGCGTTAACTCAGACCTAAAATGGACAAAAGTGAGTCATATCCCGATGAGAACAAGTTTTAAAATGAGTTGACTCGAGTCAAGGAGAAACCAGACTCAAATTTCCTGTCCAGACTGAAGGAAGTCTTCCCGTCGTCAGCCAGGTTTAGATGCATCATTGAACTGAACCCGAGCTCATGTTCGTTTGTCAAGATTGAGATCAGAAGTTAAAGTTTTACTTAAAAAAAGATAAACTAAATATAATGGTTTACTAATTTTTTTCTGATGATTTGTTATGAAAATGAAGCCCTCATCAAAAACATAAATATATGTAAAGTTCTGTCATGAAAATAGAATCTCAAATAAAATAAGATGTGTAAAAAATAAATCACATTATAGTTCATTCATGTAGCATCACACTCAGGTTCTTGAATAAATAAATGAAGGTTATAAAGGAACATTTTAACCCTAAAAAAATCAATTAAGGTCAAAGCAGACATCATAAAGGTTTCCTGGCTATTGTTCAATAACTGTGATGGGAACCAACATCATTGCACCAAGAGAGGTAGAACAATGCAGGTGAATGAAGAAACTGGGAGAGGAGGTGGATTAGAGGAAGATGGATCGATGCTTCTCTATACAGAACATAGGAGTTGGGTTGGGCCGCCTTGAATCACCGTAGGAGGAGGATCTGTGGTCAGCCGTGATTCAGTATGTGCAATGGAAAGGCCAATGTTGCCATGGTAACAGAGGATTGTGTCACAAGAAGCGGGAAGTTCAAAAGGTCATGAAAAATGGTACAGTGTATTTAACGTTAGTTTGCATGAAGAAGGCTGAGTCACATGACCATTCCTATAAGATTTACATTCAGTTCTAGAACACGTGATGATTTTAATATAAATTAATCAATAAAGTAACTTGTGGTCTACCTGTGAGTCACTGGTTAAGAATTCCCAATCGGTCCGTTTACTGAAATCCTGCTGTTGAAATCAATGTCTACTTCCCTGCATTAGTCACATGTTCCACTTTGCTAAACTCTGGAAATGAAGCCCTGAGCGGCGAAAACACAAACACAAACATGTGGGTCAATGAACACAGATGGTAATACAACCATGAAGTTTACATATGCAAACAATTACGAGAGCTATAGTGGCGTTTTTTTGCGACTCCATCCACGCATAAAACAAAAAAAGTATTGCGTCACTTGTTAGTTAAACAGGACATTAGACCAGAGAAGGAAGCGCTCATAAACAAACTCAGATATAAAGAGGGAATTTACAAGGAGGTATATCAGAGTCTGATGGACGTTTATGGCTAAACAAATCAATCATAAAGTAAAGCTTGATGTGTGCTTATGAACACTACAGTCGTTTGACAGCACTTCAGCATATCAACACTTATATTATCTACACATTTAAGTAAGTAAGTAAGTAATGGCTATCTGTACGGCGCCTTTCTAGACCAGGGTCACAAAGCGCATTAACAATCAAAATCAGGGAAAAGCCTGCACAAATAAGAATGTTTAAGATGTTTCTTGAAGAAGTCAGTAGATCCATCAAACACAGAGGGAGAGGAAGATCAGTAGATTCTGATCCACAGACCTAAGATCAAGAGCTGAGGTGTAAGGCTGGATCAGATCACTGATGTAAGGAGGAGCCTGACAATGAGTAGATCTGAAAGTAAGAACTAGAATTTTAAAGTTGATCCTGAAAGAAACTGGCAGCCAGTGAAGAGTTTTAAGGATCAGAGAAATGTGAGTTCTTCTACTAGAGAGAGTCAGAATTATTGCTGCAGAGTTTTGTATTAACTGCAGGCGAGACAGCTTCTTCTTGTTAAGACATGAAAATAAAATGTTACAATAGTCTAAACGAGAAGACACAAACGCATGGATTATAAACTCCAGCTCGTGTTGTGACATCGTTTTCCTAAGTTTAGAGATTTTTCTCAGTTGAAGGAAACAGTTTTTGGTCAGTTTTCTGCAGTGTTGAACTAGAGACATTTCTTTGTCAAATACAACACCCAGGTTTCTCAGGCTCAGTTTGACAGACCCAAATATTGACTCAACCCTGGAACCTTATCATCAGGAGCAATAACCAAAGTTACAGTTTTTTCCACATTTAGCTGTAAAGTTTTTCACTCAGCCATTGTTTGACTTCTAGCAAACAATTGACTAAGCTGTTCAGCCTCTGGGGCTCAGTTGGATCAAAAGAGCAGTAGAGCTGGATGTCATCAGCAAAAATGTGATAAGAAACATCACGAAATCTCTTAATGATTTTAACCAGGGGAAACAAGTACAGCAAAAACAATAAAGGACCCAGAACAGAACCTTGAGGGACTCCACACAACAGATCTGCTGATTCAGACCTCATTTGATTGGCAGATACACTGAAACTGAGCCCAGAAAGGTAAGATGAGAACCACTGTAACACAGACCCAGACAGTCCCACTTCATCCCTCAGTCTTCTCAGCAGGATCTGGTGATCAACTGTGTCAATGGATGAGGACAGATCCAAGAGAACCAGAACAGTGCAACGTTGAATCGTGTTATTAACCATCTCAAATGATCAAAGACTATTAAATAAATGTAGCATTTCTCCCTGAAACAGATACTGCAAGTTTATAAATACTTTTTGTTCTTTCTGAAAAAAAAATGTACTGAGCAAAAAGTTTTCTTTAATATATATGGTTAATTAATAATTGAAAGTATTTATTTATTTAAGTAGAATAAAAAAATGTTGGGGGTTATTTCTGTCATCCTTTCTGCTCTTTCTTTTGGTAAATGTTTCTTCAATCTTTTTGGGGTTCATTTAATTTAGTTTCTTAGTCTGTTTGTAAGTAATATTTTCAATATAATCCAAAATCTTGACAGAACCTCCAACCTGCAGATGACTCCTGACTCCTAGGGCAGGAGCTTGTGGTACAGAAGAAAAACAATAAAATTACCAAAAGAAACAGAAAAAATACCGGAAAGATTAAATCGTAAAAAATGGAAAAAAGTTACTTCAGAAAAAAAAAAATATACAACTTTCTGAAAAATATCTTCCACAAAAAAAGATATGTCATTAAAATGTAGTTGTCACATTTCATTTGTGAATGAATGCAATATGCACTCTTATAATAAATGTCAACATTTTGCAGTAACAGAAAAAAGGCAGTTAAAATAATAAATAGAATGTCTGTCTCGGTGCTTGGTTCTGTTTTTCTATTGCCTATTTTGTGTGTTATTTTATTTCATTATTTTATTTTGTACTGACACCACAAAACAATCCTATGTTGGCAATAAAAGTTCCTGATTCTTGTATGATGAAAATGTGACATCTTTAAAAAATATACATGTTGAAGGGTGTCCTCTCGTTAAATTAGTTGTTGTTGAAATACTGGCAAATATTAATACATATAAAAATAATGCTCTTTTTTGGTGAAATCAATTCATTAATATTTGTTATTATAAACTGAAAGAGTGTTTTACTAACACTTATAAAACTGAGCCTGTGTTTTTATTTCTTTAGTCACAGACTTTTGATGAATAAAGTCATTCCTGCGCTCTTTTAGGAGGTAACGCGCTGCCCCCTTCTTTTGATCAATGGTATTACAGAAACAAACTGACTAGTGCTGCTATGAAGGATTAAAACCACAAGATGGAAGACGAAGACAACATCAGGGAGACGCTGCTTGTAATCTTTGCAAACTTTATTGGGACATTTAACCTTGACAATATATCCGTGTTTCGTACACTTTCTGGCTCCATAACTTTACTATCAATTCAATACTTCTCACAGCTAAAATGTGGAGAAAATAACCCAACAAATAATCCATAAATAAATCTTCATTATATTGTAATGTAATTGCTGCTTTATTTGCCACTAATGACACTGAATGTTGTGGTTATTCAGGTAATAATCGTAGCACATGTTAACTGTCACTGGCTGAAAACCAAATGTTGATTTTGGCCTCTGAAGCTGTCATGACCTCCTCGCTGTGTCTGTGTGGGCAGACTGACCCAGATCATCCATCCCACTGGGGGTGAGCCGAGGACACAGTCCAGTCACAAAGATTCAATTTATTTTCAAGTGTGCGATCATACCTCAAGACACTTCACGGTTGTAATTCCTCTTTTAAGAGAAAAGAAAAACTGGTTCCAGCCAATCAGAGTGAGGGAAATTGGAAGAAAAAAGAAACTTCAAGCAGAGCCAGACTACTCAGTGCAGTAGTATATATATATATATATATATATATATATATATATATAATGTCTTTTATTATTATTATTATTATTTTGTAGTATTCTTGTTTATTAGTTCATTCCTCTTCCAGGGAAAAAATCTTCTAAGAGACATGGAGGAGAGTGTGTTGAGGATGGAGGCCAGCGACTGCTGGGACACTTTGTACTCCAATGAGATGATTGTCACGATAAAGAGAGAACACATGAACTCTGATAGGCATTCATGTCATATTTGAATTCAATAAAGATTTGTAATATAATATGATTGTATTTTTAATTGTTGCATATCATGATCTTTTTTTGCTGACGAGCATCAAGATATCCCCCGGCACTATAAAAAGCTTGTGTATGAAAGTAAATCCTATTTTAAAAACAACAGTAATAACCATTACGTACTTACTTAATTAATTGGATACGCAACTGTAGCTTTTGCCCACAAGATGGTGCTGTTACAAAAGTAAACATGTGTCCTTTGGTTTCTTGTCTACTAATTGATTCTGTTTTCAAGTGGTCAGTGCGCTTGAACCCAAAGTTCATGTACCTCTAACTTAGTTCTTGGTAAGAAATCAGCCTCATCTTTTCCCATTTAAATCAGAATTTGACGGAACTTTGTATTAAATTTAATGACTTTTAATTGTAAATAAATTGTGTCTTTTCCTTCTGTGGAACAGCGATGTTTCCTGTGTTTTCCATCCCTTCAAGCCACTGTGGTCATTGAGGAACTAGAGGAAGAGAATTGTCAGTCAACACTGACCCTTTAAATTTGGCTCTGATAAGCAACATATTTATTTGAACTCTATATACACTTCCTACTGGGAGCACTGTAAAAACTATGCGTTCTTTTTGGATATTCTGGAATGTTAAAGTAAAAAAACAGACACTGTGTATCAAAAATGAGACATTTTTAATTAAATAAATCAAAATTAAGAAACACTCATCATTTGTTCACACTGGTGTTGTTATCTATTGCATTTGAACTATCAATGTTGCTTTCTCACCACACTCGAAACAATAAAGTGCAATTTGAAAAAAAAAATTATATTCTCTTTAGCTGGACACACACATCTGTAAGCAACCAGACATACACACACACACACACACACCTGCAGCTCTCACAGTGTTAACTCGTCATTTTGTACACTTAATAAACTGTAAGGTTGTAGCTTCACAAGCGACACATTTGAAAAATCATTTGCATTTTTATATATGTGCCAAACAATACATGTTCCTATTTAGGGGAACATTCAAGCAGATTCTGAATACTTATACATCTACTAAAGTGAAAAGCTTCATCGCAGCTATTTTTTAGTTTTTTCTCCTGATTTTATGTTCATTTTAGATTCTACATGTAAAGTTGTGCCATAAATGGAGCTTCAATGACATCAATCGTTAATATATTAACATTTTCAAGCTGGTATCGTGAATACTCGTGAAGGAAAAGTTCAGCTACAACTGTAATATCATGCGCTCGAGTGTTCGCCATACGTCGTCTTCAAAGCGAGCGCACATGTAAACATTTCTCTGCCCCGCCAGCGAACGAGCAAGTTGAGAGCGTGTGCAATAATACTTTGGAGAAACACATTCAACAGTTCCACCTGAAGTCAAATGAAGAAATTGTCATCTGCTCGTTGTGCCTTTGTTAACCCTTTGACATCAGAGTCACTCATCAGACCTGATCAAGCGATCGTCTCATTCGGACATCGATAGTTCTTCATGTTGTGCACTTCGCTCTCTTGGTTGTGCTCTTCTCCTCCTGTAGGGGGAGTCGCAGAGACCCTCGTTTCTAGGACTGTCCCGCAAAGGCACAAGATTGTTCCACTTCCTCCTGGTTATGTCCTGCTTTGAGTGACGGGCACTTGGACACCTTTCTGTCCGGTTGCTATGGACACGGGTAGAAGATCGTCAGCGATGATGAGATAGACAAATTTTTGAATTATTGATCACAAGACTCACCCAGTCTGTATTTCTCCTTCGCTTCGGCCCTCTCTTTGGCGTCGAAGTACCAGACCGTGATGGCGTAGCTGCAAACAAGTCGACAATAAAAGTCACGTTCTTTGAGAGGTCAGAGGTCGAGAGGGCAGCAGAGGGTTAATGACAACAGTCCCTCCTCGGTCCTCGGAGACCGTCTTGTTTATTCCTGTCTCTCATCTGCAGCACGAGACGTGCGATCCAACCTTCCTCCCCCTCCCCCCGCTTCACGTTCCCGTCAGGAAACACACACTTCCTGTCTGTTGTGGCCCCCAGCAGACAGGAGGGGCCGGAGGATGGAGCAGCGATACAATTACTAGGAGCTGAAACTGATAAATCGTCGTCCGGCTGCAGATGAATTTTAAGCAAGGACATCTAGATAGATAGACCTAGACCTCGCACACACACCTCTATAGCAACTTATAGTTTCAAAAGAGAAACTGCGAGGAAATATATATGAGAAATATAAGACTAAATAGAAACTTGGGCAAATGTAGAAATGTAAAAATAAATCTAAGATATGAAATATTAACAAGAGAGAAATATGGTAATATAAAGTGTAACTGGTCTGGTTTGTTCGTTTTAAATCCTATACAATCTACAAAATTGATCAGCAATAAAACAAATAATAAGTCAAAATATTAACAGATTCTTGAACCTACTTTTTAACCCAATACTTCTATTCATGGCATATTGTTTATTATTCTCTACAATATAGTCATTTATAAAGTGTCAAAATGTCCCCTCAATAATCTTTGCTATATAAATATATTCAAATATGTTTAATATGAGACGCAATATTGTTCAAGCATATTTGATTTCAAGCTACTTTGACTTCAGTCAGGGGGATCAACTGATCCGACTCATTTCTACATTGTCCATTTTTAAAATTAATCTTAAAACTCACTTTTACTCCATGGCTTTTAACCAAGCACACAGCTGATTGTTTTCTTGTTCTTCCTTTTTTATCCTTAATAATGTCACAGTTTTATACGCTTAAGCTTTCTTATTGTATCATTATTGCTAGTGTATGTCTTAATTATCCCCTTATGTACAGTAGTACAAGTGGCCACCGTGTGGTGTTTATAAGTGCTTTAAAGACGGAATGGTAAGCAGTTTTTGATATTGGAAAGCGGTCTTAAAAATGTAAGTATATTAATGTGCATATTGGTGATAAAAAAAAGATGCAAGTTTTTGAGATAAGAAAAGGAACAGAGATGATGGATGTCACCAATAATATTAAAACTGATGTTGAAGGAAAGGAATTTGTTTGGTGAAGTAGCACAAAATTATGAATTAAATCAAGATAAATTGATGCTAAAAAAATACAATAAAGACTCATTCTTCCTATAAATTAAAAATATTTTCTTATCTAGTTGAGTTTGACACCCTCCAACTTAATAGTAACAGATCATTGTTTAACTGCTTTATTTTAAACAACTGCTTTTCTGCAGACACAAAAACATAATAACATTTTTGCGTGAGTGGGTCTGCTTTATATTTTACAAAAATAATTTATATTAATCATTTTTGAGTCCATGTAATGTCAAACAATCTAACATGATCAACACAAACAATATAATTCTTGAATTAATTTATTCATTACTAGTTAACATTAATATTAACTGTAGATAATTTGAGAATATTATTTCAATTATTTGTATTTAAAAACTCGTACACAGACCATTCTTTTCCCATTTTGTCTTTCGGCTTTACGTGCCATAACAGGCCAGAACAAATGACGAGGTGGACAGGATTGGGCCCCCAGTCTTTTTAGATGAAAATTTTTCCAGAGTTCCTCAAACAACCTTCCCTCCGATTTATATTTTTACGTCAACAGCCTGAAGCCGATTCTACTCACCGAGTTGCAAAAGCAGGTTTGACTTCATGCGGGTTCCTGCGATCGGACCAGAATATGAGCAGCCGGTCGAACAAGGGCTCGATGTTGGCCACAACATTTTTGCCTTCGGGGTAGATCTGCAACAACCCTCCTTGTTTCTACGGCGACAAAAGGCCACAGGGAAATATTTCAGAACACTTGAAACGACCAGTCAGTAAACAAGTGTCTTATAACGGATTATTTACCTCGACATCCCAGTTCTTGTTCAGGTAGTAGATGCATGTGATGCAGCGGCCGTCACCGTTAGGGTTGTCGACATGGCGCACGTATCCCGCTCCACTTCCCGGGTAACAAGCAACCATGGCCTGGAAACAAAGGTGTGGATTGTTAAGCAGCAGGCGAGG
Source organism: Callionymus lyra (assembly GCF_982586985.1). Lineage (NCBI taxonomy): Eukaryota > Metazoa > Chordata > Actinopteri > Syngnathiformes > Callionymidae > Callionymus > Callionymus lyra. Next base: position 24,852,453 of record NC_141824.1, read on the forward strand.
AGGGGATGTGAAGAAAAGTAGAGCCTCAGGGATCATCAAGACAGGAGTGACTCCAACATGATGTTCCACGTATAAACACCACAGCCATGAATAATTGAACAGGACGTTCAAATTAAAACCTTCAATAACACTTTGTTGTTGATCGAAGTTTTGACAAGGAACAGTGTGTTCAAGATGATCAATTCAAGCACGACCGTGAATGAGAAACAAGATGGTTTGTCAGCTCGGAGGGAAAAACGCTCTGATATTCAGCCATGAAAAGCACTTGGAACGTTGGAGATAAAGAATGAATCCTTTATTGATTTGACACACATGGTTCAAATACTTTTAACTTTTTGAATTTGAAATTTCAAATATTTTTAACAGTTCGATGGACTATCTAGGATATGTTTACATCTGAGAGCAAAACTCTTAAACATTTCCAATAATTTCTGGAACCACAAAGCTTCCCAATAGTTTATGCTTCATTGACATACATATTAAAATACAGCCACTGAAGGGATTTACTAGGAGTGAACCAAAGCGAGAGATGTTTGAAAAAACAAGCTACACGTTTTTATCAAACTATTAAGTAAATAAAAGGTAACTTCATTAAAATTATAAGGTTGGTTGAGAATTGTTAAATGACATTTATTTATTGTGAGAAGATCATGAGCAAGCAACTTAAAATCAACTACTAGTGATGCGTTGATGAAGCTTCATGAACAGCTGATGAGGCTTCATGAAACAGCTGATGATGTATCACAATACAGTGTGTTCATTTTAAAAGACCACTTGATGATCAAACAGAATGACATCTTGTGTTCTTTCAAAATTAAGTCACTGTATCATGATACCTCACCAGCTGTTTCATGAAGTCTCATCAACACAACAATAGTTAAAAATGTATAACCTCAGTTTTCCATTTAATGTCATCATCTTAACATTTTGTAAAGTTGAAATAAATGAAATGTTTTATAATGTTAACATACTCACAATAATGGTAAATTAAAATAGAATTCATCTTGCTTCTTAGACAGAAACACTCACTCATTGGATATTTGAAACAATTCTACTACACTATAAACATATATTCGTTGCCTCAACACAGTTTAACTGTGACTCCTAATTGACAAAAACATTGATTGGTTCCCTAAATCGGGATGTGGGGAAAAGAAGAATATCCCAGGGAGAGAAGGGAGACACCACCACAGAAAAGTTGCAAATGTCCATTGTTGTCCCACTTAAAGTTTACAAGAGTGAGCAATACTATCATCTAGTGATGTGTTGATGAGTCTTCATGAAACAGCCGATGATGTTTCGTGATACAGTGTCTTAATTTTAAAAGGCCACTAGCTTTAATAATCTTTGACTTTGATCTACTAATTCAATGAAACCTATCATTATTTTCAAACTGAGAGTGACATCTAGTGGTCTTTCAAAATGAAGACACTGTATCACGATACATCATCCATCGTTCCATGAAGCCTCATCAACTTACCACTAAGTATCATCATCCAAGTTCCCTCATATCATGGTTGATGATCCCGTCTTACAACATTAGCAGTGATCCTGAGTCACAGAGCATCACTTGTGTTGGTTCTGCACAGTCAGCAAAGGTCAAAGGGCAGAGAAACAAGTCAAAAGTTCAGTTGTTGTTCCTGGCTGGATCTGGTGTCTCTACTCAAAACAATAGCCTTGTGATGGTATTTCCACCGCTTGACGCCTCTGTGCTCAAGGCTGAGGGGCCACAGTGTCCAGGAGGAGGAGGAGGGGGCTCTCCAAACATGATGGTAGGAAGAGGAAATCTTGTTTAAAGCCCTGGTCATATAAGAAGTCTCAAGTTTGTGTAATGTTTTCCCAGAGTGGACCAAAAGTCAGCGTGTGCTCCAGCAGAGCCTGATAGCCGTATCAAGTAAGAATTCCAGGTTTATCTTTTCCTGCCTGGAAACAAGAGCCTTCTGTCACCTCGCTGACGTCTATTGTTCTGCGCATCACCAGCTTCAGGACAATCTCCTGATCCAAACCATCACTGCAGTCTTCATTTTTATCGATTTCTCTTCCCAGACAACAGATGTAGAACATCTCCGCCCCTGAGGATGCAACACAAACACCGTTGTCGACATCTGTCTTATGAGCAAGGAAGTGTTGCTAGCATTAGACGAGTCGTGTGTCACTGGACTCACGTCTGCTCTGATGACTGAGCGACACTTTCACTGCCAGCTCACCCGTCTCACAGCATTTGGCTCCCGGGCCGGAGCCGACAGTCCGGATAAACCGTCCTGAATGACCAGATCCACGAGGCAGAAAAGCACCATACAGTTTGGAACTCATTAGGCGCCCAATGTTTAATGGGTTGCTTTGTTTATGAGGCACTAAAATGTTCTTTGTGACAATTATACAGCAGTTTGTTTTCGCTTTTACTGCCAATGAACAATGAAATGTGGCGTGTAGTTGACGAAAGAAGCAACAATAGAGCTTGTTGTGAAACAGCATTTGCCCGGTGGCACCATCACCGGCAATCTCCGACCAGGATTTGCACCACAATGAAGAAGTTACTGACTTGGTTCTACACATCGAAACAAAAGACACCATTTAAAACAGGGATGTCAGACTAAATTGCACAACAAGCCAAAATCTTATCACAGGGCCACAAAAAAACAAGATGTAGCTGTCTTCGATATTGTCTTTGTCTCAGTTTATATTCATTATCTCTGTGTTCTCCTTTACCAAATACAATAATTTCCTTTAATATCAGTTTTACTCTAACTGTTGACATCTGCAACCCCTGTTATCTTAAATACTTACATCTTTATAGGGCTGGATTTGTATATAATATAATATCATAAAATAATTAACAATCAAGACAAGCTCCATACCATGAAAACCCCTAGAAAATAAATGATAATCCGACTTCAAGAAGATAGTGCGTAGATAGACCTGTCAGATAATTGTCGCAACATCAAATTAGAATAATGTTCATGATAATATCATGACCTGCAGAGATGCTACCATTAAAGGAACTTATATTATGTCAATAATTATACAGAGACTTCTAATTATAGAACAACGGATGTTGAAAGAAAGGAATTTAATGGGAACACAGAGATGATTAATATTGGCAATATCGCAATCAGAAAACACTTCCTGTTTCAGAAAAGTCTGGGAAACATTGTTGCCTGTGACTTGAAATGTTCACAGATGTGAGCTCCTTACCGTAGTGAGCAGTGAGAACTCTGGTTTATGATGTATTATGATTCTTGCCCCAAATAAGTAAGTAAGTAAGTAAGACAACGAAAAATGAATCTTGAATATTTTGATGTCAAGAGCAGCCTCTTAAACTTAAACAAAAATGACCCCCAGTGGTAGTCGTGAGGGCCTCATGACTTGCCTGGAGGTGGAACTGTTGAATACTGATGTGGTAAATACAGTTTTTCTTCTTTTAGTGTTGCATTAAGCTTCACAAAAATACATTTTATGTAATTTTCCAAGAGGAAATGAATGATAAGAAAACCTGTTGTTTGAGGGGTTTCAGCAGAAAACTCCAGCTGAATTAAATTGTTCTAGGTTTGAAGGTAATTCTGGATGACGACATGAGTAACTATGTGTTCACCCCTGATGCCCAGAGTCTTGTTTATGTCATGGTAATAGTGCTTTAATTCATCTGTCCGGACAGCTCAGCCGTCGCCTGGAGCATAAACTCTCATGACATTTCTAAACCGTGTGATTTAAGGCCTCGCAGTCCGAAACCAAAAACCATCAGACTTTCCGCTTTCACTTTTCACTTGGTGGATGCCTGGATACACAGGACCACCATCATATCCTTCATCTCCGTTCTCTTCCCTGCATCTCCACAGACTGACTCTACCCAGGCAGTGCTTTCAAAGGTTTTTACTGGCATCAATCACCTTCACCTCTGGCCAAAATTAATACATTACACTGCTAAATAATTGAGTATAGAGGTTAAGAAGGTCGACCAGAGGATAAATCTCTACTTGCTTATAATGATAACAACTAAAACTAATAAAGGCGATACAGAAGGAGGACACAACAAAGCCATGAAAATAAAACATAAATGAGAATAAAATACTAAATTCAAACTTATGGTGTTGCCTCTACATTTTAGGAATCTTTAACAAAAGAGTAGCAAACATGTTCCAGATGTTCATGTCACGTTTCCTGTAACCGTGATGAATTAGGCTCAGACTTTACAGCCCTCGACTAGATCAACCTCGTCCAATAATGGTCGGTGTGATCCCGACTGAATGATGATGAAGTGCGTCGCCGCCCCGAGCTTCTATCTCAACCGTCTCTGCTGGTCTTTATACCGCTCCATTACTCAGCAGATTTACTATCCGAGTTACGCGGCAGATAATTGGTCCAGCCGGTGACATCTTTCAGCGACCTGCCGCGGGGAAATCGGGGCATGAGCCTTTGGAGAACGCTCGCCATGATGCCGTGATTGTGAATCCGTTTAAGGACAAACAAGCGGCGTGGTGAGTCAGTTTGAGTGAAGACAGATGCTGCAGTTATTCTACGTGACTCATCCGTTTACAGATGAAGGGACTTTTGTCCGTTAGGCTGGTATTACCAGAAGACAACGTGACTACAAGGTCACGCGTTAAAGTCCCAAACAGAGAAGGTATACAATACATCAACAACAGTCGATACTAAAGCATATGCTTGTCGAGAATCATTGCGACTACTTAACTGACGATCCAAATACAATGCAGCATAACAGAAGTTTTTAATTTTCTTTGTTTTCAAATGTTTCTTTGAGTTTGAGAAATGTACGAAGGTGCATAAGTAAGCTTAACAGTTTACTAAGAAACAGATATCTTCATAAAATAATTTACGTTGGTTCAACAAGAGGCAAAAGGCAGGGGACACCCTGGACAGCCACTTACAGGACACACAACCACTAATGCAATTATATCTATTGAGAAAGCGTACTGAATAAACCTCAGTATATATATTGGCGACTGTAATGGCTGTGGAATACAGTATAATTGTGTTAATATCTATAAATAAAAATGTTTTATCAAATGAAAACGATTTTTGAATAGAAAAAAAGATGACATATTTAGAAATAGCAATAATACATTTTCAAAATTGTATAAACTAATAAGATTATTAATAAAACTTGATTTATATAGTAACAATTATATTTAATTACATAATTTTGATATGGCCATTTTAATGTACGACATATTTTATTCTACTACTAAGTTTTCTCTCTTATTTCCTTTTAGTTCATTCTATTTTATAATATATCTAAAAACCCACAAACCTTCCTGTGCCTTTACGCTCAGCTACGTGACAGGAGAAACATCATAGGTTTCATTTGTACTTAACCTGTTGTTGCCAAGAAACTACTTCACTCATCGTCACTTCTTAAGATTCAAAAATCAAAGCTAGCGTGTTGAGCTACTGCACCATCATCCTGCGTGCGAGCGCTCATGCTAGCATGTGTGGCTGATCTTCGTGCAGTTGTCTGGCTGCATCGTGGCAGACTCTGCTGAAGACGAGGGCATCCGAGGACGCGCTGCTGCAAAGATCTCATTATTCCGAAGCTGCTGCTGCATCGCCCGTTCTCACACTTACACCACAATCCTCTCACACTTCGCAACACTGTCACAACACACGTCATGCATTTCAATGACTTTACAAAAGGGTTTATGTCTAGAAAAGAGGAATATTCTGAACGAGAATCAACGATGTCTCTTGATGGCAAATCTAACGTGCAGGAAGTCTTTGAACCATCTACGGAACAAAACAAGCTGCTCACAGGATGAGATTTTTCTTCACAAAGAAGACCTTCACTCAGTGTACGGCTGTTGCCACGGAAACGGTGATGAAATCATTCTTCAAATAATAGTTCAAGCACTTGATAGGGTTGGATTCAAATACTGGGTACATTTGAGGCTGTTTTTTCAACACCCGTCAGTCCACACAAGACCAGCTGTGCAACACTTATATACTTATATTTCCACAACCAAAGTACATTTATGTTCATGTGGATAAATTGAACTATTAAGATGCCAGTGTTCAAGACAGCATAAGAGACTTTCAATAGAAGTATGTTAATGACCATGGTGTAAGAAAATACATATACACTTAAATATTGCGATATACCGTATCAATATTCAACAGCATTGTATCCATTTTATTGTTATATACTTTTATTTTCTTTGTCATAAATGTCAAAGTCCATCATACTTCAAAGCTAAACAGTAACAATGAAATCCTGCAAGATCATGGCAATGACTTAGGACGAGAGGATACAGTCGACTCCTGCAGCTTTTGGAGCTGATTTTTGGACTAAATTTAGTTTCAAAACAAATGTAAACAGTTACAACTTCATCAACAGTCATGTGGTCTGTAAATTCTTCAACACCAGAGTCAAGTACTCGACAATACTAAGTAAGTATGTTAGTAAGTCTTTTCAAGACCAGGGTCACAAAGTGCCTAAACAATCCAAAAATATCCAATCAAATAAATACTTAAATGGTCAAGACAACACAGAGAAAAACACAAGAGTCTCATAAAATCAAGGAAAAGACTGCACGAATAAAAGTGTCTTAAGATACTACAAATATATTCTTGTTTCTACAGTATCACAATATATCCAATATATTGCACCGTTGCTCCTGTATCGTGATATATGTAGTATCAGTGGAATACTTTTTTGTCAATTTTGCCAAAAACACACCCCTACTGTTAATGGAAACTATTTTGATAAAAGAGAAAAAATACAGATATAATCAAGATTAAGAGGGGGAATGATCCTTCAGTTTTAAAAGACAATATCCCAATCTGAATTATACTTTAGTTTACTGAATATACCTTTTGTCAAAAGGTGTGTGTCAGTCAAAGTCATTGACTTAAAGCAGATTATTTTTGGCTTCACACACACAGACGGGAGTGTGAAGAGAGCAATGTCTGCAGCAATGTGCACACAGAACCTTCCGTGAATGATTCAACATGCAGTGAGGTCACTGTCTGGTGCAACCGTTTAGGTTTAACAAGGTCGACTCTACCCTTTTATTTTGAGTGCTAAGAAAAAAAAGATGAGGTCAAAGTCTCACTATGTTCTAACTGTATTGACGCCTAGCCTTTACATAAGATAACAGATAATAATTCTGGGAAAATGTCAGATATTTCAGTCTGTGTGAAGTAGAGAGATACCAAAATAAATTATTTAGAGCTCAAATAAAAGAGTAGCACAAGTTTACTGAGGCCTGTAATGATTGTTGGTAGATTACTTGAAAACAGTTGTGACTGAAGCACACCAGATGGTGATCAGATAATCTAACACAGGTCAGAGGTCGACCTCTGACTTGTGTTAGATTAGATGCGTCCGATGACTTGCATTATAGACGAGCATTTTTTTTAAACAGACGTCAACAAGCCAATCCATTAATCAATATATACAGAAAAGTGGATATTTTACATGTTAAAAACTAAATTAAATGCCGCTCAATAATAAAGCAACGTTAGCAGAAGCACAACATTATCGGCCAGCTATGGTAGACATCCGTTGACGAGTCAGCAGAAATAAAGAGTTAGGAATTATTTTTGTATATTCAGGAAAAGTTTCACAGGTAAAAAAAAGGGACAATCATCCATTTGTGTTCTCATTCTCAGTTGGGTTTATAAGAGAGTTTAATTTTTTAGTGGTACTAGAATAATAGCTGTAGCAGATACAGGCAAACAAGCCAAATGTGTAATTACCATTTATATTTAATATACATGTCACACTCCAGTATAAAACGCAGGACCAGACAAACCATGAAAAAAGTGCAACTTCAAGTCCAAAAAATACGGTATTCACCTTGACATTATTGTTTACTTTTAAGAACATTACTAAAAGTCACATACAATATTTTTTTTAGTTCCTCTGGTGACCACAAATGTGCAGCAACGGATGTAGTCATTTAAAAAGTGCTTCTTTAAATCTGCTGCGTCAAGACTGCGTTTAAACTCGAATCCCTGCTTCGCAGAAATCTGTGGGTTGCCGTAGCGTTATGCAACCCGTCTGGCATTATACAACAACTTCTACAGCGCGACGTCCAAAGTGGTACAAGCGGGAGTTAAGAAGCGTTGCCTTCAAAGGCAAGAGGAATAGTGATGGCAGTCACGATTATCCTCCAGAGGGGCGAGTTGAAGAGGGAAAAAGCGTCGCATAAATTCAGATTCAGAGCAGTTTTCGGAGGAAATATCCACCTGCAGCAGGTTCTCTTATCAAACAGGTCTGTTTCTAAAATAAACTGGAGTTCTGGTGCCAGAATGTTAAAAAAAAAAGCCTAGAATGGTTACGTAAAGCTTCTCACTTGAACCACGTGAGGTCATTTATAATTCAGTTATTGTGAGAGTTTCTATTGTAGATCGAATGTGAAGCATCTTGGTGACAAACCCAAATTAAAATGAGGTATTGCAGTAAATATCAATTAACAAATGAAAATCAACACAAATGGTATAGATGTATAACTACTAATATTTTACACTTTACACTATACTTTTTAATATGACGCTTAAAAAATGTCTTTGTCTTTCCACCTGTCAAATTGTTTTGTCTCGAGTACAGGTGAAGAGGACAGGTCATGTGACTGGGTACCTCAACCTTAGGTAACCCAGATTATCATTGCTGATCAGTGTTTCCTTTTCGACTTTTCAGGTACATTGGAACGTTTTAAAACCCCATTATTGAAAAACCTTTTAGCAATGTTTGAGAGGCATATTTTTAAATCCAGGTGTTTCTTTTTGCACATTTCCAAGTATAATAGAAACCCATCTTATAATGTGAAAGTGTGATATACTTAAATTATTCAAATTGCAAATATTTGGAAGGGGTTTCTCTATATAAACTATTTTATGATATGAAAAATGTATATATGGGTGTAAAAAAAAGATTAAACTTAAATATCGCTTTTATTTTCATGATACTGTATTAATATCAATTCTTTTTCCTTTTTTTTGCTTTAGAAAATAGTTTATCAAAGTTCTTCTTCTTTTTCTTTCGGCTGAACAAAGTTATTCTTATGGTTAAAATTTTTAAAAAGTGTATGATACATTAAATATTTCGATTTTGTCAAAAAAATATATATATTTACAATTAACATGCAAATATTTATAGCATTTATTAATTTTTGTGTTGCAATTAAACTTCCTACTTATTTACTTAAAGAAACAATGAAATCCTACAAGATCCCAGCTACGACTGAGTATGAGAGGACAAAGTCGACTTCAGAAGTTTTTAAGATGATGTTTAGACATATTTTGGTTTCAAAACAAATTTGCTTTCTGTAAATTCTGCCAAGTCAAAGTCAAGTACTCGGACAATACTACAAATCTATCCTTGTTCTTACAGTACTACAATATATCTGTCATTATCATCACTAGCCAGATCCTTGCTAATACGTCCCCCTAACAAAATATAAACGTGTGTACCCAACAGTAAAATTCATTTTGGGTGGGTTGCAAGTGTTCCAGACTCTCACCTTGGTTCGCCCGTTGATGACGCAGCCTCCCAACTGTCCATTGGCAGCGCTGTGCATGATGACCTCATCAATGTGCGCCATCAGCAGGTTGATATTTTCACAGCCAGGCTCCCGACCTTCGACCCAGGCGATCTGGTCGCCTCGGATGTTCCGGGAGGGAATACTTTTCTGGCTCACGAGCTGCCCGCCCCGGAACTTCCCGCTGCTGTTCAGGACCTCCACCTCCTCCAGGACCTTGTCTCCTAGAGCGGGTCCGAGAAAGTTGTCCTTCATGCACATGCCGAAGAGCTTGACGCAGGGGACGATGTGCTGCATTGCGATGCGCTCGGCCGACCATTCCTCGGATCGCTGCAGAGTCAGGACGTCATTAGGGGACGACGTCTGGATAAGTCTTGAGTTGGGGGTCCCCACTCGACGTCTTTTGTGCTTGATAACATGGTGGCCCGGAGTGAAGGGGGGAGAGTAAGGGGTAACACAGTTTCCAAGATCATAACCAACTTGGTTGCTATGGCAGCTGAAAGCACAGTTCACGGGGGTCACTCTGGGTGACTCGGAATATTTGTTCAACCCGCATCCGTCCGCGACTCTTCTTCGCTTCAGGTCCACTGGATCGAAGATGGCGTCGGCCACACCGGTGTCGGACAGGAAGTCCTGGTTCTCCACACCTCTCCGCTTCTGTCTGGCCTTCAACTCATGGTTGATTCTTCTCGCCAGAGCGCAGTCCTCCAGCGCCGCCCAGTCCTTGTCGTCAAGTAAACACGCGCTGCCGCTAAGGGGGTACAAAGGGTCCCCCAAACTATTTATCGGATCAGGATAACTACATGGAGTCTGAGCCAAAGCGCCCGCTTGGCTTCCCTCCACGGTGGCGGACGGTGAGACCACGCCGGCGTGTCGAGGGGGAACGCCGGTTTTAGACTCCTTGGTGAGGGTCACGATTGGTGAGGGGTCGGTCTTGGACGAGGCCAGACCGGCCAGCAGGTCCACCGCAGTTTGACTCCCGATCGGGGGCGCGGGGAATCCGTTCAGTCCCATATTCGATGTGTGGCGATGAATCTCCTGCGACGACAGTGAAGATGTGGAGCTCAGAGGGTCCGCGTAGGTCCAGCTCTCCATCTCATCTCGTCCTCAGCTGGATGCGCACGTCGCTCACGTCCTCGCTTCATCTTCAGGGGTCGCTGGCGTGTGAGGACGGATCTGCTGCAACTTTCATCACACACACGTGTCGCCAGAGAGAACCCCTCACACACCCCGCAGAGGATCTGTTCAGAGCACAAGTGTAAGTTTATTTATAGCTTGATGCGATACACTTTAATATGTATTAAAAAAAAAGCGTTTATTGCACAGTTGAAAATATAGGTCAATATGACACGAATTCTTTTTTTTATTATTACTTTAAAATATTTAAAATTCGCTTTTGCTGCAAATTACATTATTCTGATCGTTTCTTTTAATAATAACAAATAATAAACGTTCAGCCAGATAAATAACGGTTGAAAATGAAATACATTAAATAACAAATTAATTTGGTTTCACTTACTCATGTCCAGAGATGTCATGGATCCAGTGCAGATATAAAGGGGTCTGACGGGTCCACGGTCCACTCCTCGCCTCCAGCGCCCGCGCGTGTGGATCCACGGCGAGTGTACGTGACAGACTGAGAGTACGCGGCTCTGGTTTCCGGGATCGACGACACGTCACGTCACACCGAGACACGCGCGACAACACTCGCGAGCGTCAAACTGGAGTGAGACGATGATGGTCGAGGAAAGAATAGAAATGTATGTTGAGTCTCTGAGAGACGTCGGTTTGTGACCGTGTCTCTCTCCCTCTCCCTCTCTCTCTCTCTCTCTTTCTCTCTCTCTCTCTCTCCCACACGCCTCCTCCCCCTCCCCCCTCCTCCCCCCGCACAGTCCACTTCTCCCGCTGTCACACACGCGCTCTGACCATGTGACCTCTCGCTACTACGACAGACGCGTACAAAATTAAAAATAACTTTCTTTCGACTGGCTGATGGAGAAGTTCTATTTGTTAACACATATTTTTATTTATTCATTTGAACTTTAAACTTTGCAACAAAGCAACATCACATGAATGACAATATTAAAGAAGATAAAGGTGTATCACCAGACGATGAACTACATTAGCTTCTATTAGATTAAAAATTATTGTACACTATACGTATACGCCATACTTAAATCAACGCTAAAATATCATCAAAATATAAAGTATAAATTACGCGCTTCATCTAAGAGCTTAAACGTTTGAATACACATTCACAATCAACATTTCACTGATTTACACTGTTTCAAGACAAGCTTGAAACGGAATTAGAGGCATGACACCGGTTATTTAAAAAACGTCTGTTTGTCTGCCTTTTCACACCTTGGGTCGTGTATCAAAGAGCGAAGCGGGACACACCCAGGAGACGGAAGCTTCCACCCAAGCAAGAGGGCAATTTAGGAAGTTTCTCTGCGGGTGATCAAGACACAGGAACCATGAAAGAACCATTTGCCCCGGAAAAGACGACCCCCGGGGCGGGAAATTTGCCTTAAATATCACAATGTTTCTACAGCTCGAGACCGTTTCTCCCGGGGCTATTGACCTGTAACGTCGCCGGGAGAAAGTGCGTCCGATCGATCGTAAAGCTTGTATTTTGTTTGACTTGAAGCGGCGAATAAACGACCCGTGACTCTCTGCATTGACCATTTCTCTCCACAAAGCGAAGCATAAGAACCGGAAGTGACGGCGTGTTGGAGCGACCGGAACGGACTCCTGTTTTGACCGTTTTACTTCCAAGGCTATGTTCCAACTTTGGTCATCGGTAACTGAACAAAACAGAAGGAACTATTTTTTCATTCGTTTATAATGCTACAACAGCCTGGTTAACAGATAACGGATAAGAAACATGTATTCATATAATTTATTCAATTAATGTCTGGAGTGTGTTTTATTTTGAAAAAAAGAGACATTTTCTCCAAGTAACAATAGCCTGTGACTCTTGACACAACACTATGTTTTTTTCAGTTTCAAGTTTACTCAACAAATTAACATGTAAACCAGAGAAAATGAGCTATTTTTAAATTGTCTGTACAGGGCCTTTGACTGCCCAGAATGGTACCTTTAAATAAAATGTTAAATGTCAAAATTATTATTATTTATATGATTTGTTTTTACTGTTTTCATCTAAAGGTTGGTCTGTCAATAGTATGCAGACATTATAAGGTGTTGCAAAAAAGGTTGGGGGAATTCTGAACCAGGGGTAACCAACCTTTTCATAACTGCAAGCTACTCCAAGGCCACCATGTGACCCGAAGGGCTACCATCATTTTGGTACACACTTAACAACAGCTAAATAACTTTCTTGACAGGCCCAATTAATTACTACTTTCTTGTATGCGGGGACCATGTTGGTGACCCCTGCTCCACACCGTGATCAGAACCAAGGGTATAAACAGTGAGAGGATGTGAGTTGGTGCTCCTGTCACTTTCCAATGGCTACAGACAAATAATCTCTGCTGTGAAGCAATATGTCACCAATATCTTCACAATAATCTCTCAGTTTTTTATCATTCTGGCCTAAACTACTCAAGCATAGCAGACGAAGTCTATCACTCAAGTACCTCAGCCATTCCATGTTTCACTTTACCAGCTCATCTTTGAGAAGAGATTCCTGCCAGTACTGGTAGAATAAACCAGGTAGTTTTTTTCAGAGCCCATTGTTGTTTTTTCATAGACCAGGACTTAAGAAGCATAAACACACAAGTGTCAGTGCATTTACGCCAAAAAAAACTAGGTTTGGAATATGACTAAATATTGTATAATACATTCATAATATTTTAGAATGGGTTCAATTTCAGATGATCACATTGAGACTAGAACTATTGTAACCTCTTGTTCGCCGAAATTTCAGACCAGGAAAACTTTATAAGTAAGTAAGTAAGTATTATTTGTAGGAGTAATACCTTGATTTTCTGGAACTCCTGTTGTGTTATCAGTTTTATCTTGCCCTTTAAAGTATATACTTTATTGAGTATTGTTTTGATTGTTTAAGTGCTTTGTGACCCTGGTCTGGAAAAGCACTCTATAAATATAAATTACTTACTTACTTACTTACCTTCGGAAAATCATCATGATGAGAGACTTACTGCATCTTGGAGAGGAAGACTTCAACAATTGAAACATGTGAGTGAGTCAGGAGAGTTTTTTTTTTTACATTAGTTGACCTGTGAATTATTATTAGGTCCTTTTAACATCTCAAGACATTTTTATTCTTGCAGGCTTTTCCCTGATGTTAAGAGACTGTGTTGTTCTCTGAGTTATCTTGACCTTTTAAGTATTTATTTTATTGAGTTTTGTTTTGATCGTTTAAGCGCTTTGTGACCCTGGTCTGGAAAAGCGCTCTATAAATATAAATTATTTACTTACTTCTAGTTGAATCTTGGTCTTTCTTAGCTCCGATCGGTGCTTTCATATAAAACTGTTGTTGTATGTTTATGACCTTTTCACAAGACATTAAAAACGTCCACAATAATTAATTAACCATTTGTTCTTTGGTTTTTAACACGTCATAAACTTGGAGCGAGAAAGACTATTGATCAGTTTGAACAAATACGTAAAGCCAGTGCTGACCAGACATCCGTCTGGTGGAAAAGAATAAGCTGACATTCAGTTTAAAAAGTCTGGCCACGGGTTAGAATGCTGGATTAGTGCTTGGCCGTACGGGATTAGGGACGCCGAGTATTGACATGACACTCGCACGCCACATCAATCTCCTGCTTTCAGCGCCCGTCTACAAATAGACCCGTGGCTGCATGAAGTGACTGCACGTTGTCACTCTTCAGCAGGAATATGTACGGACGTGCAAACTGCACGTTAACACAGCGCAGTAAAAAACAAAACAAGTTTTATGATTGTCATGTGTGGATGGAGTGATGAGTTTAACTTGACTTCTTTTATGACGATATGACAAGACAAGAATAAGCAAAAATCTTGTTTTAAAACATGACTCACTGTCTGTTGTTTGTTTTCCCTACATAATGAACTTTGTGTTTGCTGGTTTAGTGCTCATGCATTAGTGAATCATATCCAACACAAACATCAGTGCCTGTAGGAGTAAATATGTTAGTAAAACACAGACCAAAATAAGTTAAACATTTATTTTTAATTCACCCTGTTACAGTTTGTGTCAACTCATGGAGAAAATAGACATTTCAAGCTCCAATCTCAGTTAAGTGTTCTAGATATAATGAAAGAAGTATATTTTTTAAAAAGAAGACAGAAATTGCTAGCATGGTGCTACATGTTGTCTTTTAATTCTGGGAATTGAAAATTAAACAGCAGAATAAGGGATTAAAAAAACGATAGAAGATAGTTTGACAGTTTGTGAATATTCATATTTACAGATTACATTTTCGGGTTTGGTTTAACTTTCATGAGAGGAAGGTTTTCCTGATCAAATAGTGTAGCATAGTTAGCAGGAAAAAGCTATTACAATCTTATCATAAGCATTTTGAACAATTAAATAGTCGTGCCGGTTATATAAACTGCTTGTTTTGTGCCGCATTTTACACTTAAAATAAGACTTGTAAAGATTCTAGCTTTCAAAGAATTTAGCATTAGCAACGCTAGAAATATTAACATGGTTAGCTTGAAGTAACATTCTTTCTATAACCTACTTTTAAAAAAGGAATCAAATGTACATATTATATTTATAATAAATGTAATACATGTTAATATATCCTTATTTTTATAGATTGATGGACGGATACATTACAGAGAAGAAAACAAAATAACATCTGTGCTACAAAAGTTGAAAAAAATCTTCCCTTCGAAGGGAAGCCACAATTGGAGGAAAAAACAATTCTGACACCTGCGACGTTTAATAATGCCAACATGGTCACATCCTGTTTCCTGCAGTGCCTCAGTATCATCGCATGTTGACCACAACCATACTTTGTAGCCCAAAAACAAAGTGAGTAGTATTTGTTAGCTAGTGACACATGGCTGCTCATTGTGTAAAAAAATTTTTTTGCAACATACACAAAATGGCTGTTTTAGTAACTTATCTTTTAAGGAACTTTCTTCTCAAAAACATCCTCTTCAAATTAAACAGCTGTTCAAAATGTGTGTTTCCTGTCACACCCAATTTATTGAGAGCACGTGCACACTAGAACGTGCACACAAGGAGAAGCAGTTCCCCAGAAATGTTGCGAGTATTATTTACACTCGTGTTTCCTGGTTTGATCAGCGGTCGTATTGTGTTTAGATATCTGTCAGACGCTGCGCTGAGGGAACATTTCCTGAGCGCGCTTGGGTGAAACCAAATATTATCATGGAAGAAATTGAACATTTCCGATGTCGCCTTGACTGGCATTGTTCGAGTTGATGTTGTCGTGACCTTTAGTTGGTCAACAGCTGCTGTCAATTGTTGTTTTTATTTTTGCTTTGAATGCAAAGTGTCTCTTCAGGGCCTGTTTGTGCCCATGAGCAGCGTCATAAATCAGTTGTTCTGCCGACGCTTTAACACGGGTGTCGAACACTTGTTTGTTCCACGGACTGAATAACAGTGCAGTCACTGCCAAGGTCAGCGCTCCCCACACAGCTGCCTGGAATGAAAGTCAGAGGAGTGCTGCTCTGCACGTATACATCTCCTCCTCCTCCTCCTCTCTATCACTCCTCCTCTCTCTCTCGCTTTCGCCTTCCTCTCTTGAAACCACAGGAATCAGCAGGAGAGGTGATCGAAGGGTTAACAGGACTTCAGGGCTCGTCAAATGTTTTTACGAGCGACTGATTTGCTGCGAGGATCTGGTCTACATGCACGCTGCACGTACAGAAATACGACCCATGTTTACATCAAACAAATAGATGAAGAAATAACTTTTTGAAAAACTTTTTTTGTCCTCTGATTAATTGTAAATTTTAAATGTTACGTCCAAATGTGTTACTTAAATGCAGCTCAAAAAGCAAACTATTGTCCAAGATCAGACTTTTAATTTTAATCGTATAATTATTTTTTATTAATTATCTTTTTATTTGTGCCTCCAAAAGAAATAAATAAAAATAAAGCCAAATAAATACAAAATATAACAAAATCCTAGTTAGAAAAAGGAGTGAAAATAAGTGAAAATATGTTTTTACTACTTTTTAAATATTCTTGTTTGTTTGTTCATTTACCATATTTATATAAAGATATCCATAAAAATACACAATATTTAAGCACTAATAGCAATACACAACATATATATCGCCTCGTATTATCTATATTACAGAGTATAACATGATATAGCATATACTAAGCAGATATCAATATAAATACATCACATATACACATACACTACATTATACATATAAACACTGCATTATTATTATCATCCCTATACAATTAATTGCAATATAACCGTCAACATTATTTTCATCCTCAATTATAACACTTCCTGTTCCATATTTAGAAATACTCTTTCGTAATTTTTTTGAAAATAAATTTATATTTTTCACAATGAAAAAGTATTGATTTTGACAAAACCAGGTGCGAGGACTGACAGACTGTATCCATGAGAGACAAGTGGAAAGTATTCTTTGTGTTTTACCGTCAGATGAAAAGAAGAAGCTGTTGTGACAGAGATCAGGATCAGAGTTTTGCTTCCTGTTTCCGATGTGGAGGAAATCAATGATGAAAATTAAACTAAAATAGAAAAAAAACACCATTAATGGATAACATCTGGTGGTCTGGACCGAGCTGATGAATCGAGAACAAGGAGGATGATAACAGGAATACTGCTTCATGACAGTGTGGCTCAAGGAATGCTTCGGAAATAATGCTTTTCCAGACCCAGAATCAGGATGTTATGTAACTTGATGTCCTGAGGCTCACTATGACATTTCACTGTTTTGTCCTCGAAACACAACACATTTGTCAACCGTGTTTGACATCTCATGAAACAATATAGTGGGTCTCGCTTGACCCGCCAGCGTCTTCCTCTTTTTTATCTGGTGGTATCATATCTTAATTAATTTATCACAGTCAAAAATATATATCTTTTTAATGACATGAATCATTGTTTAATCTAACTGAACTGCTTCTGCTTATAAGTTGTCGGTTTGTTACTTGTTTATTTCTGTGTAGTCTTCTTGTGCTGGAGTTGTCGGGGTGAAAACAATGGTCAGTCACCTGAAGAGGACATTAGGGTGGTCTGCTGAATGGTTTAATACTTCATTTACAGGACCTCATGACAACCTGATGGTTTATGTTTTTTTCCGCTGATTTAGATGAAAGGCTGCAGCAACATTGGAGTCTTAAATACAGAAGGATGTCAATAACTAAAATTGTATTGTATATTAATGAACTGAAAAAAACTGAATCGAAAAAGAAAATTAATTTAATTAATTAATTAAAGAACAAGTTATTCTCTCCATATTTTCAATGTCTTTACAGCACTTTAATTATTATTATAATAGTTCCTGAAATATATGAAAGGCCAAGTTGTTTTTATCAAGTCTTTTTTTTAATCTTTTGATAATTATTTGTTTTTTAAACTAATGTGCTTAAGAACTTGTCTGTCCAATATAGCAAAACTTACCTCTTCCCTTAATTACAAAGAGTCAGACTTTTTTCCCCCAATAGTTTTCATATTAATGCCGGTTCAAATTATAATAAAGGAGAACACATTGTAGTTCAAGGAGATTTTTCATCACTGACAAGGTAAGAAAGTACCAAATAATCACAAATTTCTGGTCGCTCTTAGTGACCAGTATTATTTTTCTGCATCTTAAAAAAAAGGTACACACAAAATAAAACATATTTTTAAATCATAACCAAAAGAAAGTGCGACAAACAGCCACATTAATAAACTGTATTTGTATCTTATGTAGCTTAAATAATATAATATGAAAAAAATAACATTTAATTGATTATTGTTTAAATGTAACTTGGAACGAATAAAGCAGCGACCAAATAATTTAGTTCCATACTTAATTAAGAAGAAGACATTTAAGATATATTGAATTATAAAAAGAATCAATCTCAATCAGACTCGTAAATTTTGGTAAATATACATTTTGTTCAGCCCACGACTTGACGGCTAAAGGATTTTAGCCACTTGTGTGATGGACTTCGACACCCCTGCTATAGGTTTAGGTACATTTTAGCTTGTTTTCATTATTTGTTAAGTTCCTGGCATGTATCAAAAATGACCAGGAAAGGCCCACATCATCTATAGTGATGGTGAATTCTATTGCAAAGTAAGAGGGTGAGAAGATCCCATCCATGTGGAAGAACTATTCTTCTCCACATCGAGCACAGCCTTCATGGAAATTACTATTGGGAGTAGTTTAAATAAACACGTGATGTTAAAGTGGAAATTTGAGCATGTGTAAGTGTATACAAACATCAGTGGTCCATTGTGTTGTGGTCAGTAGCGTGAGAGCAGAGAGAAGGTCAGAAGTGCATGACATCAAAGATTTGGCCTCTTAAACACAAACACGTGCACACAGGACGTGAGCTCCAGCTCCGAGCTTCATGGAACAATCAGGTATGACAGGCGCAGCTTCACAGGAACCACAGGGACCAGCAAAGACAAAAGACCCTCAAAACGTTTGACATATGTCCCTCACACGAGGCCAGAAACATGTGAGCTACTATAAATATACATATTAGATTATGTTGTTTCAGAAAGATAATTCACCACTAAAACAGTTAAGAACAGATGTCAATTACATTTATAGTCAATTTTGATGAAAACATGACTATGTTTTGACTTGGCCATTGATGGAAACCCATTTATTCTTCCCATAATGGTGAACGTTGTAAACAATTAGTAAACAAATGACGTATTTAAAGTAATTTGTGTTAAAATGTAAGGATAGCAACAGGAATGATGTTTTTTTTAATTGGGAGAAAGATTTAATTTAAATTTAAAATATTAAAATATATAGATATGAAGATCAATGAGGTATTCGAACCATGGTATGTGTTATAATATCTGTGTGCACGGTGGTACTTTAATACAATAAAAAAAACTTTAATTTTAAATGCATTCTTTAAATATGAATTATTGCGCCATCTCGTGGTGGACAAAATAAGAGATAGTGTTGTGGGTTATTCGCGTCCATTTATAACAACGATCAAAAATCAATTGTTTAAAAAAATAAATGGAGAGTTAACATTATTCGTTTCAGGTAAAAATGTAATTCGTCTAAAAGTTAAATACACGTGTAAGGAAGTGGCCGCTTAGTGGCGCTGTTTATTTCTGCTGCTCTCTTCCAGCGCAGCTTCCGGGTGGTGTCACGTGACAGGTCGCAGGGCATGCGGACGTCGTGTTTACGGGTGTGATGGCTTTTCTAGGTTTGTGGTCGAGGCGGCAGTTTCCCTGGGCGGCCTCCCGTCTGGTCCGGGCGGTGACGCGAGTGCGACCCCCTGCCGCGGGTCTGCACGGTTCCGCCCGGCTGCGGGTGACGGAGAACGGCCCGTGGGGGAAGGTCCGGGGTCCGGAGCCGAAGCAGTACCAGCTGACGGACCTGGACCGGGGGGATGCTCTGGTGAGTTCTCAGCGTCACAACATCGATATACGTGTGTCGTTACGTCATGTATGACAGTCGAAACATGTCGTGACGTCAGAACAGCTCGATCAAGTTTGTAAGTTCGTTTAGTTTCAGTTTCGATTTATTTCTAAGAAAACAAACTTCCTTGTTGTCATTTAAGATCTGATCATTCAAATTTCAACACTTTTCAGTCACAATGATAATGTATTTGTTGTCTTTGCAGATGCTGAGGAAGTCTCATGAAACAGGTAAATAAATGCACCTCTTTTATACACAAGTATGAACAAACACAAAAAGATCAACAGTGTTTTAAAATATAATCTTTATTAAAAGTCAACTAATATGAAAACCTAACTCTCCTGACTCACATGTTTCAAATGATAAAGTCTTCCTCTCCAAGATGCAGTAAATCACTGATCACTATGATGTTTTTAAGTTATTACTTTATAAAGTTCTCCCCCGTCTGAAATCTTGGCAAAGGAGAGGTTACGAGAGGGGAGTCCATTATGACGTAATAATGGCTTCGCTCCTCCTTGTAGCCAGATGTAACCCAGAGTCCCTTGGAGGTGGAGACTTCTGGGATTGGTGACGCACTGTGACAAACCTCAGTGTTTTGACCACAGCAGAGCGAGTGTGGTTATGGTAAACAAGATTTAATCTCCAGAAAAATCTTTCAGTGGGTGTGAATTAAGCGCATTTTATGTATTTAAAAAGAGAGTTTTGTACAAATACATACAGTACTGATGAGTACAATAGAGGAACAATATCTATTTAAGACACACTTAAATCAACACATTAGTTGAGCTTTAAACCCATTTTTTCACCTCTACATACCAAATTGAATGTTTTCTAACATTATTTTGTGAATGTTTAAATATTCTCTTGTTCCTTGTGTTGTCTCTGGGTCAAGACATCAGAGGGGACGTGACAATTGTACTTTAATCAATCTTCTAGACGTTTCAAATAATCACTTGATGAACAGGTTATATTTCATATTAAAGTAAAACTAACTAATTGTTGCTTTGCATTAACATTCACAGTCAAATGATCTAAACATGTTTTCAGACAATTATTCTTCTATTAATCTAAACCTATCTAAGCCTCTCTTGACTAGAGTATTAAGTGTTAGTTATTTTGTGGCACAGACCATAATATAAATCATCGTAACATGCTTTGTCTTTTTCGGGAGAGTTTTCAGTTATTATTGTTAGAATTGATGTTAAAAAAGTGGTTAGAAAGAAGTTTTGCTCAGGAACTAGTACCGAAGTAAAGGTATCAGTATCGGTAGCTCTAAGAAAGTGTTCTTCCGCACTGGACTCTATCTTTTCTGTTTAAAAGTATTAAGTATTAATAGTTATTTTATTTGAAACCAAAGCAAAATGTTTTCTAATCAAGACCCGGAGAAAAGATGTTCAGTCGAGCGAACACATCGTGCATGAATGTAGAATCTTTTCATTAGCACTTATCAGTTAATAAGTGAATTACGTTTCAACCCAATTTTAGGTTTTTGACAAAGCGTCGCAAACTAATCACAAGACATGACATAATTTAATTTAATCTCAGAAGCCTATTACAGCCAGTCTTAGTTTAAATAAGCTGTTATCTTTTAATTAAAAATGGCTGATTTGGAAAATAGAAAGTTGTAAAAACACTCAAGAGCTCTGATGTAAATGAAAGATCGGTTCTGTTGGGTCCGTCGGACAGAAGCTGGATCTTCATGCGTCTCTTAAATTCTCTCGTGACATCCTTGTGTGTTTTTCTAGATCAGAAGGAATGTTTTTAATCAAAGTGTTTGAAGAGTGTAATTACATGTCGATGAATATCTCAGGTTTATTCAACACCTTGTCTCGCCAACACTTCAAATGTATCAAATCTAGTTTTTTTTTCTGAATACTAAGTCAGTCTAACTCAAGTCAGGTGATATTAAACAAATGTCATTTTGTATTTTAAGAGGGTAAAAATATGTTCAATAATAAATAACAAAGTCTAATCTATTTATGTTATTACCTGGTGTTGTCTTAGGGACTCAAGATTAAGTGGAAAAAATAATTCGAGCTTATTTTTTATTTTAAATATTGTTAATATTGATACAATTTAATATTTTGTTTATTTACGAACAACTGAATCTTGTTTGTTGGCTCTCACTGATTTTTAAGCAGCTCTAGTTGCGTACTTGGGACGCTAAGGGGCGCTGTGGCAGTAAAGTAGAAAAGCCATGAATTGTATTTTAATTATCTTAAGCTCCATAAATTGTATATAAACATGTGTTCTCACCATTAATATAATAATGAAGGCAAAACATGTAATAAAAAAATCGTTGATTTAAATGATTTAGAAGAAAAATAATTCATGATATAAATCAGATAAATCATGTCTGTTACGTTTTTAATCATTGAAGTGCAACGTTTTTTTTAATTCCAATACTAATCGAATGACCTTCTTCATGATCCAGGCTTCCTGTCGTGGTTCAGAAACGGTCTGTTGTCGACGGGGATCGGTGTCATATCGTACGTCCAGAGCGACGTTGGGCAAGAAGCGGGATATGGTACAGTACCTTCAATAAACCAACATGGTTTCTCTTGATATATATATATATATATATACTCTTGGTCCTTCTCAGCGTGATGGTAAAATGCACAAAGTGAATAAGAAAATATATTAAATTATCTTTTTGGAAAGCAGGCCTTCCCAACTGTTTTTGCACCAGGAACTGGATTAACGTCGTAATTTTATTCATGGACAGGATAAAAACAGTAAAAATACATCACGCTCACTAATTTACAGGTTTACTTTTTGAGTAAACTTGACTGATACAAGTCAATGATACATGTCACGAGTCAAAAGCTGATGTTACTTCAGAGAAAACACCATCTTTCTTTAAAAAATACACATTACAGACAGTAATGTACGAGGTTTGGGACCACATACCTCCTGTTTCCCACAAGAAAACAGTCTGAGGTTGGATGTGTGATTGAAGAGATCATGAGTTGTACTCAGGTTGACCTGGGACCACCTCAGCATCCCCCCCAGAAGAGCCATAGGATCCAGTTTAGAGGGGAGTATATTTTCTCCAGGTACTGCCCTGTAGACCTACTTCATCTTTCGATTACCAAGGCCACTAGAAACTCTCTTATAAATAGTGGTGTGTATTGGTATAAATCTGGCGACACGATATGTACCACGATACAAGGGCAACGATACGATATATTGTGATACTGTATGTACAAGGACATACTATTAGTACTTGACTCTGGTGTTGCAGAATTTACAGACCAAACCAAAATATGTCCAAATCAGCTTTTAAAGCTGCTGGAGTCGATTGTATCTTCTCGTCCTCAGTCATCGTCGGGAGATTTCATTGTTCTTTAAGCAGTAGACGTAATGACTAACTAGTGGCCAGAAGTTTAATAGCAACAAATTAACAAATACCTTAAGTATTCGGTTGTTTATTGTGAGTTTAAATCTCATCGTTTTATTTTACACACAATTTATTGAAATGTAAACCAAAATATCTGCAAAGTATCCTCTCGTCCTCAGTCGTCACAGGGACCTCCCAGGATGTAGTTGTTCCTTTAGCTTCGAGGATGTAATGACTGCTCTAGTGACTGGAGGTTTGATCGCGACACAAAATTCTGTTAATACTTCGTGTTAATTATACTAAATAAAAATGGACATTTTATTTTATACAAACTTTATTGAAACATAAACCATTGAAACTTTGATCAAAATATGATTTTAAAGTCCTACTGCCAGTAAAATATCCTAATATATTGACAAATTGAAACAGTGTTGTTGACGATCAAGATGCTATTGTGAAAATAAATAGAGTAATTCAAGTGAATCTATATTTTTTTAAACCCCTAATCGTAAATGTAGATGAAATGTGTCTTTGCAGCCTTAATGTGTAAACCAGGCGTGAACATGAGTGAGGGCCAAGGATTCCTGGTATTGACTGGACTCTGGAGGTTTGTTTGGACCTTGAAAGATCAGTTCCTGGTCAGACTCGTCCAATCAACCCTTAATGAAGTCCTCATGCTCGTCCTTGACGAGGTTCTATCTCTGGTCCTGCTGTTTTTATTTCCCCACTGATGTCGTTTTGTTTCTCTTCAGCCTTCTTCGTGCTCGGAGGCCTCTGCGTGTCTTACGGCGCCTCCTCCTACCTGGCGAGTCTGTTGATGCTGCGCCGGATGATGCTGATGTCGGCGCCAGCGCTGCTGCTGCAGGGAGCCTTCGTGTGCAGCGCCGCCCTCCTCTGGCTGTGCGCGGTATCTCTGTACGTGGGCCAGCTGACGGTGGAGGTCATCATCGAGGACGACTGCGAGGACTGTCAGGAGAGGCGGGGTCACCGCAGACGCGACGACGACGACGACGACGGGAGGAGCCCCAGGAAGTAGAACTTTTGAACCCCCAGCGTAACTTAAAAGAATCTGTTTACACTTGAAGAGTGTGTTTGTTAAGTTCTCCAAAAATGGTGACGGTTTAGAGACTTCTTCGAACAGGTCATGGAAATGGGAAAATTGTCTCGTTGATTTTTCTTTCCGCCATGTTTTATTTGAGGTTTTGTATATTTTTATATGGCAGACATGGATCATCATGAAGCGAGAGGACTCCTGGTAACATCTTCAAGTGTTTAAACACACTCTTGTCTCCTGCTTCTGTCAAGACTTTTCACGTAAAACACTTTACATGAGAGGTGTGTGTGTGTGTGTGTGTGTGTGTGTGTGTGTGTGTGTGTGTGTGTGTGTGTGTGTGTGTGTGTGTGTGTGTGTGTGTGTGTGTGTGTGTGTGTGTGTGTGTGTGTGTGTGTGTGTGTGTGTGTGTGTGTGTGTGTGTGTGTGTGTGTGTGTGTGTGTGTGTGTGTGTGTGTGTGTGTGCACCACGAGAGGAGCAATAAAGTGAGAAACACTTCTTAATACGGTTGCAACAAACACAAGTGTTGTGAGGACTCTACTGTACGCTGATGTAACAAAGACAAACTAGTTGGTGTCTAGAGGTGATTAACACACTGTAGTTTGTCATTAAATACACAAATCTGAAGCACCACAACTCCCAAAAATATCAATACCGTGAAATGATATTGACAAACGATCCAAATCAAGTCCAAATCTGTTGCTCTACACAACAATCCAACAAAGCTACTGTAAAGGCTTATAAATATTGAGTTTGTTTGTTTTACTAATAAAACAAAAATATTATCAAGTGAAAATGTTGACTTGTGTGAGAAATATGTTTGATCTAAGATGGACATTTTACATTGTGGGGTGTATTGACAAGAATCTGGTGATGAGATGCGTTTCACGATACAGTGTATTTCGAAACTGTAGAAACAGGAATATTTGTAGTATTGTCCGAGCACTTGAGACCACATGACTCTAGATGAAAATATCTCCAAAAAACATCTTTAAAAGCTGCTGGACTCGACTGTATCCTCTGGCCCTCAGTTATCACTGGCATTTTGTTGTTTTTTAGCTGCGGAGGACATCTTGACTACTGCCAACTAGTGGCCAGATGTTTAATCTCAACACAAAAATTAACAAATAGTGTAAATATTTCAAGTTATTTGTAAATACATTTTTTAAATATAAACCATAAAATAACTGATTAAAATAAGATATGCTCTGAAAGCCAAAATTATAATTTTCTAAAATTAATTTGGTGTTAATATTGGTACAATATTGTGAAAAATAACATTGAGATATATCTGTATTGATATTCTCTCACACCCCTCATTTCCACAGCGCCAAAAAACACATGTGCCATATGTTGTTAATGACAACATGATTTTGACATATTATGGTTATTATATCTGTTGTTTAAAGGCAACAAATACATCATTAAATGTGTTAAAGAATAGTTAAAAGAAAATCCTGGGAAGGCCCAGTATTTGTATTAACTCAACACACTGACGTCTGATTTAAACATTAACCCAACTGACCTTATAAAGTTCAAATTGAGTTAAAATAAACAAACTAAACTGAACCAAGTAGCATATTGATCGTTTCCAAGGTAAGTTACTGACAACCTCTCACGCACACTGTCCTGAGACCAAACTCACCTCTTCTGCCCCCTTGTGGACATCTTTGATAAACACACACACACGTCCTAATGCTATAATGAAAACATGAGATCTGTAAGTTTATTTATTAAAACGATCTAAATATATATGTTTCCATCAAGATATTTATGTTTATTATTTAAATTGTGTGGCCCTACTTGTTTTACCACACAATTATAGTTTAAAATATTCACTTACTTGAACTACTTAAATGAAGACTAAGAAAATCGCCTGAAATTTACTGACATGTTTCTTTAAGTTTGTGCAAATATTTTTCTCAATGTTTTGAAATTATATAAGTTTTTCTCACGAAAAAATGATTCTGATGATTCAGGTTTTATCTCCAAATTAAAAACTGGTTAAACTAGGAATTAAAGCATGTTTTTTTTGTTAAATAATTGGTATGGTTTTGCCTAACAGGTGTGATGTGTTGATGAAACAGTTTGGTGTATCATGATACAGTGTTTTTAGTTTTAAAGGGCACTAGATGTCACTCTCTGCTTTATAATCTTAGACTATAAACTACTAATTCAAATTAAACCTTGTGTCGTTTTCAAACTGAGAGTGCCATCTAGTGGCCTTTCAAAATGAACGCACTGTATCATGATACCTCATCAGTAACAGAAATCACAAACGACCAAAAGGAGAAGATAAATCATATCAAATTGTTTGTAAGATTGTTTTCTTGAGACCTTTGTTGTAACTTAAATCAATAGTTTATTTGTAATAGCAAGAACATGTAAGCGTTACTGGGTGGTAACAAGCACAAATATCTATTTTGATTTAAAAAAAAAAAGAAAAAGAAACAGTATCAAGAGCATCACATAAACAGGAAATTGTAGAAAATTAGCTTTGAAAATGTGGAAATTGAAAGTATTTCAGAATAAAATTTAACACATTTTTTCTCAAGATATTTACATAATTCTCTAAATTTTGTGGCCACAGTTATTTTACAACATGATTATATATTTGAATATTCACTATATCTATGTACTAAAATTAATTCAAAATCTCCTGAAAATCAATGACAAAACTTCTTGAATTTGGTTCAAATATTTCACTCAATTCAATTTGTATTTTCAGGCTGATAATGACGAGCTAATGTTCGAAAGACTTCCTCTTTGATGTTTCTCTAATGCAAAGAAAACTGCGTGGGACATTAAATAAGCTGACGTTAATGTCAAGACACAACTGGAGATCATGTTTCATGTCGACTCATTTGAAAAAGACGTCTCCAGGAAACGTCAGCGGCTGCAGTTGTGTTTTCCTCCAGGACTCGAGCGTCCATACATGTCAGTCGACGGAGCAGCCCTGATCTTGATGTCTTTGAAAGATAATATGCTAATATGTTGCAGATCAAACAGCCGTGCTATATAAATATTACATGTCATTAGTGCCGAAAAGAGAACATTCCAAGGTGATTTGAGCTGCAAAAGGTTGTCCAGCCCAAAAAAAAAAGGATTCTTTGAGCATAATAAAGTGATCATCACATTTTTAATTTCTTTCTCTCAACAGCTCGTCACACTAATTGTCTGTAATTATCCATCTTTTTTTTTTTTTTACTATTTTCTCCCTAAAACACTATCTTTTGAATGTATGAATTTATAGGGGATTTGAACCAGCGACGCAAAAAATCCTGGAATCAGCCTGTAAATGTAGAACCACTTATATATTTTTAATTGTGGATCATTAACTCCGGGCTGCAGGAGAACACATCATCCCCAACGTGCTGTCATATTTTGAGAACTAAAAGAAGGTCAGATATGCGTGCGGCTGCGTCCGAAGCTTCAGATGAAACACACACACATCGCACACACACACACACACACACACTCATGCCCACACACACAAATCGCACACACACACACACACACACGAGCTGCTCAAGCATAATTTCTATAATAAGCTGCTCATCTGTAAGTACATGAATATAAGAAGTGTATGTGTGTATGTGTGTGTGTAGGTGTGTGTGTGTGTGTGTGTGTGTTTGTGTGTGTGTGTGTGTGTGTGTATAAGTGTGTGTGTGTGGGTTGTCACTGATAAGTATCTCTGACTGGATGAGGGCGAAGGTCTGTGATATCTTTCGACCATCGACACACAATGTTGCTGTTGATTCTCACCCCAAAGTCGCCCTCACTTCCTCCTCCCCCCGCCTCCCTCACCCCCGTACCCCCCCCCACACACTCATTGCTCTTCTTGGCTCTCAAGGCCGACTCTCCCATCAGGGTGTGTCCGGATGAATGTCCGCCGCCGTAGTCAAGATAACTGGGCACCAGCTCGACACTTAGGAATTATTTGCTTTTGTTGTTTTTCTACCTTCGAGTCTCTCCTGTGTCTTATATATTTACAACTCTTGTTCAATATGTTTGAGATATAGAGTCTTCTTTGCTTATTGTCCTTAAGTTTAATGATGAGTAAACGATTAAGATTATCTTCATGAACTATTGTTGGATGAAGTGGCAACTTATCAAGTTTATTATAAAGTGTGTAACATTTGTTCTCTTGCTGTTTAATTGTGTCTCATTAAATCCATTTCTATACCATGTTACCGCCTCAAAATGAGCAAATAGTTAAGCTAGTTAGTAAAGCTTTAGTATAGTTATGCCTCAGAGTAGTGATGTGTCGATGAAACATCTGATGATACAGTGTCTTTACTTTGAAAGACCACTAGATGTCACTCTCTGCTTTATAATCTTTGGTCCTTAACTACTAATTCAAATGAAGTTGGCATCATTTTCAAACTGAGAGCGCCATCTAGTGGTCTTTCAAAATGAAGACACTGTATCGTGATACATTGTCAACTGTTTCATGAACCTTCGTTAAAACATCACTTGTTTTAACCATTTTCTCTCAAATACGTTGATTTATTTTCTTGCTTTCCAAACCTCTTTTTTTCAGCCAGGGTGTGACTGCTAGCATGTACTTTTGGAACATGCTTAACAAAGATGCAATTACTGCTCGATAAAACTCAAACTGAGAGCGCCATCTAGTGGTCTTTCAAACACCGTTGAAACCGTATCATGATACCTCATCAGCTGTTTCATGAAGCCTCAGCAACACACAGAACTGATCTAACTACCAAAAAAGAGAAAACTAATACTAATTAATTTAAATTGCTTGGAAAATGTTCTGCTTGAGACCTCGGCTCTTGTTGTTGTTGTCTTCGTTACTTAAAGAAACCCTTGTAACAGCAAGTATATATAAGTTTTACAGGGTTATTACCAATATTAAGAGCATGAACATCTATCTTGATCAAATGAAACAGTATTAAGACTATCATGTAAACAGTAAAAAGGCTGTGAGATCCGGTGAAAAGGTGAAACACAAACTTCTCCACAAACATCTGAGCGACCTTGAATGGGTCCTACGGTTCACCATAAACATGACCCCGACTGCTCTCCAGAAGATGTTTAGATGCAGGATATTTAAAGTTGTGCCGCACGTCTCTGACTCTGCCCATGTTGTGTCGAAGATGAAGTCAATCTTTACGTACGGCTGGAGAAACAAGCCTACATATATTCAGATGAAGGCCTGACATGATCAATCATATATCGACTCGCTGCTCTCCTTCTCCCTCTGAGCTCGTCTCCTGCCTCTTGTTGCTCTCCTTCACATCCCTTTCTACCCTTTTGCCCTTTTTTTTTTTCTCTCTCCAGGACCCCCTCTCTGCTCTCCATGGCTGCATCTGACTGCACAGGTCTGCTTGGCATGCAGGAGGCTCCTGAGGCCTGCCGCTTCTAAAGGGCAGGGTGCCTGGAGGCAGGAGACGCGCCCTCACTGACAAACACCGTCCAGACCAGACTCGCTATAGGAGCCACAACATCAGCCGCAGACAAGCCTCGCACTCCACATCTGGCCTCCTGCATCCCCAAACAGCTTCACACCCCAAAAGTAACCTCTGCTGATTTCTCCTCGGCGCGCAGGTGTGAAATGCCACCAGCACGGATCAGAGCATCTGCGTTCTACGTGGCCTGGTCAAGGAGTGGCAGCAGGAGCCCCAAAGAGGAGCTTCAGTCGCCGTAAAAAACACTTCATCATGAATAAAAACCCTTCATTACCTCCTCCAAGGAGGTTATGTTTCGTCTGTCTGGTTAAAAAAAAATACCCACGAAAAATGCATAATTAGATTTCAATAAGAAAATCGGACCAGTTTGTCTTTGTTAAAAATCACCGTCTGCATCCTCACAGTCATTGATATCGATAGTTCTAATGGTAAAATAAGGAATCAAAATGTATGAAAAGCATCAATAAACTAATGAAAATCTTAACTTTATTCTGTGAATGATCTAAAACTTGGTACATTTTCACACCTTTACTTATTTATTTTGTATTTATTTATGTTAATATAATATATTGTGTGTTTTTTTCTCATTGTTTGTCTTTTTCTTTTCACCCTTGTGTTATCTCAGGGTCAAGGTGACCTGAAGGCCCAAACACAAAGGTGTTTGTGGTATCCCTTGTGTTGCTTCTGGGTCAAGGTGAACGAAAAGTATGAAAACCTTTAGGCTCAGTCTTATACATCCACGCTGCAGGAAGGAGAGATTCAAGCGCTCCCTTCTGCCCTCTGCTGTCAGGTTAATTAATTTTTTAAAATCTTTTTAAATGGTGTTTTTAACGCTGTCCCCCCACTTATGTACTGTGTTGAATTTTAATTTATCTACAGTTTATTGCTGTGTTTATATTTATCATTATTTTATTTATTACGGCTTTTGTTTTAATTATTTATTTTATAATTAATTATTTTATTATTAATTATTATTTTTAATATGTGAACTGTATGTTTAATCTTTTTTTTTTTTAGATTTTTCTGTTGATGGAACTCAAATTCACCATATGAGAGAAGAATAAAGGAATATCAAAAATATAACAATTTACAGTTGAGGCCAAAATTATTAGCCCCCCAGGAATTATGGAACATTTTCTTAAAACTCTTTTCAATGTTTTCAGCACTCTGGCCTCTTCTGGAGTTGAAGGAACACAGTCTTCATCGTGGTGGGCTCCACGGCCATCGTCTGAGAGGAAGCCCCTCACTCAAAGAGCAGCAAATCACAGCAAGACTGAAGTTTAACTGTGAACATTTGAAAGATAAAGATGAGTTTTGGAAGTTTTTGCTTTGGTCTGATGAGACTAAACTGGAACTGTTCGGACACATGGATGTGATGTATGTTTAGCAAAGAAAGTGAATGACCTTCAACCCAAAGAACACAGTTCCTACAGTTGGCTTCACGGAAAAAGATAAAATAATATGCAGAAATCTGCTTGTAGTCTATCCTTAGGTCGTCGCTGGGTCTTCAACAAAACAATGACCCAAAGCAGACATTGAAATTGTTTTAACAGTTCCTACATGATACCAAAACCAAGGTCCTGGAGTGGCCCTCAGAGGCCAGATCTCAATCCTATTAAGATCTGTGGCGGGTGCTAAAAGTGAATGTCCGTGCTTAGAAACCATGACATTTGGACCAGCTGGAATAATTTTCAATGAAAGAATGGGTCAAAATCCCTCAGGAGACCAGATCTCAGAGTTGGTTGTCTTGTGGCGAAGAAGTTGCCAATTCAATCCCAGCTCCAGATAGGATAGTGTGTAGTTTTGTCCCTGAGACACAAAATCTCACGATGGTGAGCAGGGGCGCTGCATCGCAGCCTACTCCCATCAGTCTGTGATGGTGTAAACGCAGCACTGTATCGTGATATTCTAACATCTGTTTCACGAGGCCTCATCAACCCATCACTAGTTAGTACCATTGACCATCTCTATTAGAAAATATGCATTTTCTGGACAAACCAGCTCCTACGAAAACGCATCTGCAGTATCTGATAAAACTATCTTGCCTCAACGACAATGATTCATTAGCAAAATTTTAAGGTTTTACCAATGAACCAGACTTGTTAACACCTCACCCATGGCATATTATGCTGATTTGAATTTACACTTTTTGATATCGTAATGTATTAACCTATGTGTCACAGTAAAGGCCCAGGGGCCAAATCCACCTCAACTCAATTCATGTAGCTGGCATGTGATTTAAATACTCATATGGTTATTATAAATAGTTTCTATATTTTAGAAAAATGTACGTCTGTCACCAATGTATGTCAACCCCTCTTAAAACCCTCATGTCTTTCAGGGAGGGGAGAGAGGTTCCAAACCATCTTCTCAGCCGCACTCACTAGGAGATGGAGGTTCTTTAGGCAGGATGCGCTGCAGGCTCGTACCACACAGGGATGCAGCTGGTCAGGAGGCTCTCTATGGTTCCTCTGTAGAACAAGTGCAGGACGGGAGTTTTTGTCCAAAATAGATCCTATTATTTCTTCTCCACTCAGATATCGACACTTTTATCCTCTTAAAGGTAGGGTAGGAGATCTTCTAAATGTTTTGCAAAGCACTATTTTGATTTCAAAAGTTTAACCTTGGATGACCTTCTCTTGAAAATGATTGTCGTAGCTTCTCCTGCTACACAACAAGCGTGAATGACACCGACCAGGGAGAGAATGTTGTCAACGTATGTCCGGGGCGTCTCCCTCCCTCCCCCTCTCCCCCCCCTCCCTCTATTATTCCTTCCCATAATTTTACTCTTTCAAATGCATTTACATCTGCTCAGGTGCTTCCCTCGGGTGCACAACTCCAATCCAGGGGCTAAGATAAGCCATCACTCCTGACATTGAGGTGAGTCAATGACAGCGTCTGAGACTCTCACACCTTCAGAGCACAGAGCAGGAAATAAAGCAGATGTAAAGATGATCATTCTGTGGCTTTGTTCACGTAAACATCCACAGACAGAGAGACTGGAAAAGATAAAGGAAGACTGAAAGAAAGCAGTGAGAGAGAGCAGGGGAGAGAGAGAGAGAGAGAGAATGAAAAAGAAAGATGGAGGGAGTGAGAGTAAAAGAGAGAGCGAGGGAGAAGAATAGAGGGGGGAGAAAGAAAAAAGACTGCAAAAGAAAGACGGAATAAGGATGGAGAGATGCAGAAAAAGTAACGGAGAGAGACAAGAGACAAAATTGTGAGGGGCAGAGAGAGAAAGAAAGAGAGAAGGAGACAGAAAAGGAAAAAGGGAGTAACAAAAACCGAAAGTGGGAGAGACAGAAAAATAGAGGTAAAGAGAGAAAAGAAGAGAGGGAAGAAGAGGGAGAAATGAAAAAGCAAGAGTGAGAGATGAAAAAGGAGCGCGAAGGAGAGAAAAAGAGGGAGGAAGAGAGAGAGAGGGAAGAAGAGAGACAGAGGGAGAGAAAAAGAGGTAGGATGAGAGTCAGAGGGAGAGTAAAAGAGGGAAGAAGAGAGACAGAGGGAGAGAAAAAGAGGGAAGAAGAGGGGCAGGGGGAGAGAAAAAGAGGGAGAGAAAAAGAGGGAAAAAGCGAGACAGATGGAGAGAAAAAGAGATGGAGGGAGAGAACAAGAGGGAAGAAGAGAGACAGAGAAAAATAAGGAGGAAGAGAGACAGAGGGAGAGAAAAAGAGGGAGGAAGAGAGACAGAGGGAGAGAAAAAGAGGTAGGAAGAGAGACAGAGGGAGAGAAAAAGAGGGAGGAAGAGAGACAGAGGGAGAGAAAAATAGGGAAGAAGAGAGACGGAGGGAGAGAAAAAGAGGGAGAGAGACGGAGAAAGGAGGGACAGCGACTGATACAGTACATATGCTCCTGCACGTACAATGGCATTTTCTCCCCGACAACTGCTCTTGTTTAGTATGCGCTTCCTTTGGTCTTGAGGAGGAATGATCCTCACTCTAATGAACTAGGTTCTGCCACTTGAATGTAAAACAGGATTTAACCCGTCTTCAATGTCAGAGCCCCTCCCTGGGGCTGCTTCAGACAACACACACACACACACACACACACACTTGCAAATTCATGGAGATGCACACACACAAGCAGGAACACCATCAAACCACCAATGTACACATGCACACATGCTAATGTCTGGATCCTAAATGAGTCGCAGCCTTTGTTCCTCCACATCTGAACCACATCTGAACCACTCGCTCATTAACGGGTCGTTTGTCAGGATCTGCTGGTCGTAATGTGACGACAAACTCATCTTCAGTCACACATCAATCTTGCTGGGCCTGGACTGATCAGAACAGTTGTTGCAGCGGAGGACGCTGGTCTGCAGGATGATGACGCACACTTGTACACAACATTTTAGAAACTGGTACTACACACGTTTAAGATTGAGTTCTAGTTACAGGAAGTAATTGAAGAGGCAATTAATGAAAGTATTTAAAAAAAAGGTGCATCAAAATGTTTTATCACAACCTACAAGTAAGTTATAGTTATTTGTAAAGTGCCTTTATAGACCAGGGTCACAAAGCGCTTGAACAATCAAAACAATACACAGTTAAAAATACCTAAAAAATAAGAAAACTATAAAAGGCCAAGACATAAGCCAAACACAAGAGTTCCAGAAAATCAAGGAAAAGTCTGCACAAATAAGAATGTCTTAAGATGTTTCTTGAAGGAGTCAGTAGATCATCAAAAACAGAGGGAGATGAAGATCGTTCCAAAGCTTAGGAGCAACAGTCTGGAAAGATTTCTCTCCTCTGGTCCTGAACCGTGTTCAGGAACCATCAGTAGATTCTGATCCACAGACCTCAGAGCCCGAGCTGGGGTGTAAGGCTGGATCAGATCAGTGATGTAAGGAGGAGCCTGACCATGAATAGATCTGAAAGTAAGAACCAGAATTTTAAAATTGATCCTGAAATAAACTGGGAGCCAGTGAAGAGTTTTAAGGATCGGGGAAATGTGAGTTCTTCTACTAGAGCAGGTCAGAATTCTTGCTGAGTTTTGTTTAAACAAAAACACAAATCTATCTAAAATAATAATTACATATAAAAAGATAATTTTCCTATAATAAAAAACGAGTAGACATGTGTCTCCTCCATAACTGGTCGCACTCTGATGACATCACATGATCAGTATTTTACTGCCAAAGTATTTTTTAAGTGTTGCAGGAAAGTTGAGTTGTTTACGATGAAACTGATCACACGTCGTCAAACACACACACCACGTTGAAGTGACGACACGATCAATGCTGGCGCACATCAGAGGGACATCTGTCCAGACAACTGTCTTCACAGCCTCCTGTCATCTTCGAGTGAAGACATTGATGGATCAGTGCCAGAGTGAGACGCAAATGTCAGCAAAACTGAGACACGTCCACAAACTTGTATGTTAGTGACAGACTTTAGTTTCATATGTATGACATCATCCCGTCATCGTAAAGGTTAAATATATTCTGTTGTTGTCATGCACGGCACTAGCCTGTCCTGTCACAGGTTTGATGATCAGTTCTGCAGTGGCTATCAATTAAAGATGACTTTCACTGGTAAAATCCTTTGAAAGAATTGTTGTTTTATAGTGAAAATTGAAAAAAGAACAAGCCTTTAGACTGAGCTATGATGATCCCAAATGATAACTTGTGTTATTACAACAGTTTTACTCTTGTGAACCGTTTTTAAGTCTGTTTTAACTAGTGATGTGTTGATGAGACTTCATGAGGTATCATGATACAGTGTCTTCATTTTCAATCTTAGCTTTTTCAATCCTTGACTCTGATCTACTGATTCAATAAAACTACGTATCACTTTCAAACTGAGAGCGCCCTCTAGTGGTCTTTCAAAAAGTAGACACTGTATCATGATACATTGTCAACTGTTTCATGAAGCTTCGTTAAAACATCACTTGTTTTAACCATTTTCTCTGAAATATGTTGATTTATTTTCTTGCTTTGCAAACCTCTTTATAAAACAGTTTTCATAAAAAAAACTAAATAAAGTTGAAGTGACAATATCTTCTAGTGAAGGTCTGATGAAGCTTCATGAAACAGTGTCATTATGTTCAGAGTCCACTAGATGGCAGTCTCTGCACTATTTTCTTTTGTTTTAAGTGTTCTAATGAATCATCACATCATTTTTAAACTGATGGCGCCACCTACTGACCTCTAAACAACATGACACTGCTTCATGAAGCTTCATCAAACTACTATCTTCCTTCCTCACTGTCACTTTAGTCACTGAGATAAAACGTCCAAACATCTGTCGTCATAAACACGAGTCAACAGAGTTTGTTCTTTATAACGTAAGCTGGTGACAGTTAATGCTTCTCTGTCTGTTCCGCTCTTAAAAGAAGCTGCAGATGTTTTGTGTTGACGTAACAATGAAGAATTGTTTTTCTAACAAGATTATCGTCTTCTAACAAACGTCAGCAGGTGTGACTGCTAGCATGTACTTTTGGAACCTGCTGAACAAAGATGCAACTTCTGCTCGATAAAACTCATCTCGTGAGCTAAATATATTAAGAACTACAGTATTTTTTGGATCATAACATGCACTCTAAATTTTTCTCAAAAATCGACATTTCACTTTATAATCAGTTCAACCTGCTGTATTCATTTTGTTTATACTCACTGACTGAGGTATATAAGACTAAAGTATCTGTCAAAGACCTTTGAAAAGCTGTACCGCAGGGCTTTCCCAGTATTAGTCTGCGAGGCTCAGTAATATTACTCCGAGATAATCATTTTTCTGCTAGGCTTTGTAGTAATACTCAGTGAAACTACATAGTATTACTGCAAGACTCCGTAGTATTACTCAAAGAGGCTTCTTAGGAGTACTGAGCGAAACTGTTGTGTAACTGCGCAAGGCTCGTAGTAGGTTCGTAGCATAACTCAGGAAAACTACTTCATATTGATCGGCGAGATCTGGTAATATTACTATGCCAGTCTTTGTACTATAACTGCTTTTGGCTCTGCAGTATTACTCCACAAAGCTTCGTAGGATAACTCTGCTAAACTACGTATATTACTCTGTGAGTCGTATTAATGAAGGAGCGTCTTAGGAGTACTCAGCCAAACTCAGTTGTCTTTGTAGTATTACACTACCAGGCTTCGGAGTACAACTGCTTGAGACTCCGTAGTATTACTCTAAAATGCTTCTTAGGAGTACTCAGTGAAACTCCGTTGTATAACTGCACAAGTATTTGTAAGTTTACTCAACCAGGCTCCGTAGTCAGTCGCAGAATAATACTACAAAGCCTTAATTTGCCTTATGTATGGAAATACCGATTAATTGATGTTGCAGTTTACAGTAAAAAATACTGTATTTCAATCCGTTGAAAGATCCAAACCATTGCATTCTGTCACAACAAATGGATTCGTCCTTGTTTTGATGCTGGAATGTTGAGGAAATGTAAACGTAAAGATGTAAATCTATCATCACCAGACATAATACACACAAACTTACTTGGATAAGAAGTTCAGTAAAAGCCTTTTGTCTCAGCTCTTGTATTTGTTAACTGAGACGTTACATTAATCCGCCTCATGTCGACACGAGAACGTTCATTAGCAGCGTTTAGAAACATAAAAAGATCGGCCCGGCGTTCCGACAGGAAGTCATTTGTAATCCGGGGTTTTCCGGGATCCAAACGACCTCAAGATGAATACGTGTGTTTGTTTCTGCTTTTAATTTCCTTTTGTTTCATTTGAATTTGCAACGCGGCACAAAGAAAAATGCAAACTATCTCAGATAAAGATGATTTATATTCAAAGTCATTATGCTAATGGCTACGTTAAATATGTGCTCCGGTGATCTGCCCGGAATCCTGCGACGCCACGATTAACTTCGGAAATTAATTGGAATCATGTATGTTTAATTAATATCTCATTACGGTGTTGTTTCTCAGCGAAGGAAGACGCACGCAAACACAAGAGCTGTGCTCCTACTGGAATATTCTTTTATTGTTATCATCATTTGTATCACTGCTTCTCTTTTTACATTTGTTCATTTCATTTGAGGGGTATTCACAGAGATGTGAGGGGGCATGAGATTCACAGTGATAGGCAAGAGGTTAGCTATTCAATAAAAATGAAACACACACGGACGCAGACATAGTACTCAGGCGCACACACACACACACACTCACGCGCACACGCACACTTTGTGGCAGCTACAACATCCGGACAATCAAAAAGTTCCACAATGTCAAATCAAGAGACAAAAACAAAATCTGATATGGCGTCACAAGTAGTTTTGAGCAGAAAATCAGAATTTTTCAAAGTGCTTAAAAATTAGTATTTAATGGGTTATAAATCCCTTTTTTTATACGAAATGCTGAATTAAAATTTCACATTTTTTTTAATAACATAATAAACAAAGAGCATCCTTATTTGATCCTGAGAGGAACGTTTCTTTTTTGTTGTTTTTTTTCCATCGCGAGAATGTTTTTTCAAAGTTCACCATTTCATGTGTTGCCGTCGAATATTTACTTCCTCTGCTCCGCGACCGTTGCATTGTTTTAATCACAGAAAGTGTTAAGTGATGAAGTGCTTCGAGTTAAGTGCTGAGACGGTTTTACTTAAAAGTGTTTTTTTTTTCTTTCTTTTTTTCTTTTTTCTGAGAACAAAAGAGCCAGGATTATATTGTGCGTCACGTGACGGATGTTCTGCTTCCTCAGAAAGACAAACGAGAATATGGCTTTCATACACAAACACATGTCGAACAGAACCGGTAATAAGTCGAACAAACACAAACAGCATCTTGTCATCATTGCATTTTTTCCCTTTTGGATCGTGGAATGTGCGGGACAACCTTTTTTATTTTTATGTCCCCAACAGTGTGCTTTAAGTTTGCAGACTTTTTTTTTTTTTTTTCATTAAAGTTCCATAGAAAAACACCAGGGCCTCCCTTTTTAAGCGGAACCCGATAAATCAAAATCACCCGATAAGAGATGACTCCTGTAATACTGCGATAATAAAAATTTATATTCCAAAGTGACTTCCTCTCACACAGACAAGTCCGTCGCTCTACTGCAGGGGTTAATGGGGTTAATCGGGGGGGTGAGGGGGCGTGTGAGCTGAGGGTCTTCATGGTTGGACTTCTATGTACAATATGGCTTCTCTGAGCGGAAGAGACAACACAGTCACGGAGAGTTCATTATCGACACAGTCTTGAGGGACGGACCGTCAAAAGTTTCCATGTGGCGTTTTATTTTCTCGCCGCCGCTCGTGCGCGACGCTCCCCCCCCCCCCGCGGCACCGACGTGTCACCGGCTTCAGATCGCGGTTATTCGGCCGCTTCTCCAATTAGCCTCGTCCTCCCGAGGCTTATTGTCCTGCCACGCCTGTCTCTCCTGCCCTTTTCAACGTCTCTCTCTCTCTCCCTCCGTCTGATCCGTCCTTCATTTCTCGTCGGTCTTCAGTCCTCCTCGGAGCCGGCGGCCCCCCTCAGTCCGTTCATACAGAAGGACAGGCTGGAGGA
This sequence comes from Callionymus lyra, assembly GCF_982586985.1. Taxonomy (NCBI): domain Eukaryota; kingdom Metazoa; phylum Chordata; class Actinopteri; order Syngnathiformes; family Callionymidae; genus Callionymus; species Callionymus lyra. The sequence goes on from NC_141824.1 coordinate 24,891,768, forward strand.
GAAGGGGCTGTCAGACGGGGAGAACCCACTGAAGGGTGGCAGACCTGCCAGCCGCTGCAGGTGGGGGAAGAAGGCCGGCGGGGGTCCCTTGTGGTGGTCCGAGCGTAGCTGCAGGCCGTCGCCGTGTCCCGCGCTGTGATGATGGGAGGGCGGGAGCTCAGGGGGGGCGTAGCGGATGGTGCTCGGGGCGTAGAGGCTCTGCGGGCCCTGCGGGCCGAGGGCCAGCGGGTGGAAGAGGACCCGGCCTGCCGCCCCGCCCGCCGCCAGTCTCTGCAGGAGCTCGAAATCCGGGTTGCCGCCCCCGCCCCCGTTTCCCCGGCCGACCATGGCCCGCTCCTCCCGGGGCAGGGGGGACGCCACGGACAGGACGGGGGACAGCGCGGGGGACGGCGGGGTGAACAGGCCCTTGACGGGGGCGTCGCTGCTGGAGGAGTCCGGGATTGGGGTGGTGGGGCTGTCGCCGTTCAGGCTACTGGACGGGGTGTGCGCGTGGGAGGGCTGCGGCTGGTTGGTGTGCGGGTGGGACCCCCAGCGCCCCCCGGTGGTGAGGGCTTCGTGCTCAGTCTTGATGCTGGGGTTCCCCGGGAGCGAGGACGGCGCCACCACGCTCTTCAGCTGCTGGATCACCGGACGCCCGTTGTGGACCCGGCTCCCTCGGTCCCCCCGGGTCGGGGTGTCCCCGCCTCGACCGGGCTTCCCGCCTCCCCCGGCGTCCTCCTGCTTCAGCTTGTCCCCCCCTTGCTCCCACTCATCCTCCTCCTCCTCCTCCTCCTCCTCCTCCTCCTCCCCCTCGCTCTCGCTGGCCAGGTCCGAGGAGGCGGAGACGCTCTCCTCCGCCTGCCGGAGCTCCTCCAGGCGGCGCCGCGACTCCGGCGGCGCTCCTTCGGGGTCGGACCTCAGCGGGCGCTTCCTCCGGTCCTCGGCCTGCCCGGCGGCGGCGGTTGGGGGGAACTTCTCCCTCCCTTTGGAGTCGGGGTCACTCTTCCCCAACGAGGCCTTCCCGGGCTGCGATCCTGAGGAGCAAACTCACAAGTTAACACAACAACAACACAACCGAGGCGAGGTATAAGTATTACCTCTGGTCTGTGGGGAGGGGTCCGGGGGGGACGCGCTCACTCGGAGTCGCTCCGCTCTCACACTCTCGGGGAGCTGCAGCAGGTCCAGCGGCGTGTCGGGGAGCTCGGTCGGACTAGAGGATCAGGAGGAACGAGTCAAGTCACTGGTGTAATTACAGTCATTACGAGAAACAGTGAATTCTGATCCATTTGTTGTCATTATCAGCTTCAATTAGTGCTGAAGCTGCGTGGGCTCGTGTGCTCGTGTCGACTCACACAAAAGCGCAAAAAGAAAAGCAGCGGCTAATGGAGTGTGCGGTAAATAAAATTAAAAGATTAATGTGGTATTATCCCACAAATTGTCGTACCAATGTCACAGCAAAGTCGTTTTCTGGAGCGCGGGTTATCGGAGCTTTACCTGCACCGTTCTCTTCCCTCTAGTGTGAGCGAGGAGCAGAGAATTCCCAGGGAAGTCACTCAATATTCCTTTGTTGTGCGATCGTCATGTTCAACACACAACCTGTGGTGTTGCCAACAATTTTTTTCTATTTGAATTTGAATAATTTTCCATCAAACACGTTGAAATATGAACTTTAATTTGCATGTAGACGATTAGGGATGAACTGACACACTTTTAATCATCAAAGTACACACTGGTTTGTTAAAAGGGACTTTTTTTGTTGGTTTTGTGAGTCATTTGTTAAAAGCAATGTTGAACTGAAATCACTTCCATCCCTGATGGACCCTGGCAGGTAAAATGTTGACGGTCCCTTGAGCAAGTTAAATGATGCACCAACCTATCAAAACACACACACACCTACATATCCACACACACACCAACATATCCACACACACCAACATATCCACACACACACACACCAACATATCCACACACACCAACATATCCACACACACACACCAACATATCCTCACACACACCAACATATCCACACACACACACACCAACATATCCACACACACCAACATATCAACACACACACACACCAACATATCCACACACACACACACCAACATATCCACACACACCAACATATCCACACACACACACCAACATATCCTCACACACACCAACATATCCACACACACCAACATATCAACACACACACACACCAACATATCCACACACACCAACATATCCACACACACACACACCAACATATCCTCACACACCAACATATCCACACACACACACCAACATATCCTCACACACACCAACATATCCACACACACACACCAACATATCCTCACACACACCAACATATCCACACACACACACCAACATATCCTCACACACACCAACATATCCACACACACACACACCAACATATCCACACACACCAACATATCCACACACACACACCAACATATCCTCACACACACCAACATATCCACACACACACACACCAACATATCCTCACAAACCAACATATCCACACACACACACACCAACATATCCTCACACACCAACATATCCACACACACACACCAACATATCCTCACACACACCAACATATCCACACACACACACCAACATATCCTCACACACACCAACATATCCACACACACACACCAACATATCCACACACACACACCAACATATCCTCACACACACCAACATATCCACACACACCAACATATCCACACACACACACACCAACATATCCACACACACACACCAACATATCCACACACACACCAACATATCCACACACACCAACATATCCACACACACACACCAACATATCCTCACACACACCAACATATCCACACACACACACCAACATATTCTCACACACACCAACATATCCACACACACACCAACATATCCACACACACACACCAACATATCCACACACACACACACCAACATATCCACACACACACCAACATATCCACACACACACACACCAACATATCCACACACACCAACATATCCACACACACACACACCAACATATCCACACACACCAACATATCCACACACACACACACACCAACATATCCACACACACCAACATATCCACACACACACACACCAACATATCCACACACACACCTACATATCCACACACACACACACCAACATATCCACACACACCAACATATCGACACACACACACACCAACATATCCGCACACACACACACCAACATATCCACACACACACCAACATATCCACACACACACACCAACATATCCACACACACCAACATATCCACACACACACACACCAACATATCCACACACACCAACATATCCACACACCAACATATCCACACACACACACCTACATATCCACACACACACACACCAACATATCCACACACACACCTACATATCCACACACACACACCAACATATCCACACACACACCAACATATCCACACACACACACCAACATATCCTCACACACACCAACATATCCACACACACCAACATATCCACACACACACACACCAACATATCCACACACCAACATATCCACACACACACCTACATATCCACACACACACACACCAACATATCCACACGCACACCTACATATCCACACACACACACCAACATATCCACACACACACACACCAACATATCCTCACACACACCAACATATCCACACACACACACCAACATATCCACACACACACCAACATATCCACACACACACCAACATATCCACACACACACCTACATATCCACACACACACACACCAACATATCCACACACACACACCAACATATCCACACACACCAACATATCCACACACACCAACATATCCACACACACACACACCAACATATCCACACACACACACCAAGATATCCACACGCACACCAACATATCCACACACACCAACATATCCACACACACACCAACATATCCACACACACTAACATATCCACACACACACACACCAACATATCCTCACACACACCAACATATCCACACACACTAACATATCCACACACACACACACACCAACATATCCACACACACTAACATATCCACACACACACACACCAACATATCCTCACACACACCAACATATCCACACACACTAACATATCCACACACACACACACACCAACATATCCTCACACACACCAACATATCCTCACACACCAACATATCCACACACACACACACCAACATATCCACACACACACCTACATATCCACACACACACACACCAACATATCCACACACACACCAACATATCCACACACACCAACATATCCACACACACCAACATATCCACACACACCAACATATCCACACACACCAACATATCCACACACACACACACCAACATATCCTCACACACACCAACATATCCTCACACACACACACACCAACATATCCACACACACCAACATATCCACACACACACACACCAACATATCCTCACACACACCATCATATCCACACACACCAACATATCCACACACACACACCAACATATCCACACATACCAACATATCCACACACACACACACCAACATATCCTCACACACACCAACATATCCTCACACACACACACACCAACATATCCTCACACACACCAACATATCCACACACAAACACACACCAACATATCCTCACACACACACACACCAACATATCCTCACACACACACCAACATATCCACACACACCAACATATCCACACACACACACACCAACATATCCACACGCACACCAACATGTCCACACACACCAACATATCCTCACACACACCAACATATCCACACACACACACACCAACATATCCTCACACACACCAACATATCCACACACACACCAAAATATCCTCACACACACACAAACATATCTACACACACACCAACACGTCTACACACACACACCTACACATCCCCACACACACACCAGCATGCCTACACACACACACCTATACATTCCCATACACGCACCAACACATCTACACACACACCAACATGTCTACACACACTAACATGTCTACACACACACACCAACATGTCTACACACACACACACACACACACACACACACACACACACACACACACACATACACACACACACACACACACACACACACACACACACACACACACACACACACACACACACACACACATCCAGAGTCCAATATATCCACACACACACACACACACCCAGAGTCCAACATATACACACACACACACACACACACATAGTCCAACATATATATACACACACACACACACACACACACACACACACACACCTAGAATCCAATATATACACACACACACCCACACACACACACACACACCCAGAGTACAACATATCCACACACACACACACACACACCCAGAGTCCAACATATCCACACACACACACTCACAAACACGTCTACACACACACCTACACATCCCCACACACACACCCAGAGTCCAACATATATACACACACATACACACACACACTCACAAACACGTCTATACACACACCTACACATCCCCCCACACACACCCAGAGTCCAACATATCCACACACACACGCACACACACACACCAACACGTCTACCCACACACACACATACAGAGCTGGACACCATGTTTACGTTTCTTGCTCAAAGTAAACTTTTTAAACAAGTGTTGATTAAGAAGTGAAGAGAAAACACAAGTATGTCATGAACACTGTAAAGTATAAAGTAAATCATATAAATAACTATGATTTCAGCCTGAACTGAAAACTCTTCTGTGTGTGTGTGTGTGTGTGTGTGTGTATTCTTCAGACACGCGTGTGTTCGTCACCACGTGCACATAATGTGCTGAGCTTTCATGCAACTTTTCTCATCATCACTTCCTCGTCCAGTGAGGTTCTGGTTTCATCAGCAGACCTTCAAAGCGGCTCTGAACTCAGCAGGGGTCAGAAGCGCTGGTGTCAGCAGTCCTGGACCAGGAGCTCGGGACTGACCTGAGAACGTAGTTGACCCAGATGACGTTGCGCTCGTGCGGGGCCTTGTGGTTGATGGAGACGGTGGCGTTGGACTGGATCCACAGGTAGCCCCCCCTCCTCTGCAGCCAGCGGTAGTACCCGGTCACCACCTGACCCTTCCTCAGCACTGGGGGGACAACAGGTCACCGTGAGCGGCTGCAGTTCGCGGCGCGGCCAGTAGAGGGCGCCTGAGATGCTTGTGTCTGCTGTGAACAGGCCTCTTCATTCATCAGGCGCCCCCCCCCCCCCTGACACCAGATAAAGGACTCACAGTCTTCGTGGCTCTGCCGGAGGTTCTCCAAATCTTCCACATGGACGAAGTGGTAGCAGGTGTGACCCACCACCTCAGCTGGGGTCAGATCCATGTACTCCGATATCCTGGATGTGCATGAGAGTGAGTCACTAACACTGATCTGTGATCAGCTCACTTTTAAATCAAGCTACATTTTCATCACTTAAAGTGATGGTTCACCTTCAATTCAAACGTCACTCATTTTCTACTCACCCGTGTCGACTGATTACGGGATTATTTTCAAAGTAATCTGTGTCCTTTAGGAGTTAAACATGAAATGTATTTCCACACTCAGTTTCCTTCGTCCTCCTTGTCAAAAAACAAACATCCAAACACCTCCAAGTTGCTCGTCTTTAATGTCCATCTTATATCTAAGCCTCAATATAAGGAGTTGTTCTAATTTTTTTTTAAATAAGACAATAATTTGAGATTGTTTTGGGCAAAATGTCACCGACGAGAGTAAATCTTGTGCACTGATACCAGCAATAATTGTCAGTGTGGAGACGTTTGGAGCTTCGGCTACTAACACATATCAAAATATATACAAAATGCAATATTTTTGTCTTTATACTCAACAAATTCTCGTCAAATGTCGGAGCTTCAATACAAGATTTATGTTACAGGTGAACAGCATTGATGTATTTGGAGGTTTTTAAAGGTCAACTAATGTGTTAATTTAAGTGTGTCTTAAATAGATGTTGGACTCTATTGTACACATCAGTAAAAGTATGTGTTTGTACAAAACTCTCTTTTCATTTAAATATTTAAATTAGAAAATGTGCTTAAGCCCCGCCCACTGAAAATGATTATTTTCCTGGAGATTAAATCTTGTTTACCATAGCCACACCCAGTCTGCTGTGATTGGTCAAACTCAAGTTTGTCGCCGTGTGTCATTAATTCTGGAAATCCCCACTTTCAAGGTACTCGTTGTATAAATAAAGCAGGGCCGATTACATCTGGCTGGAGGAGGAGGAGTGAAGCCATTATTACATCATTATGGACAACGCTCTCGTAACCTCTCGTTTGCCAAGATTTCAAATGTGGGAAAACTTCATAAAGTATTAACTTCAAAACATCGTGATGACTTCAACATTTGAAAGAGTAGAAAATGAGTGAAGTTTGAATTTTGAAAGTGTTCTTTCACTTTAAGGAATTAATGGTTTCTCCTGCTGCTCACCTGTTCTCACAGTAGGTGACCTGCAGGTCCATGTTGACCCGGAAGACAAACATCTGGCTCTCCATGCGTACTTCATTCAGCGTGGAGGGCGGGAGAGTGTGGGCCAGAGCCACCAGACCCAGGGGCCTCCGCATGGCCCGCGTGGACCCGGGCACGAGAGCCGGGCGACACCTGATCCTCCCGGTCACATGGATCACCTGAGAAGACGAGGAGTAATAACCATAAAACAACAACCATCAGTCGGCGGAACGACGATCGCAGCGAGCGGCAAATATTCATCTGTGGATGTTTAACATAAACATAAAGCCCATTTTGGATTCTGGAAATGCAGCGGCGCCGCACACTCATCTGTTGTGCAACAATCCCGCGTGAGATAAGGTCGTAACCATAAAACACCGCGAACGAGCTGACAGAGCTGTGAAACACTGGCGGGGAACAACAGAGTGACACAATGGCGCTTGTCATTCGTCCACAACGTTAATGTGGAGGAGAATAAATGATTTAAAAACAAATATATATGCGAAAGAATGCAGCTTGACGCGCCCAGTAGAAATATGACTGTGTAGGAAAAATATTCATGACGTTCTTATCAACATTTTTTGATTTTCTAGAACGACAGATTGAGGTCTTGTAAGGTCAAGATAAAGTCACAAGCTTTTCATCAAAAACATTTTTTTAAACATCGGATTTCATGTGATTTGGTCTTTAACAAACAATGTATTTAGACATACTTATCACTAGCATTGACTAGATTTATTTAATAACATAAGTACATATTTTTTCATTATATTATGTCATATATATTCCACGTCTGCTGTCACACTTTTGGAAAATTCTATTGGATTTTGTTGTGATTCTTGTAACAGATAAAAGATACCTGCTAGCTTAGCTAGCTTATAGCATATCAACTAGCTAAGTTGCTAGCATCATAGCAACTTAGCTAGTTGACAGTGTCAGTACAGGATTGAGACATTAATCTCCTTTAACGTTATAAAATAAAATGTACATATCTAGTATAACAGCTGAAAGGAGACGTGGAAATAAAACTAGAATCAAAATCTTATTTACAAACTAAAATATTCTGACTCTTATCTTGTGTTTTTATAAATAATTTGACTTGTCTAATAAGTGATAAGAGCTTTTTTATCTTCTATACGAGAGTGTTAGTGTTTAATTCACACAATTGCATAACATTAAATTCAGTGTGCTTTTAGAAAATATTTCATATGAAGCCGAGTGGTCATTTTATAGTTGCAATACTTCTTGAAGATTGTAAAAAATGATATGAACGTTGATGAAGCTAACATGTGTGTACATCATCAATGTGGTACTTTAGACATATCAATAAAATCAATAAATATCAATAAAGATTAATGAATGAATCTTTTTATTTGAAACAAATAACTTACAATATCGTACAGTTAGACAAAGTCACCACACATAGTCCATTCTCTGTCCCTCGAATCATTTATGTATGACTCCTTAAATAATAGAGATATTAATTATTAAATGTTTTTTTAATTTAAGTTAACAAAGGTTCGCTGTTTGTCGCCTGTTAACTGCATTACAGAACATAAGAGTCAAGTTAAGTAATGTCATGAACTAACAAGCAACCTAGATCTTGTAGTATCCCAGTTTTAAAATAAATGTTTGTATCATGACTAAAATTGAGTGCATCTCATCTGTGTTGGGGTGAAGGCGGTTCACCATACGTACTCTTTTACATGGACATGTGTTCTTTTGAGGTGCTGCCCATAGCAAAACTATTTATCCATGTATTCAGAATATGAGTTAAACTAAGTTAGAAGTGCCTAAAAAACACTCAGTCTTATCCAAAAGCCCTCAAAACTTTTCGGATTTATCCCACGGACCATCAGTTAGACACGTGTCTTGGATTATTAATTTTCAAAAATGCAAAAAGGAAACGACTCCGGATTCTAAGAACAAGTGTATTAATCTTAGTCTAATTAGTCTTTGTGACTACCTCTATTAATATTATTATTTTAAACTATTTTATTTGTCTTCCTTTATTGATTTATCTTAAGTATTTGAGTTGCTGTTGGTGTCATTATTTTTTCTTTGTTTTCTTTATATTCTTTGTTAATAATTATAAGAAGTTACTGTTATTCCTGTTTATTAATTGTGTCATATATGTAAATCTTGTGTATATATATACATATATATATACATATATAATAATTTAATTTAAATTGTGTAATTGTGTAAAGTTAAAATGGTGGGAAAAATACAATTCTCTTTTTTTGCGCTTTTTTATTAATCTTGTCTTTTGATTTGGTTGTTTTTGAATGTACTAATGACCTTTTGACCCGACTCTCCTGACTTCAGTCGCTTCTCATTCCTTGTTGTGTTTTGTTTAACTCATGCTGGATGGTTCATGGTCACATGAACTGTTGTTCAAGAGCCTCTAAACCCTCACCTTGTATCCAGAAGACTTGACGTGCAGGCCTCTCTTGGTGAGCGTGGACTTCATCCTGATGAAGAATCCACGTTCGCTCGTCTCGTCCACAGGAGTGTGAGGACTGGACGGAGCAGCTGAGGACAGCGGTGGTGATTTTAAACAAACTTTTCACAAACTCCATCTTCGACTTTGACTCAGTACCAGGTTCCGGAGTCCCGGCCAGGGACGAGGCGGAGGCGGAGCTGGACGCGCTCTCGGGCCCCGTGTGGCAGCCGGCCTCGGCCCTCAGGTGCGGCCTGATCCCGAGTCTCTCCGCCATCTCCACGTGGTCCGCAGGGTGGATGTAGTCGAACACGCTGCTGCCGGTAAGCTCCACCTGGAGGCAGACACACAGCTTAGAGCAGGAACACACACACACACACACACACAAAATCAATATGTGTTATGACAGGAAAATGAAAACGTTGCTCTGGGTTACAATTCAACGAGGAGTGTTGGAGGTTGTAAGACATTCCTACACACACACACACACACACACAGATGCATTAGTCTCAGAGGACTAAGTGACTCCAGTGTTACACAAATAAAAGCAGGGAGATAGAAATCAATCGTATTTGCTGATTAAAAACAGGTGAACTCCGAGTCTCTCCAAAGGTCGCATTACTATTTTTATTCCGCTCGGCCCAGCCTGCTCTTCATTTAGTAGCCGCCGGCAGTCCATCCCAGCAGGCATAAAGAGCGGCGCCGCAGCTCATACAACTCTATATGATCCCATCATCATAATACATCACCGTCGCATCTCTAATCATTTAAAGGTAATAATGGCGGCGCTCGTGCATGACATCCATAAAAGCAGCACAATCGTCGCAGGTGCGACTCCCAAGACATGTGTGTACACCGACACACACACACACACACGGGCCGTGCGATACATCCGTGCACGTGGGCAGGAGTGTTTTATCTGATAACGCTGCAGCAGCCTCACACCCTTGTCTGTAGGACACAGCCATTTATTACCGGATTAGAGCCATTTACTGCGAGCTTTATGGGAGCCTCAGCAGGCCCTCAAGGACATCACAGCCGGAGAGCCGGGCAGGCGGGAGCGGGGACGGATTGGAGTGACGGGAAGAAAGGTGGAGGAAACCCCCAGCGGGGATAAAGTGCGGTGAACTGGGCTGTCTCTGAGGGGATGCCCGCTTTAAGGGGCGAGTTTAACACCCGTTATAAAAGGCCAAACTGCAGACATAAAATAACTTGACACTCGTATTTTTATACGAGTTTGTCAGAGTCGCAGATAGCAGCGTGCAGGACGACAAATGGAAAAAAAAGGCGATGACATAGACAAGATGTTTAGCAGCAACAATGTATGTGGCCCTTGATCGAATTTATGGCCAACCGGGGGTCAAATACAACAGTTTTCGTCTTTTTTCTCAAGAAAGTCTGAAAAACAACCTTCTTTTCTTCTTCATTATTCATTTTAAATTTTCCCTCTCAATTTTTGAGACTTCTTGTACACTTATATCTTTCACATGTTTTGTCTACACTTATACAACTTATATTTTAATGATCATAACTGGTAAATAAAACGATCTTCTCTTATTAAAATACCACTTTCTTCAGTCATGTTGTTTCATTTTCTATTTTGTTCTTTCACTTTTAGACGATTAGAGACTAAAATATTTGACCAAGGACAGGCCAGTGACCCATCATCACCGTTTCCAAGTATGTTATGTTCTTTTAATCCTCTTCTTTTAAAGTTTACATCTTCATTTGGTTCTTCACCAATTCCTTCTATTTATGAAAAATGTTCAAATATATCCAATTTCATTTTATTAAACATGCATTTGTTTATCATACATATTGATCTGTTCACTTCAAAAACACTTAAATAATGTACATTTTACATATTTCATTACTCATTATTACATTTTTAATCAATATCCCTGTACATCGTTTCCTTTTACGACCCTGATTTCCCCTTTGAATGCATTTGTCTCTCACAGTTATATAATTATTTTCTTGTCTTAGTTATGAAGTACAATACATCCAGATTTAGGCCGGACTGTCATGAATCTAGATATATTTCTCCTCCTTTTTTTGGATTTGCACTTCAACGCAACTTTTATCTTACCCTCCAAAAATTTAAAATATTGCCCCTTAAAGCAGTTGTTAAGGACACTTAAATCAGTTTAATATACACCGACTACATGATGTTTTCTTACCATATTTTCTTGTCAACATAAAAAGGGTATTTTTAAGAACTGGAATGTGTATTACTGCGTTCATGAAATGCAATAAATGGCCACCCTAGGCAACAGTTGATGTTTGGAATAATAGGCTGAATCATAGCAAAGGCAGGTTTCTTTCAAGGCTTTCATGCATACAGGTGGAGATGAACAAGAGAAGGTTTTCTAAAGGAACAAAAGTGGCCAGTGGGTGAGAAGGAACATCGATTCATGGCGACAATGTGAGGTGCTGGAACAGGATGTGTTGAAGAAATATCTCAATCAAAAACAGTTTGAAGACCTTCAGTGGCGGAGATGTTGGATATTCGAACACTGACGTAAACAAACTTAAAATCCTTGCAGAAAGAGACAAAATCAAGCTAACATAAGCTAATGGGCTCACGATAGAGATGCTTGTCATGTTTACAGAGTCGTGGGATTTTTTTAAAATATCCTTAGATGTTCAATGCAGCAACATTCTAGGTCATATTTTCTGGTATTCACTGGTCGACAGAAACACTTTGACACAAAAGTGATACTGATCAGTCAAATAATGTTTCGTCTTTAACCTTGGCTTGTTGTCATCAGGATCACGCCGAGCTAAAAGGGAATATCTTTGAGATTGAACGTAATCCTCGGAATGTGTGCAGATATATTTAACCTCATAATGTCAATAAAAAGATTAAGTTATAAACAAACCAAAACCTGTGATTCGCTGTGATGATAACTTTATAAAGGTGTGGAGAGAAAGTGGTGGTATAAATATATGGGAACTAGAAAAGAACACAGTTTAGACCTCAGTCAAGCAGCTCTTTTAACCCTTTTTCTGTCCTACATTCTATATCAACAAACTCCTTTTTTAAATTTTCATTGATATCATAACCAGCCAATCTCTAATGAGCTAAATGAAATGTTTTCCGAATGTCACTCGCACAACCCAGTAGAAAGCGAGGGATCCAGAAAATCACCAAAATGTTTTCTTCACTTCAAATCTCTCATTGTCAAAATTTCCTGGTAATATAATTAGAATCCATTCATGCATTTATTTTTTAACTCAACTTCCTTGGTAGAGGTAGTTAAACTTTTAGAAAGCAGAATTTATTTAAAAACATTTGAATCAAGTTTTATTTAATTACATTTTTAAGGAAATAACTTAAGTTTAACTCCTTGGTTCAAAGAGAAATATCATAAGTATATAACAGAAGAAGATTACTGTTTCACAAAATAATTAAAATAAATAAAGATTTGTATTTTTAATTAGAAACAAATTACATTTTAAAATAAAAGCAATGATTCAATGCAAAGAGAAAAAATGTGTCAAAAATAAACTCAATTAGAAAAAACTTGAGTCTCAAAATGTTGATTTTAAGAACTAAATAAGTCAAGTGTTGAAGCAGCTAGAAGTGTCAGAGATGAAGATTACCAAGTGATTCATTGTCAAAGAACACGATCGTGAAGCTTAAATCCTTGAGCTCTAGCTCAGAAGTTTGGAGAGGAAGTCAGAGCAGGAGTTATATGATGACATGAAGATCAGAACATAATCGAGATGTTAAAATCAAATTCCAAAATAAGATGAATGACACAAAAAGCCAAACAAATGTTGTCCTCTGCAGTGAATGTTTAAAAACACAAACATGACGTCACAGAAGCATGACTCATCAGAATAATCTTGCACCGTGAGACTGAAATACAACAGAAACATTATAGAAATGTATTAAAATCTTAAAATCTTTCACTTCATTTCATGATCTATGAAGTTTCAACATGAGTATATCAACTTTATTAAATAACTATATTAAAATGCTGACTTTAGACTCGAGCCCTTCATACGAACACACGGCAGCGTTTGAAAAAAAAAAGTGTTTTGGATTCACTCCTTCATTATGACATTTATATCGTGTGAATCTTCAAACGGCGACCGGCTCTACAGAGTAAATGTTGTTTTTGATCCGGCGTTTCTCCGCCGTGTAGATAAAACATCAGCTGTGCGATAACTAGGTGTGGATTTCTTTTTTTTCTGCCAGATTTCTTTTGATTTCGACATCAAAACTGACTTTTTCATGAATATTTAAATACCAATGTTTTTTTATCTATATGAAAGAGGCTGGATATTTGACAAGCAATTAGAGTGAGTTTATCAAACTCTGCCTGAACCACGGATTTATGGGTAAGATTCAGGAATTCTGGAGTTTTTCCCCCCGGACCGGACCTGAAGGAGACAGAAACGTCTCGGCCCTGTAGTGTCGGGGAAAAAAAAAAACAATGTTGAGAGACAAACGGGTCCTTACAGGCTTTAAGAGGTTTAAGGCCTATTGGAATAATATCACTCCATCAGGAGCCGGAGTGGAGGGATTGAAAGAAGATCAGACAAAAATGGGAAGATGAGAAAGAGCCGGAGCGATGGAGGGGATGAGCCGGGATCAGGCATTAAAACAGGTATAGGAGGCGGCGCAGACGTGTCGAGAGAGAGCGCCATCATCTAAGTGTGTGTGACTGAAGGCGCACAACGCACCTCTGTGTGTGTGACTGGACTGTCTGTTTGCGTGTCATTGCGTGTCATTGTTTGTGCGAGTGGATGTCTCTCAGTGTGTTGGTCCGGGTGACGGGAGGGGGGGGCGGTGAGGTGGGGGGGGGGGGGGGGGACGGGAGGGCATCAGGCAGGGGAAGGAGAGACATGATATAAATAATAGCAGGGGGCTTTAATATGTATGAGGCATCCGGGCAGTGGTCCACAACACACTCTCAGCCCTCACTGACTGATGGGAGGGAGGAGAGGGAGGGAGCGGGCGGGAGGGAAGAGGGGCTGCATACTAACCATTCCCAGATCAATTCTCTCCTCCCTCAATCTAGCATCCTTCTTCCCTTCTCTTTACCCCATTTATCCCCTTCCCTTCTCCTCCGAGCCTCTTCTGTCTTCCCCTCACCTCCCGTGACCCCCCCCTCCTCTGTGCACCCCCACACTTTAAATCCCTGCATGTGTCCGCTTCCCTTCATCCTCAGCACGGCCTTCCCCCGGTTTATCGGGCCGGGAGACCCTGATGAGAGGACAAATGATATCGGCGGGCGCCGAGGGAGCGGGCGGCCAGGCTGTGCCCTTGGTCAAGGTGTCTGACCTGGGCTAAGCCCGCTAAGCAACCCCCTGTCAGGGGAGAAGCCTCCAGTGTAAGCCGGGGCGGAGGGGTCAGACGGTGGGGACAGGAGACGGTCCGCAGGGGCAACATGCCCTCTAAAACAAACCACCAGTTACACTTTTTCACTCAGAACATCGTTTGTTTGTCTGTCCTCCCTCCATCCCGTGAGTCCACCCCCCTCCCCGCCTCCCCGCACCACACCCCCTCGACTTTTTTCCATTTGCGACCATAAACACGAGTCTACACACTCCCCTCCCCGTATATCCGCCAACTCTCCATATCGGCTCTATCTAGTTGTCTCTCTTCCTCATCATAAAAGCTCCTCCATCACTGCTCCAGGTATGCACAAGGTTTTGAACATAATCTGTGATCATAAATAATTTCATTAGAATGCTGATGGCTCAGGCCTGTTTGAGTAGATGTGATGGGTTAGGCCATCTGCTCAGCTGATAACAACAGCTCTGTTTTATTAGCATCTCCACCAAAGCCTCGGCTGTCTTGTTTACCTAGGCAATCCCAAGGTGAATTTCATTCCTACTGCACATTTAAACTCTATTTACACAATCACACTCTCTCTCCCGTTCACCCTCCTCCCTCTCTCGCTCACGGCTTCCCTTTGTCAGTTTTCCTTCATTCCGATAATTGTCTATTTCACTCATTTGCTCTTCTCTCCGCTTCCCATTTGTAGTTCTGGCCAATCTAGGCTGTTGTTTCAGTTTTTATACAAACATGGTTTAAAGAGTCCAAGCCTGCTGTCAGCTCGCTGTGCTAGAGGAATTGCAACTAATGTTCACTTTAAAGGGCAACTAATGTGTTGATTTAAGTGTGTCTTAAATAGATGTTGGACTCTATTGTATCATCAGTATGTGTCTGTTTGTACAAAACTCTTGTTTCATTGAAATATTTACATTAGAAAAATGTAAGCCCCGCCCATTGAAAACACTTTGTTATCCTGGAGATTAAATCGTGTTTACCATAACCAGACATGCTCTGTTGCAATTGGTCAAGCATCAAGGTAAGTCACCGCCCGTCATCAATCCCGGAAGTGTTCACCTCCAAGAGACTCGTTGCACAAACAAAGTGGGCGTAATTACAGCTGGCTGAAGGAGGAGATGTAATGGGCTTCACTCTCATAACCTCTTGTTCGACGGGAGAGAACTTTATAAAGTAATAAGTTCAAAACATGGTCATGATGAGAGATTTACTGCATCTTGGAGAGGAAGACTTCAACATTTGAAACATGTGAGTGAGTTGGGTTTCCTTGGGTTTTCATATTAGTTGACCTTGATTTCCTTTAAAATCTCAGAGTTATCTAAAAATATTGCAAATATCATGCTTTTTAACTGCAAAAGTTGTATTTAAATCTTTTGTCATCAATAACAAATCACAAAACCTGACGCACCCAATCACATTTACTGTGAAGAATATAGCGTGATACGGTAAAGCAATGGTTTGAGAGTCAATCTTCACGATAATGTGCTCCTGTCAGTTCACGACCTGGGAAATCTGCAGGATCTGTTGACGCACGAATTGGCCTCTCGCTTCTCTATGTTTATGACAACACCAAGAAGCTAATTATACAATTCAGCCTATTAGCATATGCACACGACTTTAGAGCCAAAATGTGCACTGAAAACACGATTTTGTCAGTCTGGCGATATCTAGAGAAAAGGCAAATGCCAGAATAATCCAAGTAATGTTGGAGGATCTGAAATTACACATGCTAATGAATTATTAATTTCCTTGCCATACTCATTGTAAACATGTATTATGTATCATTAACCAGCTGCTACCCATAATGAAGAATGTGAACAGAATAATTGTGTCATTTTACGAATTATTGTAGATGATGTATAGAGTAAATGTACACACTTCCACAATAAATGATCACATATATAAAGGTGAAAATAAGAAAACCAGTCATGACTCTATCCCTCCATCTACTTTCTCTTCAGGGTTGCGCAGCCAATTTCAGCATCATTGGAAAAGTAACTGGGAACCAGAAATAAGTCTCATCATAGGGCAAAATAAAACTCAACCACAGACGGGGCAAAGGATATTTATAAACTGTACCTTTTCCACAGATACTAACTCACTGCTTCAACAAACGTATTTCATCTTTTCACTAAATAAATCTTTCTTGACCAACATACAACTATCAAAACACACAATAATGCATAAGCTTTAAACTAATATTGTAGGCAAGTCAGGCTCTTGTTCCATTACAATTTAGGTAAACATGAAATAAGTGACTCTTATCACGTTTTAATTACAATTTTCATCCATTTCAAGAAACTATTTTTAATTTTCTAAATTTTTTCCTATCAAGGGTATCAATAGAAAAGTTGTCCTTCATCTTAATCGAGTCCGATCCATCCTCTTCACTCCACCTTTTCTTTTTGTGTCCAAACCATCAAAAACTGTTCTATGATGAACTCATTTCTGATCATGTCTCACTGACGTCTTATGAAAATAAGCTTCTTCAACTCTGACTTTTCTAACTCTGATGCCATAATTTATTGAACCTAATAAACCTCATCATTACATGCCTATGGTGCACCTGCCTTCACTCTCTTCTTCACCTCACTCAATATCTTTCCATATATCAGGAGGATTCACACCAAAGTCATCTATTGTACATCTCTTTTATTGAAATTAGGAAATGCAATCAATAGTTTATAAATGTTAAGAAGTAGAAGAAGCTGGTGTTGATAAGTAGAATTTAAACTATCAACACCTTCATGTGCAAGAGTTCAAAAAGAAGTTTCTGTCATTAGATGTTTGCAACTGATAATTTGACAAAGTGTTAGAGATTAGTTTGTTTCACGGTCAAGATTTAATCAACTAAAGTTTCACGGAACAATAACGGTTTTATTGCACCAGCTGCAGTTTGGCCGATCCGGCCGTGGAAATTGGACTTGCATGGCTTCATTTTTGATCCGAGGTGTCCACGGCGCAGGGTCGAGCAGGTACGTCGAGACAAAATTGGGTAGATACAAAAATAATAATGGAAATTGATTTTCTTGAGAAAAAAAAAACACAGCAAGTAAAAGCAGCTTCCCAAGGACGTCTTTTCATAGAAGAAATTTAATATTCTTTTAATGATGTCTCTTCTGCAACTAAAAATGTGAGTTTTTTTGTTCAACTCTCAATCCTTCCTTCAAAATAATAGATAACTTAAAGAGTGAGGAGCGAAACAGAGACAGAATTGAAGTCTGGGAGGTTTTTTGGTTTCAGTTCAAATGAGATTTAAATGTTCAAATATGATAATCGACTCTAATGGGACCCATGCTACGATGCTCTTAACTAAAGCAGCCATTTAAGTTCATGTTTGTGTCTGAGTATTGTGATAATAGCAGGATCATTGTGAGGACCATTAAAAGCTCCTTCATCAAGCCCCTTTTAGGGGAATTTAATGTGTCTCTTTTATACGATGAGAGTGACTTTATCTCTGAAGAAAACGACACTAACTGCTTAGTTATTGAGTTAAAATCGAAAGATACTTCAAAATGTACCCCAGCTTTAGACACATAGACTCTTGAGTTCTGTTTATTCATTCGTTAATACACTAAAAGTGGGTTGTTGAGGTCATTAAATCGAATTAGGGAACTGGATAAGCCAGACATAACAGGAGAGGACTGTGAGAATATCTAGAGATGTTGAGCAAAAAAATACATATTGTTTTATCTTTAATGACTTAAACATAAGGATCTTTATTTTAATATAAATTATGTAAAAAATATTAAATGATATGTAATAGGTAAGACGTATGGTCCCAGTTAAAAAAATAAATAAAAATCTGCATTTAACTGTGTGTTTGTATCGTGACAATTTCAGGTTAAAAGTGTGAAGCAAGTCCTGATGATAATAATAATAATACAGATTTCTATTACATTCATGATACATTGATTCTGTTCATCTCGCAAGTAATAGTTGATTTTTACCAGGGGTGTCGAGATATTTTAGCCGTCTTAGTCATCGGCAAAAAAAAATGTACCCTACAGGTCAAGGTGTCTTTTAATTTGAGGCTCAATTTATCTTAGTTATCTTAGTGTTTGTCCTAAAGCAACTTCCAGTTTTACTCTTATTGGTGACATCAATCATCTCTGTCCCTTATATTATCTAAAACAAGCAGAATCTTTATAGGTAAACATATTTGGCCCCCAGGCTTCGAGTTTTACATGCGTTTATAACCTTCCTTTCGTCAAATTTTCTATTTCATAGTAAAGTATTTATGAGCTTTTTCACCTGTAGATAGTCTCACTTATTGGAAAATTATCTTTAGAAGCTTCGTCCTCCATAAGAGGCTAGAACGTCATGTCAGGAGGTCTATCGGGGGCCTCTCTCGTAAGGTGTATGAAGAGGCCCCGGGGCAGACCCAGGAGATGGTAGAAAGGTTGCATCTATGCATTTTTCCAGAGAAGACTGGAACATTTGTGTGGGAAAATATTGGTTAAAAAATACTGAGAGATGTTTTCAGAAGCATTTATCTGTCAGTTAGCATTATCTTAAATTAAAAAAAATATCCAGTCATGTTAAGTTATTTTGCTGACTATAGGAAAAATAATGATACATCTTTGCTGGTGTTGTGGAGTGCCATCTGGATAAATGAAGCTTTTGAAGAATATGTTCTTACTAATAAAAACACAACATACAATCTAGCTCGATAAACTGAGGAAAGATGCTAAGCTAACGTCACTGGTGTCCCAGTGGTTAGTTCTCAGATGTTTCACTCATTGATTTCAAGTTTGTTTTATTGATCCAATTGTTGTGTTTCTGTTAAGGTTCAGGTAAGTATGTTCACAGTGCTTTGAAGTCAAACAATATATTAATAATTTTTTTTTTTACAAAATAGAAAATAAGTAAAGCATAATTAAGGTTAATAATGAAGATAGTTTTTGTGTACGTCAGTGTACATTTCTCTCTCAAAAAAGTGTCAGTTCAATGACAAGCCACGTCGTTGTTAAATAAAATCATACAGCGTATAAAATATGGTTATTACCGGAATGAAATTAGGGGAAAAGCTTGCGTCTCCTCTATAATGCATCCGTGTGTGGGGCTCTCAACAAGTGAGATGCGATGATGAATCATAAATCAAAAGCGTCTTGCATCATGCATACATCCTTCAGAAGAGATAGAGGACAAATAAGAGTGTTTTGAAAAGGCAGGCGACAGAGAGAGAGCTCGTCGATTATTGTCTGGAAAACATCCCAATGTCGACTGGCGACAGAAGCGCAGAGGGGTGACCTTTTCCCTTTAAAAAAAACAAACAAACTTCAGATTGACTTTTTTTTCCGCCGGAGCAGTTAGTAAAATGATGATTAGAGTGAGTGATGCACGAGCCCGGGCGAACATGGCAGCTGCTGTACCTCTCATGGATGCTCGCGACGCTCCATCACCGCACTAAATCACATCTGCAACTGTAGTAATTCTTCTTACTTTCAAACATCTCTTTCTTATCACACCTCTCCTCCCGCCTTCCTCCCCCTCTCTTTCTCTCCACGCCTGTCTCTATCTATCTTCCCATCCCCCTTGCTGTTTTTCCCCCTCCCTACAATCAATGTGGCTTTTAAGATGCTTATCGATTTGTTCCCCTAGACAGGCTCGGCACGTTGGGGCGACACTTTGATTGCTGGGCCAGTAATTACTGTTATTATTTATGCATCTGGGCAAAATGGCAGGACTTAACATCCACGGTACAAGAGGCCACAGGCAATCAACAGAGGTGAGCACCTGGAGGGGGAGGCAGGTGGGTCGGGGGGGCAGCGATGCCCCCGCGAGGGTTACACTCCAGAGACGAGCGCCGAGTCAGAGATATATTCACACACACACACACACACGTGTGCAGGCGGACACACACGGGAGATGATATGAAAGTGTAAGCAGGGATGGGAAATAGAGCTGAAGCGTGTGTGCGCAAAAGATTATTGTTTTTTAAAGCCATGTGCGTGATTGCATGTTGAGACCACAGCCACGGCAGCTTTATATATATATATATGACTATATACGGCTATAGGAAGGAGGCAGTTTTAAGACTGTTTGATGGTGGCGCTATCGAGTGTATCAAGTTTCATTTTTTGGGGATCTTCAATATATAATTTATCTTATAATACAACAATGCAAACTGATTTAATTCAAGCTAGAAAAGTGTGGCACAGGGGCCACACAAGGACCTTTGCCTCCATCCATGTGGCCAGCAGAACTTTACTGATCATATAGAAATGTTTTTGATGGCCATTTAAAATGTTGGAGTATATACATTTTTTTTTTTTTAAAGATACTGGTTTTTATATTTTAGCATTATTTTTATGTCATATTTTTTCATGAAATTTACATAAAATTAAACATTTCATAATTTATCTTTAACACCTTTTTCTGCATGTGATTTTTATTTATTTTAAAATCATACATACATGAAATATGCAATGTTTTTTTCTTTAGAATCATTGAAAAATGAAGATTATTTTAGAAAATCCTTTTAGTTATTTATTTTACCAATTTTTCCATCATATCAAATTCTTTATATGTCCATTCCTTTCTTTTGGCTTGACGGCCTTGAATAAGTCAAAGTGTATAATTTATGTAAATCATTCATTTTTAAAAGATATTAGGAACGGGAGATACATCAGTGACGAAATTTGGTAAATGCAAAAATTACCATTGAAATACATTTTAGAGAATAAAAAAGGTGAATCACGACAGAAAGTAAAAGAAAAAAAGCTTCTCAGGGTCTTTTTTCCTTGAATATATTTCATATATATTTTAATGATCTTTACTGTGCTTCTGACTATTGAGCTTTTTAAACTCTTTAAAATGAAGGATAACGTGAAAAGTAAAAAATAATAATAATAAAACAGAGACACTCTTGAGCCAAAAAGTTGTTTGGTTTAATTTCAAATGAGATTTAAATGTTAAAATGCCATAATTGACTTTAATGGGTTCATCAGGGTCAGAAGATAAGTGACACTCTAGTAAAGAGACTATAGTGTGGAGACTAACTGGTTAAATAAATGATAGGTGATGATGGGTTGATGTTCAGCCTTTGTTTGCTTTATCTTTTGCTCTGAATCAATGGATATAATGTTATAATTGGATATGTTTGGGAGATGTTTCGTTTGGAAGCTTAAGATAGTGTGAGAGTTGATGATAAATGGAGAGAAATAAGGTCAAAATAAGATCAAAGGTAATTTCTAAAACTCAAAATACTTACCAATACCAAATATTTAAGTGTTTTTAAAATGTTTTAATTAAATACATCTTTAAAAAAAAAAACTATTAAAGGAATACAAAAGTGATTGTTACTACGACAGTGAAACAGAAGTGTGTGTGTGTGTGTCATTGACTTACTTGTGAAAGTCCCAGGTAGATGGAAACCGTCTCAGAGATGTAAAGGAATCGTCCTTCCTGGCTCACAACAAACACAAATCCATCTAGAGACTGCACACACACACACACACACACATATACACGCACACACACACAAACATGGAAACAAGACAGACAAATTAGAGCAATTAGTGTGTATCGAACAAATTACAATGAGCGAACAAACAACCCGTCACCCCTCGGCCCTTTTTTTCAATTCAGGAGTGAATACACACAAGTATAATGATCACACACACATACAAGTACACAAACTCAAGATCACACATTCATACGTTGACGTGATCAGACATCAAACAACTCATAAAATGCAGACTGCAGCTTCGCATAACAGCTGGCAACAAGACCCGTGCTACTGCACACATGTAAACAAGGTGTGTGTTTGTGTACGTGGAGCACACACATACACACAGACACACATACACAAACATAAAAAACATTAGAGAGACGGGAGAAAGTGAGCTTATAGACCAGAGCTGTTTCAATCTGCCGCTATAAAATCAGAATCAAAGTGTCATCCTGTTTTATGGCACACACAGACACACACACACACACACTCATTGACAGACACAGACGGACAGACACACAAACGAGGAAAGACATGCATGCAGAGACACACACACTCACAAACACAGACTAGCAAATGCAGAGACAAATTTAGACACAAACACACAACAGACACAGGAAACACACAAACGTATACCTATACAGACACAGAAACAAAAAGACACACAGACACAAACACACACACATGGAAACAAACAAACACACACAGAAAAAAACACACACAGAAACAAACAAACACAAACACACAAATACATATGAGACAAACACTCACAGAAACACAAAGACACACATACAGAAACAAACAGACACACACACAGAAACAAACACACACAGAAACAAACAGACACATAGAAACAAACACACAGAAACAAACAGACACACACACAAAAACAAAAACACACAAAGACACACAGAAACAAACACACCCCAATACACAGAAACAAACAAACACACACAATTACACACAAGACAAACACACACAGAAACACAAAGACACACACAAATAAACAAAAACACACACAGAAACAAACACACACAAGGAAACAAAAACACAAACAGACACACACACAGAAAACAACAGACCCACACAAATAAACAAACACACACACAGAAACAAAAACACAAACAGACACACACACAGCGAAAACAACAGACACACACACAGAAATAAACAAACAAACGCGCATAGAAAGACAGAAACACAAAGACACACACAAATAAACAAACACACACACAGAAACAAACACACACACGGAAACAAAAACACAAACAGACACACACACACACAGAAAACAACAGACACACACAAATAAACAAACACACACATGGAAACAAAAACAGAAACAGACACACACACACAAAAACAAACAAATAAACAAACAAATGCGCATAGAAAGACAGAAACACACACACACACACAGAAACAAACAGACACACACACAGAAAAACAAACAAACAGACACACACACACACATAAAAACAAACAGACACACACAGAAAGCAACACACAGAAGGGCCACTCTGCCTGGAAGAATGATTGCCATTTTGGCGGCCCCGTGTTTAAAGTGGTCATTGTAATTTATGCATGTGACACCTCCAGTATGCAAATGTGTGTCCGGGGTGCGGGGCGTCGTGTTGTGGACGAGCAGGAAAGCAGCGCCTGAATGTCAGAGAACTAAAGTGCAATTATCAGGCTATTATGGCGGGAGGACAGCTGGGAGGGAAGAATCATACAGTTTTTCTGGAGCGTTAATTTGATTTCTATCAACGCGCTCCCTAAGTATCCCGTCTCCTTAAAACAGCGGCAGACCTGTGTCGAGTTCTTTGTTTTACCACCGGCTTCCCACTTCTCATTCCCCACCTCTACTCCCTCGTTCTTATCTACACCTTCCTTTTTTCCCGCTGCCTAATCCCTGTAGTTACCTCGTATCTCTGTGCTCTAGTCGCTCCTCCACTCCGCTCCGACTCATCCTGCACACTGAATCATGATCCACCTTCCCTGCACTTCCTCCGAGTCTTTGTCTCCACATCCCTGGTGCCCCAGAGATGCCCTCCAGCTCCATTCATCTGCCAGCTCCAGGAGGGACGAGGGGGCAACGACGTGCTAACCTGAGAGGAACGTCTGCCGCCGGTTTGTCCGGGAGACTTCGAGTCAAACGTAAACAAGTTCCAGAAGATAAAATGCTGATCGCGACACGGTTTAAGTAGAAACGTACGAGGATATTTCAATTAAATTTTTTTCTTAAAGAATTTTCACTCTTGGTTTCCATTATAGTTCTTTTATAGGGGTTGTATGAAAATATTGATCCAACCATATATTGCGACATTCTTTTCACAGTATTGTATCGGTATTTGACAGCACTGTATACATTTCAAATCATATTGTATTTACAACGTATTTATTTATGGTTTAATAAATAAAAAGGAAAAAAAAAAATTGTGTGATATTTATTTTACAAATACCATGCAAATATGAACTGCTAATTTTTGTGTTGAAATTCAATTTCTGACAACAAGATGGTAGCAGTCGTCACATCACCCACGAATAAAGGATCAAGAAAATCCTGTGATGACTGAGGTTGAGAGGATACAGTCGACTCAAGCAGCTTTTAATGCTGATGTTTGGACATATTTTGGTTTAAAAACAAATTAAAGCAGTCAAGACTTAGTCAAGAGTCATGTGGTCTGTAAATTCTGCAACACTAGATTCAAGTACTCGACAATACTACAAACATATCCTTGTTACTACAGTATCGCAATATATGGTATTGTTGCCCCTGTATTGTGATACGTATCGCCCTATTCTTGCCACTACACAACCGTTACTTCTAGTGTAGTAGTAGATTTTCAAAAATATCTAGTTGCGCTATAAGATATTTTTTAAGATAACATGATCACAAGCACTTTTAACCTTTGACCTCTAGGGCTATAACTGCTGCAGTGCATTTCGGTGCTAATGTGCGACTTGTCAATTATTACAGATTCAGCCCACATGCTTTGATTTCATTTCCCGTTTGTCGCTATATTTTAATGATTTTTGGCCAGACTAGTTATTAACCACCTTTTTAAAAAGTAGTATCGAACCTGGGACTCGAACCCGTGTCATTTTAACGCTCAACCACAAGTGTGTAACGCAACATGCCGAGACTACTAGCTTTCACTCCTATTCTCTTTGCTACACGTTAATAGTCATTTTATATACAGCTCAGCTCTTTGTTGGCCTGTTGGTCAATTTTTTATGTCCGGTTGCTCCGAGTCAAAGTTTCACCTCCATTTTTTTCCCCACCTATCATTCTCTTAGATGGATCATAGAAGGGTGTGATGAACTGGAACATTCCCCTTCAAAAAAATATGATTGATATTTCACAGGTGCCACTTTTCCTACTCACAAGGATTTTATTTTCCCGTGAAAAGGAAGTCAAACAGATTCAGGTACGATGGGGTTCAACCGGCTGCTGCCTGCTCTGGTTTAGGACTATTTAGCTCACTTTTTTAAAATTATTTATTGAGATTCTACTGTGTATTTTCTTTTTTAATGGGTGAGAAACAAAGGGGTGGTGAATCTTTTTTAATAGCACAGGGTAGTGATGGTTTGATGAAGCTTCATGAAACATCTGATCATGTATCATGATACAGTGTCTTCATTTTGAAAGACCACTAGATGTCACTATGATTTATAATATCAGGCCCTGATCTATTATGCCACAAATTAACTGAGAGTGACATCTAGTGGTCTTTCAAAGTAAAGACTCTGTATCATGATACGTCATCAGCTGTTTCATGAAGCTTCGTCAACACATCACTAGCAGACGCAGAGACACTTGTAACCACCTTTCAAGCTAAAGGAAGGAGGGTGAAAGAAATTTAAAGACGTTTAAATGACACAATAATGAAAAACATTTTTCGGTGGTTACCTGCAGGAGGTGAGCCCCGAGATGCTGCTCAAATATGTCAGTGGCCAGAGAACGTGATGACCGTCGTACTGCGAAGAGAAAAGTTGGAGATAAGTTTAGACGCTCATACAGTTCAACTTGTTCTTGGTCATTTTCAGTTCATTGTGTCAAGAACAAGACATTTAAATGGAAAACCTTTGTTTTAAACACATAAAGGCAACAGAAATAGTGTTTATTTTTATGTTTACAATTCCATTAAGTGGAGAAGCTGCAGGTGAGCAACAGAACCGAGCGAACCCGTCGTCTCTGAATCTCTGTCAGGAACTGATAGATTGAATTCAAGTGTTCCAACTAATCCCTATTCAAGACAAACAATATGGCTCGGAGGTGGAGAGAAACACCGGCTTCTTCCTGGAAGATCATAAAAGTTTTTGGCACACAATGTATCTCGGAGATGGAAAGTTACTGCAGAAGGCTGAAGGTAAAAATCTATTTTAAAAAAAGAGGCTGCGGCCAAAAACCAAAAGTTGTCTGCATTAACCCCATTGTTCTGTTGGAGAAACATCTCGATAAGATGATGAAAATAATCAGTTGGAAAAAGATAAAGAAAGCGTTGATCTGTCAGAAGCTGGTACTTCTTGACTCCAGCTGATGATTTAAAGTAGTAGAAATGTCGTTAGCAACACTTGCTACGTAAATATACTTTGTTTGTTTGCGTCGTGTCCACGACATAATTCATTCTTTCATAATGTTTTTGGCATACGGCCAGAGGAGGGACGTGTGGTCGAGTCTCCATGTTCTACTGACGTCTGGCTCGCATCCTAAATCCGTTTATACAGTCGGATGACAATGATTAGCATCTTGCTAACGGCTGCAAAAACCTCTACTTTATAGTGGAAAGAAAATAAAGAATATCACAAAAAGATGTGGCAAATCAGACGATTAAATCAAACATTTTAACTACTATATTGTGAAAACAAACTAATACAGGTTTTTAGTTATGACCACATCAGTATATAATTACTAAATAATATATTTTATTTGTCGATGTAGAGGGTGTAAAGGGTGTCAAACTCAATCACACATGGGGTCAAACCTTAAAACCTTAATAAATGTATCGGAACGTAACTGGAAGTACTATTCTTGGAGGTACAAACCATCTTTATTTTCTCTGTTTTCCCTCCATAAAACACATCCCATTCCTTTCCTTCAACCTCAGTTTACTCGTATTTAAAGTGTCCGTACAATTGTCGACATCAATAATATCTGTTTCTTATCTTATCTTAAACAACAATAGCTTTTCGGGGCAACCAAATGAACATTAATCTACCTTTGATTTTGTTTCCATATAAGACTTGACTGGCCAGATTTGGCCAGATTTTGACACATGTGGTTCAAAAGATTCTTCATTCTGACTGAATACTTTCGGTCCAGGTGTGGTAAGAAATGTTTCCTTCATACATCCATTGATACCAACTAATGGAATTCTCTGACGCAAAAATGAAACAGAACCTGTTGTTACCGAAGTTTTCAAAACATGGAAAAAATACACGATGATGTAACTTTAATGACAGAAGAGAGAGATGTTGAGATGATTTCAATTGAAAACCCTCAACAAGCCCTTAAGGAGGAAAAGTTTGGAAAAAGAACTGATTCCTTAAGTGACGGTCTTGTGTATAATGAGGAAACGATCTGAAATTAAACCCTACGTTTAACACACGTTCCGGCTTTAACGGCACATGACAAGCGAAGCTGTCAAGAATTCTGTGTTGACATTTTACAGGAACTTGAAGAAGACTAGTTCGACAAGCGTCTAATTATTCATAGACGTTCAATTATTCATATTCCAAGACGTGCACAGCATGGCTCAAGCTCAAAACAGAACAAAATTAAAACATTATCTACAAAATCTTCACCATTTCTATACATTCTGTGAACATATTTATCAAGAAATGATCAATTTATATACGTTTATTGATCCCTTGGGAAAATTCCTTAAGTATTGTCACATTTTTTGGGACACCCTGTATATATAAGTAAGTAAGTTATTAAGTAAATGTTATTTGTATAGCGCTTTTCTGGACCAGGGTCACAAAGCGCATAAACAATCAAAACAATATTCAATAAAGTATATACTTTAAAGATCAAGGTAAAAACTAATAACACAACAGGAGTTCCAGAAAATCAAGGAAATTATATATATATATATATTTATATATAATAAAAACATATATATATATAGTATATATGTTTTCAATATAAAATAAATACTTGAATAGTATTTTATGGACTTTCAGTAGAAGACATCTGTTGATAGAAACTGATGTATCCATATTAGTTACAAGGTTCACAAATATTTGTATTTAAAAGTTCTACACAAGTTTAACAATAATCCATGTTTTTATTTATCAATTGATAAAATGGTGAAAGACATTTTGTTTGGACGGACGCGGTCGTTTCATCTGATTTGTTATGATCAACGACTGTCAATCATTTTGATTTAAATCAATGGGTCTGAGAAAAGTGCAGAGAAGAGAGAGTGAAAGGAATCATGGGATATTCAAAGGAAGATGCGAAAGAAAAAGGGTTCGAACGTCATCAGAGATCAGCGGCTCAGACGGAAGGAGGCGCGCGAGGAGAAGCGGAGGTGTTGGGTGGCAACATGGAATTAAAGAAAACAAAAGCGGCACCTATAGAGGTATGATGCATAAACCGCCAGCATTTGTAAATGTGACACGCTCGGCAGAGGAGCTTCAAATCAGCAGTGTGTCTGTGACATCTTTAAATCAGCGGCGAAATAGAAAGAAACTTGAACCAATCACGACGATAAACAGAGAGGGAGAGGGGATACGTGATGCACACCACTTAATCTCCGCCAGACACGCAAACAAGCGCGCGCACACACACACTCATGGTGTCTGCATCGCCACTCTTAATGCATCCCAAACACAAGCTATCAGAGCTGCTTCAGTGCCAAAGTGCTGCTGTTTACCAAGGCAATTACAATACAAATAGAGTTGGAGGTGGTTAGGCAGGGGAGTCGGGGGAGGGGAGGGAGGGAAGGGAGGGAAGGGAGGATAGGTATACGAGAGAAGCAGAAAGGGTGAGGCAGGGAAAATGAGAAAACACTAAGGAGGGCGAGAGTGATCACTTTCTTCCAAGCAAACGCAGGCATGAGCCGGAGCGCTGACATGGAAGATTAATTTAGCAATCTGCTGTATTTACTGTTTTATGTCCAAAATACTCTGTGATGTGTTTGTGTGTTCATGTACGTATGTTTGTGTGTGTGTATCTTCATGTGTATGTGTGTGTGTGTGTGTGTATCTTCATGTGTGTCTGTGTGTTTTCATGTGTGTGTGTGTTTGTATATGTGTGTTTGTTCATGTGTGTGCATGTGGGTGTGTTTTCATGAGTGTGTTCATGTGTGTGTGTGTGTGTGTATTCATGTGTGTATATCCATGTGTGAGGTGTGAGTGTGTTCATGTGTTTGTATGTATGTTTGTATATGCGTGTACGTGTGTGTGTAATAATGTGTGTGTTCATGTGTTTGTATGTGTGTGTTCATGTGTGTGTGTGTATAGGCGTGTGTGTGTCTTTGTGCATACGGGTGTGTGTATCTATGTGTGTATACATGTGTGTCTGTATGTATACATGTGTGTATATGTGTCTATCTGTGTTTAAACATTTGTGTGTCTGATTGAACAAATGTGTCTGTGTATAAAGATATTTGTGTGTAAACATGTGTATCTGTGTGTATACGTGTGTGTCTGAGTTGATTTGTGTGTGCGTATCTGTATGTGTAGATATCTGTGTGTTTGTGTGTATATTCGTGAATGTCTGTATTAAAATGTTGTGTGTCTGTGTAGATATATGTGTGTCTGTATGTATACATTTGTGTTTTTGTTTGTATACATGTGGGTGTCTGTATGTATACATGTGGGTGTCTGTCTGTATACATGTGGGTGTCTGTATGTATACATGTGGGTGTCTGTGTGTATACATGTGTTTTGTGTGTATACATGTGTTTTTGTGTGTATACATGTGGGTGTCTGTATGTATACATGTGGCTGTCTGTATGTATACATGTGGGTGTCTGTGTGTATACATGTGTTTTGTGTGTATACATGTGTTTTTGTGTGTATAAATGTGGGTGTCTGTGTGTATGCATGTGTGTGTCTGTGTGTATACATGTGTTTTTGTGTGTATACATGTGGGTGTCCGTGTGTATACATGTGTGTGTCTGTATGTATACATGTGTTTTTGTGTGTATACATGTGGGTGTCCGTGTGTAGACATGTGTGTGTCTGTATGTATACATGTGTTTTTGTGTGTATACATGTGGGTGTCCGTGTGTATACATGTGTGTGTCTGTATGTATACATGTGGGTGTCTGTGTGTATACATGTGTGTGTCTGTATGTATACATGTGTGTCTGTGTGTATGCGTGTGTGTCCGTGTGTATACATGTGTCTGTGTGTATACACGTGTGTGTATGTATACCTGTTCATTTCTGTGTGAATACATGTGTGTTTGTGGGTATAGGCATGTGTGTCTATGTGTGTGTATTTTTGTGTGTGCTTGTAAGTGCACCTGCAACTTTATGTGGCAACTAATCTTAGAGCAACTGCAGTGTTCATAAGCACAATCTTACCTGTTCATGTGTATCGTTGTGTCTGTGTGTGCGTGTGTGTGTGTGTTGGCTGCGCATAAAGGTAGCTTGTGTGTAACGTTAGGGATCATTGGATATCTGCGTGCCTGTAAGTGTGTGTGTCTGTGTGTGTTCTGCAAGGTTGAGGGGAATCAATACGCGTTATGACAGGAAAATGAAAGGACTGCTCTGGGTTACAACAGAAGACTCGAAGCGCACGCACACACACGCACGCACACACACACGCACACGTACACATACTCACGCACGCACACGCACGCATGCTCACACACACACGGCCAGCTGCCTGCCTCAGATCTGGCTTCAGTGAATGGAAGAAGGAGGCTTTCCATTAGAGTAGCGGACACACACGCACAGATTAACATGCCTTCTGATGAAACAACACAAATATGGGGGGGTAACACACACACACACACACCCACACACATACACAAACTTTCT
Organism: Callionymus lyra; assembly: GCF_982586985.1. Lineage (NCBI taxonomy): Eukaryota > Metazoa > Chordata > Actinopteri > Syngnathiformes > Callionymidae > Callionymus > Callionymus lyra. The sequence goes on from NC_141824.1 coordinate 24,923,500, forward strand.
CACGTAAACACGGAGTTGCCGGACAAAGCCACAGTGGCATTGTGAGATTGGGGTCCCCCCTGTGTGACTGAGTGTGAATATAAATAAGGCTAGTCAATTCAGGGCAGTGAAAGGGGGTCTGGTGTTGGGACCCTTCAGCCGAGCCAGTGACTGCCTGGATGGAAGGAGGTGAAGGGGGGGTGAGGGGGGTGAGAGTGGGGGTCTCTTGCTCTCCTGCCCGCCGTCATCCCTGGTGGGGCTCGGGCGGTAATACCGAGTCCAGGGGAGGCTCATCATATGAGCGAGAATCAAACAGGACACACTGCCATGTCAGCTGCTGGAAGAATGAATGAAGAAGGTGTGTGTGCGCGAGTCCCCGGAGGAGAGGAGGTGACGCCGGGTGATCAGTGGCGCTGAGTAGTGTCAGCAGGGCGAAGGAAACGCTTGATGTGACATGAGGCCGGGGGGGGGGGGGGGCCTGACGGATGAGTTTAAACACACACAAATACACAGAGGACCATTTATTAAAGACTGCCAGGGTACAATAGGGCGGCCAGGAAACCACAACACTAGTGGTTGTGTGTCGCAGTGTGTGAGCGTGTGTGTGTGTGTGTGTGTGTTCGGGCACGCACAGTCAAGTGCACATGTGAAGAAAGTGGGAAGTGGAGTCGGTATCTAACGCTGGGAACAAAGATCCTTCTGTGGTCCTGCTGATTTATGTGTGTGAAAGTGTGAGTTCCAGTGCAGGTCTCAGACCACAACAAGACGTGTGTTTGTAAAAGTACAAATGGCGTCATTTCACACACCAGGATGGATCCAGTATTCCTTATCTTAAGTTAAACACTGATATCTTTACGTGTCATCATATCAACAGAAAAATTCATCTGCTTTGATTTTATGCCAAACATCAAGCGGGCCACGTAACATGACTTGACGTGCCAGGTTTGGCCCCCGGAACCACAAGTTTGGTTTCTTCTAAAAGGTACAGTTTGGACTGTCCAAGAAAGTTCTGGCCTTAAATCAAGTATACGACACGATCCTCACACAGCGACTCACAACTTCTATTGTTACCACAAACACTTTAGTGTGCGACGGCAACAGTAGCCACGAACCCACCGCGATTATGTCATCATGTTATCAATGATCTGGTTGGAATCATTTCTCTTCTCAAACTGTATTATTATTATAGCGTGTAAATGTGCAATGTTGGTCCAAATGTTTTTAAAAACTGTGAAAGCCAATTTCAATGTGGTTTATTTGACTTGAAAAATATATAATTTATTAGATACTTCATTAATGATGCCATTTAATTGCACCTTTAACATGTTAAGATGCAATATTTAAGATTTAATAGATCAATCAACAGTTTTTTTCATTGTTTTAAAAGTGTTTCTACCTCGAACGTTTTGTATATACATGTATGTTAAATAATTTTACCCAAAGATCCTTAATATATATTTGCCACTATTATAAAATAGATTTTTTTTGTAAATTTACTTAGAGAGACACCATGGTCCAAAACTCCATCCGTCTGCTGTCCGGATCATGAATATTGTTTAATTGTTATCTCAGGGTCAAGTTGACCCGAAGGCCTGAAAACAAACGTGTTCAAGGTATCCCTTGTGTTGCCTTTTTATAGTAATGTATCATATTTTATCTTGATTCATTTTCCTTTTTTTAAATTAATCTACCTATTTTGTTCATTATTTCATTTTTATATATTTATATTTAGTTTTAATAATAATACAAAAACCCTTGTCGTGTGTACATCAATTAACCCTTTTTAATTGAATGTTTTTTGACGGTGGGAGGAAACCAGAGTTTGAAGGGGAATCTCAAATAAGCACAAGGAGAACATAAAAAATATCACTTATTTGTTTGAGATAAGAACATTTAGAGTAATCTTCAATGTTAAAATCGACATAAGCATGAACATGACTTAATATATATCTTGTTTTAATAAAAACAAATGTTCATATTTTAGTTAATCCATAAATGTTGGACATGGAATGTTGAGATAAAGGAAAATTAGGAACAGATTATGTCCATGGATGTGGTTAAACAGAAGAACGATGAAGACAGGTGAAGGTGGAGGACGAAGCATGAACGGGATTATTTCAACATCTTGACATGAAATGTGAGCGGAATGTAGAAGAGATTAAGAAGGATTTAATCCAGATTACACACGTGTATTCCCCGTTATTACCGCACTCACAGCGTCGCTTTAATCGAGGAAATTCTTCTGCGTGCCGATAAGAAATTGCACCTTCACCAGGTTGCACACATCTGGCTTCATTTAAATAGAGTTGCCCTTGAGCAACGTTTCAGGATTTAATTGCCTTTTTTCAAGGTCAATGTGTAATCAGAAATGCACAGTTCGTCATGATTCCTCAGAAGCCTGGTAGCTGTTTGTAATTCCAAACTTTCCCAACGTTTCCCTCGTTATCGGCACATTTTTTTATCCATCCATTGTTTTACGTAAAGTTTTCTAATATTTCTACTTGAAAATGTACCTCGTTTATCTCGTTTTTTTACGCGTCTAGATTCCTGGGGTGTTTTCCAAGACTCCAGCATGATGGTCTGGCACGTGGGAGAATAAATGGGTTATTTTGACGTGTCGTCAACACGGCCCGGCTCCTCTCGCGAGGACTCGACGCTTGATTTCATGGTGGGAATAGGAAACAGATCGGGACATGGTGCGATCAGACACGTTAATTATGGACTGACTCGCAGGGTCAACTCTCGGGTCTTCCCGGCGCCTCATGAGAAGAAAAGATGGAAATTTCATTTGAATGATTTTCATTACACCTCTGTCTAATCCATAATTTAGTGCCGCTCAGGTTCATGAGAGACAGTCACACACACACACACACACACACACACTCCCGGGAGCCGCCCACATGCAGATAGATGTCCACGTCTTTCTCTCCTCCCCCATAGTCAACCTTTCTAACCAGGTTAGGATGTTTCCATGGAAACCAAACAGAGGGAAGATTCCTGCCGTTTGTCACTCTTGTAGTCACATGTCGCTCTTTTAAAAACAAGGGCCTGATCCGGTTTGTTTACCCGATGTGACGTCAAAGCAGCATCTTTTCAGACACAATCATCTTCTCAACGGCGTGTCCATCCCCCTCTCCCTCGTCTCTCCGTCATTCCCTCACTCGTTTTCGTGGTGGAAGATAATTTGAGTGCAATTAACTTTCCCTTAAAAGCTCCGACTGCTCTTAACGCTGTGAATCAGAGGGAGCGGCAGACGCGGGACGGAGACGCTGAAGGAGAAGCGAAGGGACGAGGATTGAAAGTCAATGTCAACAGCGCTCTGCAGGAGGGATGCTGCGTCTGACCTCACTGAGCGAGACGCTTAAACACTCCCGACAGCCTGTTGCTGCACTCAGCTGTCGTTCTACAGTAGACTGATGCCACCACAGTACATCCACTGTCACCACAGTACTTCCTCTGCCACAGCGATACATCTGCTGCCACCACGGTACATCATCTGCCACCACAGTAATCCACTGCAACCACGGTACATTTTCAGCCACCAAGGTACATCTTCAGTCACCACGGTACATATTCTGCCACCACGGTACATCTGGTGCCACCACAATACATCTGCTGCTGCCACGGTACATTTACTGCCACGGAAGTACATGTAGTGCCAGCAAAGTACATTTAATGCCACTACAGAACATCTTCTGCTACAATAGTACATCTCTTTCCACCGCAGTACATCTTCTGCCACCACAGAACATCTGCTGCCACCACAGTACATCTCCTGCCACCATTGTACATCTCTTTCCACCGCATTACATCTCCTTCCACCACAGTACATCTTCTGCCGCCACAGTACATCTGCTGCCACCACAGAACATCCCTTTCCACCGCAGTACATTTTCTGCCATTGCAGTACATCTGCTACAACCACAGAATCTGTTCCACCATAGTATATCTCCTGCCATTTGAGTACAACTTCTGCCACCACCATACAACTGCTGCCATTATAGTACATCTGCCACCACGGTACATCTTCTGCCAACACAGTAATCTGTTGCCACCACAGGACATCTTCTTCCACCACAGTACATTTCTTTCCACTGCAGTACATCTGCCACCACAGTACATGTTTTGCCATCACAGTATATGTAACCACCATAGTATATCTCCCGCCATTACAGTACATCTTCTGCAAATACAGTACACCTGTTGCCGTTGCAGTACATTTTCTGCCACAACAGTACATCTGCTGCCTTACAGTACATTTCTGCCAACAAATACGTTTTCTGCCATCACAGTGCTGACAGTAAATGCCAAAAGACAGCAAGGAAATGAAAGCGAAGATCATCCAGATGTTACAGCCCCTTTGCTCGTATCTCAAGGGCCACATGGAGGTGTGGGCCGCAGCGGTAAAATCATCGTATAATGACTTGAAAACAACGACTCAAAGTAAAAGTAAAAACAACGACCGGCCAGTCGGAGGTGTTCCCCGCTTCTATCCCCGAGTAGCTTGGACTGTCTCCATCACACCTGGACCTCTGTTCATGAATTCTCTTTAAACAATCTTTACTAACACAAATGTATAGATGGATCAATAACTCATAACCTGTTAGAAAAAATGTTTTAGAATATTTGAAAATAGCTTTTACTGTTGATTCCGCGTACAAGAATGAGGTACACATGATAAGCCAGTATGGTTGTAAAAGAGAACCATAAGTTTTATTTGTATCGCTGTACTGCCGAGTTAAAGCGTGAATACGTTCGAAACACCTACAGATTCAAACTCGCCTCCGAGACTTTGTTGAAAGACTAATAGCGCTTGAGTTTGATTGCTGTGTGGGCATCACTCCTTTTTTTCTTTTTTGGAGTTGTGATTATGAAAATTTTATGAACTACCGGTTCAGTTTTCAACTCGCGATGAGGAGTGAATCCAAAACCGGAATATTAGCATAAATAAATGGAAGCTGTCACAGATGAATGATCGCAGTCTTTTAAGAGAAAGTCATCCGTGTGCGTCGTTCCAAAATTGCATCTAAATTTGCGTGCGGGTCAAGAAAACAGTCCAACCTCTCGGGTCGCATTAGTTTAGATTGATTAGCATGTGATGCACATGTTTGTTTAGCTTCACGTCCGGCCGTGTGCAGTCAGGGCGAGCGGGATGAAACAAAAAAGCAGGAGGGAATTGGAATGAAAAGCAGGAAAGCACAGGTCATTGTCCTTTTCCTCCCTCCAGCCTTTACTTTTCATTTTCTCCTTACTTCTATAATCTGTCTCTTTCCTCCTCCTTCTCCATCTCTTGCCCTGCACCCCCACCTCCCTCTCTCCCTCTCTCCCTCTCTCTGTGAAGGTCATGCAATTGATTTTACTCTGTCTATTCATTTTTCAGGACTGGCTTTGAAACGTGGGAAGCAGACAAAAGCCACACCGGGCTCCTCCTCTTGGCTCCTCTCTTGCTTCATTCCTCCACCTTCCTGCCCCCTCGCCCATCCTGAGACACCCGGACCGGTCCTCTCCTTCTTATTTTGTCCCTTTGAATATTTCCCCTTTCCCCGTCCTCTCCCCCTCTTCCATCATTCCTCTCTCCTCCAGCGGGTCTCTGACCACGTTCCACTCACGGAATTAAAGTCATGCATCACACTTAAAACCCTGCCAATGCATTGTGGGTAGACTTGTTCAAACTGATGTCCAAATTAGCATTAGCGTTTTTCAGCGCCGGGGCCCCACAGAGACCCGGCTTGTACGATTCTCCAAACATTCAATAAAACCGGCCCGTATATTAGAAGTTAATCTGGTGCTTGAGATAATTCATACTTGTTACTCGCCGGCCGCCGGCGCGCTGTTGTGCATTTGTCAAGTGCTACACAATTCACCATGACCTTCACGTACCTGCTGCAGGCTTCTGTAGATTCGCCGTTATGGTCACCATTTGTACGACATGTCGCTTACACTGGAGCGCTACGAGCATCTGTCTTCCAACAATAAGTCCAGTTTATGCACAAAAACACACCTGGTGTTCCCGAGACCATTTTCTATCAAGGCCAGGGTGGAAAAAAAAGAACAGCGCGAGAACAGTGAGGCAAAACAATTACGAGCATGTAGAGAGCAGTCAGGGTGACAGATGTGTGGAGGCGCCGCGGACGTCACTCAGACGCTGCACTGCATGCTAGTGAAGAATGGTGTTCCTCTTTTCACGATTGATATTTGGAGCCTGGAAGTTTTCATCACGGCTCATTGTGTTCAATGAACACTGTGTATTTCATGTTACGGTGTTGGAAGCTGTAACTACACGGTTGTTGAAATAAAACTCAAGATTACTTTAAAAAGCATCTATGATTTTTTTAGTCTCTCCTGAAGTCTCTCCAAACACTCCTGGGTTCTGCTTGAAGTGAGTGTTTGAATATGTTTTATAATTTCTAACTCCGGACTCACGGTCGTGGCTCACCGGCTTTTTAAACACCAACGCAAGACTGTCTTTAGATGTTTTCCCACAGCCCTAGTGAAAACCTATTGATAGTTATATTGCAATATTCTTTTCATGATGTATTGATATACAACAGTGCTGTATCAATTATTTTGGCTTTACAGTGTGTTCATTTTTGTGTTGCAATTAAACCAACAGCCGCTAGGTGGAAGCAGCCATTATGTTGCACCTAAAGGAACAATTAAAATCCCGCTAGATCATGATTACTGAGGACAAGAGGATACAGTCGACCCAAGCAGCTTTTAAAGCTTTGGACATATTTGGTTTTAAAACAAATTAAAACAATTATGACTTTATCAAGAGTCATTTGGTCTGTAAATTCTGAAACACATGAGTCATGTACTCGACAATACTGTGAATAAGTCCTTGTTTTTACTGTATCGCAATACATTATATCAGTGCCCCTGTATCGAATCTAGAGATTCTTGCCACTACACACCCCTAGTTTACACCCTCATTAAAAATACCTCAACTCTTAAGTGCCCAACGAAAAAAATCGTTTAACTACAAAAATGATCTTGAACTACCACAACAAAACTGTGTAGAAGACTTGTAGTTTGAGATCCGTCTTAGTCTGAAGAGCAGTTTTTCGAGGTCCAGTTGAAGTATCAAGCTACGCCTCATGCAAGTCCAATGCCCATACATTTTTAAAATAGTTTTTATATTGCTAAAACTAGTGATGGCTTGATGAGACCTCATGAAACAGCTGATGAGGTATCATGATACAATTACTTAATTTTGAAAGACCACTAGATGACACACTGCTTTATAATCTAAGTTTCTAAATGATTTCAGGAATGAGTAAATCAGACATGAGAGTGGCATTTAAAAATTAAGTAACTGTATCATGATACATCATTAGCCATTTCATGAAGCCTCGTCAACACATCACCACTAAAACTGTCATGAGACTCTTAGCTTATTATGTATAACATGGCTTGTCACTCAGGAATTCACCAAAACTGTAAGGGCACTTGTACTTAACTGCTGATGTAAACATGAAATTATAATTTGTTATTTCCAACATTTATTAACGCTAACAACACAATGGAGGTGTCTATAGAAAGTTAAAGATAAAATCTACACACACTGAGTGACATTCAATATTCATTCGTACAGAATTAAACATGGTGTATGAGCCCCCCCATTGAATGTGAACAAAAGCAGCATAAAAATTCATCCGTGACCCTGCTCTGACCCCGTCCACTTAGCCGGTATTTCCACAGCTTTGAATCACATCTAATATTCATCCTGGTCTTACAGGTGTCCAGCATAAGAAGTAGCCCAACAGAACATCATATTAGTAATGATGGACTGCCAAGGGAGCGTTGAGGACCAGGAGGATGTCACATGCATCACTCAAAAGTCAAGAGATAGTTAGATAGAGAAGAATCCTCTGTGAAGGGCAAACAGTCTGCCGGGCAAGGTTAAAATACAGGTCATGGGATTTAATTCAAGTCGCGGAAACAAATTTAACATAACAAAGACACGGGAAAAGAAGAGGCTGAGATTGTTGAATTGAATCTTCTTTTTTTTAAATATTATATTGTATTATAGCTTTCGGTGCTTTGATGCTATTTATTTTTCAATGTTCTTTTCCGTCTGCTTATCCAGGTTATAAAGCAGCATCCAACGTTGAAGATAAATGAGTCCCTTACTCTAGATGCACTCGTAAAAACCGAGTATATAAACATGGGAATATCATGAAGAATTCTAAATATCATGTCACAGGCGTAGGTTTGAAACCCCTGTTCTATACCGAGTCGAGTCCTCTTTAAAACATTTTCAAACTGCCTCACATGGCATGCAGGTCCAATACTGTATATGAAACTCTCTTGTCATGGTCATTTACTCTGAATCATCTCTTTAATATCATCTTCCTCTTAATCTCAGGAGATTATCATTTATTTTCTCAATTAAATCCTGACAAGAGCCTGTGAAGTCCAGTGTTCGGTCTCTTTTTCTGCTGAGAACCATGTTCTCCGACTTAATACAAAGCAAATTCTTATTAATGCCAATTTTAATTTTCCTAATTACTTCCAATTTGGTCAAGTAAATGTTGCAGTAAAAGTTGTAAAATTCTGAATTATCCTGTGAAGGGCTTATTTTCTTTGCACCTCTCCTTTCTTTGAAAAATATTTTTCTTCCTACTCCTTTTTTGGACAACAGCGTTTTGTTATGTTTGGGTTATATTTTTTCGCCTATTTTTTAAGGCATGGTTTGATTAGTATTTTTTTTATATTGTATGTAAAAACAGTTACACATTTTAAACACGTTTTAAATCCATTAATTCATCCAGACAGATGATTCCTGAGAGAATAAACAAAGATCATAAATACCGTTTGTTTTTCTTGATATATTTCCGGATCAGTCTCACTTCTTTGATATAAAACTCCTAAACACTCGCCGTGCTGTTCTTTATGGTTCAAACGTTACATCTTATCTGTGATGTTTGATGTCTGATCTGCTTTGTCGTCTCGTCGCACACTTCCACACACAATCCCACGCTGACACGCTCGCTCTTGTAATTGTACTGTAGCTGCATTGTTTCCCCCCCCAGTAATAGTATCAATTAGTCAGGCTGTGTAATTACACTGTCCTCGTTATACAGTTAATTTCTGTAATTACAAATCACACTCTTTCTCCCTCCCTTTGTGAATCATCCATCGCTCCTTCACTCTCTTTCTCTTCGCGGGCGGCCATGTTTGCCCCGCTTGAATGTCACGTGTTATTTGGGGGGTTTACAAATGGATGCAAAAGTGACGCTCACAACCGGACAAAGTCCTGGTGGCGAGGCGTCGGAGGAGATCAGACGATGCTTTGATACAAAGAAACATGTCAGGTGGGGGTTAATTATTTTGGATGCCTGCTTCTTTTCTTCAGTCAACAGTTTGCAAAGGTGATCTGAGAAAGAAACGCTGGCCACGATATCGGTCAGAAAAACCTCCCTCACCGAGCGACGGCCGCCGAGGCGAGATTGTTTGCCGTCCTTGCTCCCGAAAGGTGGAACCATCGCTCCGTTTAAAATCAAACGGCAGGGAGCGAGCACGTCCTCGCAGCGGGTTTGAAATGCATTGATTGCGTCGTTGCGAAGAACATCACGTACCTTGAGACGAATCTCACCCATATGTGGTGTGAGATTCTGCTCCGGCCGTCTCAGGTGTAAAACTGTTGTGACCACGGCTACCATCTGAGAGGCCGTCGGCGAATGATAATTTATCCAGTGGACAGAACGATCGAGGTCAAAATGTAAGCGTCAAACTTATGGCCCCGGGGGGCAAATATGGCCCATCATGTCATTTTATGCGGCCCGCCAGATGATTGTCTCAAAATCAAAGAAGATGAATATTAAAGTTGTAATGGTGATCTAAAAAGATGTCAATATTAGTAAACCAAAGAGACAATTAGGCCGATTTGAGCCACAAATAATTTAAAGATAATTAAATAATAAAAACGATCTTTCTCTCTCTTTGTGTTTGATGGATCTACTGACTCCTTTAAGAAACATCTTAAGACGTTTCTATTTGTTCAGGCTTTTCCTTGATTTTCTGGAACTCCTGTTGTGTTATCAGTTTTATCTTGCCCTTTAAAGTATATACTTTATTGAATATTGTTTTGATTGTTTAAGCGCTTTGCGACCCTGGTCTGGAAAAGCGCTATATAAATAAAAATTACTTACTTACTTACTTACATACAACGGGTAAAGGAATTCTTTTCCTCCTACTTTTTCAAACATTTATTTTTTAAATATAGTTTTCGATGTTTTTATTGAATTTTACGCAATATTTAATTCTTAAAATATCTCACTCAAGTTTCTCCCAGGTCTGGTCTGACAGTACAATGGGCGAAGGTATGAGTTCTGTCAACAGGAGAAGTCAAAATATAGAGATATGGATCTGAGCAAGTTTTCTCTTCGTATGAGTTGAGGATGATGAAATAAAAAGCTGAACTTCTTTGGACTCCATATAGATGAGAATCTTGAGGAGAAGCTGACGCAGAAATGTCTGACCTGGTCTTCAACAGTAGTTTTGTAACGGTCATAAATGATTGTTGTGCAATACTGAGACAGACATGAAATGAGGACACGTTTAGATCTGGTTTCATACAATGTTTGATATTCTCTGTAAAAACACATGTTCAACAAAGTAAATATAAAACACTAAATAGGATATGAAATCAAAATAAAGAACTCAGTCAGATATTCTATACTTCAGTCAGATATTAATCTCAACAGAATTCATTAGCACAGTACTCATACGCTATTAGCAAATTAACTCCACAGTGTACTCTTGGTTTTAGAACATGATGTTCCTGGTCTGTTCATGTTGGAACGATCCACAATCCTTTCTCAAGAATAATGTATGGAATGAAATGATAAAGAGCTGTGTAGACTCGTCTCATTTCCACAAACACCAAGAGGCCGCGCTTTGAACGAGTGAAGGTCAGCATTTGATTTATTATTTTTTACTAAGAAAATATAATAATATATATAATATAATAATAATTTTGCTACTTCACGATGGATTCAAAGTAAACAGGTTATTTGGTATTAATATGATATTCTAGAGAGCGATTAAATATAGAAATCCAATCCAACTGTATTCAGATCACAATAATACCACTTTACATTAGTTACCACTAAAAAGGTAGGTAACATAACATTTAACTTTAAATTGTAGTTATTTGTAGAAAAAAATAAACGTTTTATGTATTTTCGGAGGAAGTCCAGGTGCGTGTCTTATGGCCCCGGACAGCTATCCATGGTTCCCAATTGTGACCTTTAATATGCTTCATACTTTTCTTTAATAAAAACTTTTTTCATGTACAGGTGTGTTCCCTCACCTTTGTTGCAGTTGCTGTCTCCCTCCAGCAGAGGGTTCCACGGCGGGTCCCCTTGGCTGGCGAAGGTGCGCATGTGCAGGTAGCTGATGGTCAGCCGGATGACGGAGGCCTTGTCCAGCTGGCTGGTGATGGCCCCGGGCAAGGGAAGCATCTTGGCCAGCTCAAAGAACTCGAAGTTCTCCTTCCCGCGGCGTGATCGTGCGGCATTGCGAGACTTTTCTTTGCGCAGGTTCTGCAGACTGAAAGGTGGGCAGTTGGGGGGGGAACGACACGGAGACAAAAGTAAAACTGCGAGCTCGAAATCGCTGGCGATGAGATTAGCATCATGCATCTGGAGGATGTCTCACCTCACGGCCATTCACAACCCCATGATTGATCCGTACTTCACAGAAAAACGACACGCGTGTGAATCTAAAAGCTCATTTCATAAATAGATATATTGGTAATAGCGGGTGCGACTGGAGTGAGACAATCTCCATTGTGACCCATCTCTGGCAGATTGGCCTGGTAATTACAGACAAACCGTCTTCTTCTATCCTGCAGAGCAGAGTCCTAATAATGCCATTTGCTCCAAAATCCATACAAGTACACAGAGAACCCACACACACACACACACACACACACACATAAACCTCTCCGTCTGTCTCTCACACACCCTCCCTCGTTTCCCTCCCTCCGCCCGCCGTTCTCTCTCATCTGGTCCCGGGCTAGTGAGCCGCTGCTGTGATTGAGGGATCAATAGTGGAGGGAGGGGCGGAGTGACAGGGGGGGTCCATGGCTCAGGTAGCCTGTCTCTCTGATTGGGTATTGACTCTCCTCAATGGGGCCTGAGTGGTGGAATTATGTTGTCACAGCCACTTCACAATTTGTGTTGGTGCGGCGCAGGAATAAAATGTGTGTGTGTGTCCGTGCGTGTGTGTGTGTGTGTGTGTGTGTGCGTGTTGGTGTGCGTAGAACAAGCCGAATTTCCAGCTTCTGTGTTTGTTTTTTGAAAAACACAAACAGATCAGGTAATAATTGCACGCACCCATGTGTATAAGCTAATGTGTTCTTTTCTTTCTTCCCGTGATTATACCGCCTCGCCCCGGCCACCAAGAACAATCAATACTCCCGCATTGATTGCGCTTAGTTTTTATATCCGCCCGCAAATGACTGGCCATTAATAATTCCAGCCAAATGTACTTCATCTCCCACCCCGGGACGGCGAGCTGTCAGGGCTGGCAGGTGGGCAACAACACAGGTGATGAGAAGCACTGAGGAGACTCGTGTGTTTCATTGACGGGGAATTCTTTTTTTTTCAAAGCTGTCAGCGTAGACAAGAGTGTTAATGCGTGGATGTCACCTTGCCCAGATTAATTCACAGACATGCACAAGGGCTTATACAGTATCAGTGTGTGTGTGGGTGTGTGTGTGTGTGTCTCACCAGGGCAGGGTGGGAGGCTTGGCCAAGAGTCCTTGTAGGAAATCCCACTCCACGCTCACACACTTCCCCTCATTGACAAATGGCATGGTGGCCATCCTTCTCCCAGTCACGTGCCGACGCCACTGTCAGCGGAGGCTCTGATTGGCTGACGACTCAGATCTGCGGAGACCAAAACGAAGGTTATGAACAACCGGTTTTAACTTGTTGACACAAATGAAGAGACGCTGGCGTGTGTGTGTGTGTCCTTTTTTTTTCGCAGTCACGTCCCCGTCGTACCACCGAAGGCAGGAGGAAATACCTCGTCTCAATTTGTCAAGTCGACACAGCCGATTCAATTAGAGACGTTACTTTCATGCATTTATTCATCCTGTTGTGATGTTTGCATGAAGTCATCAACACTCCCGGCTGTAATCCGTCATGTCAGCTGCCACCGTCACGTGGCTCTTATAGGTTGTCACTTTGCGAGATTCGTCTGACGATCAGGGATCCTCGAAAATATGAAACAGAGCTAGTCGAATCACTCCAGCACCACCGCAGGTTCTCGGCACACACACTGCTTTTGTTGCTCCTTCTGAACCAATTTAGAGTCTGGAAACATCTTCAAAGCGGCAAAAAGGCGTCCCACGAAACTGGTGCAATTTACACTTCGCTTTTTTTTTTTTTCCATCTTCCAAGACACAAACTGGAAAAATATTTTCCCACCTCAGGCTTACATCTCTATTTTATTGTGAACCAGGTGACAATTTTCAGGAGCAAATTTTTTTTTTTTTAAATGTATTTAATTTGAAACATTTCCCCATTTATAGTGTGTCATGAAATGGTAAAATTAAGCTCAACTTATATCAAATTGTGTGTTAACTACCTAAGACCTAGGCTCCTGCCAGGGTTTAAGCGATTGAGCCAATGTCAAGTATGAAGGCACAATGTCTTCTTAATAGCTAGAGAAGGCAAATGCTATGGGGTGGCGTATGGACAGGCATGAGATTGGGAAAAAGGCTAAGACAAAGAAAATTGTTGTGATTGTAGCCGTCAATATACTGCCCTTGCTTGAAGTAACGATTAGCATTGTTTGTGTTTCATGTGACTAACAGATTGTAAAGAAAACATGAAATGCCTAAAAGCCTTACAGAATGCCATAGCAAAATCACATTTTGAATGCTTGGGTGAGGTTTTCGGTCTCATGCCTTGACGTCATACCAAAAGGAACAATGAAAAAATGCTAAATCAATGGACAATTAACTGACGATCCATATACACACTCTTGAGATACTTATGAAATGAATTCTGTTAATATTCTCTAAGTTGTGGGCCAAAACAAAACTGCATATTTACCAGGAAGTATTAGTGTGATTGAGATATTTTCTTATACTTGGAGGCTCGATATATCTTAATTATCTCCATGTTTGTCCTCATTCACTTATTAAAGTCCTTTACTTCAGTTTTACCGTTATTGGCAAACTCTTTATAATTGTTCAATAATCTCATGTTGTTACCTCATCTTCAACACAAGCAACTTTATAGCTCAAAATATTAACATGAATATTAATCTCTAATTTGGCCCCCGGGGACTTAAGTTTGACGCATGTTTTGTCGACCATCTAAAATAAAGAAATCGTACCTTATAATTGTGTTTAAAGGGTCAGACTTGGACAACATGTCTTGAGTTTCAGATACACATTAAATGATAAAAGTAGGTCCAGTATATACTGAGGCGTCGATGATGCAATAGCAAAACAAAACTTGCGCAATCAAAACACAAACAAGAGAATTAGTTTGCGCTCTTTTGTTTGTGCTTTTTTAATTAGCTGCTGGACAATACAGTGATGAATATGCATGTTCTGGTCTGAGAGAATGGTTAAGGTATCGAGGGAAACGTGCAATCGCCACAGTGAGCGGAAAAAAAAAACGCAAGTTGATAGAATACGATTAAGATCCGATTATACACAGAAAACCATAATTAGCATTAAATGCTTGGATGAAAAACCATCTTATAATTTCGTGCTTGATCTAATTGGATCATTTGCATTTAAGAAAAAGCTTCTCACGGATGGACGACTGAAAGATTTAGACGGTCTGACGTCAAACTTAACAGAGTGTGAGGCGGACGTGCTCGCGATCCACTCACGAATGTTGATTCTCTCTCCCTGGAATCTTTTGCTGAAGTGTTCAAAGTTTTCAGATCATTTGTCGAGCGTTTCGTTTTGCCCTCCCACAGCCGTTCCCCAAGTTCTCGCCGGGCCTTTTGGGAAAAGTAATTTCCCTCCCCTGATATAAACGCAGAAATGGAGACAGAGAGCGAGCAATTAGGCTTCTCATCAACATAAAGATGAAGGAAGGTTCTGGAGATAAAGATCTCACACATATTTTGTATCTACTGGTGTCTTGAGACAAAAGAAGTTGATCGTCTCCATCACAGTTTCACGCCCGTATCTCCGCTCTCTGTGCTGCATTGACATTTAAAGGGCTAGCGTGGCCCCGAGCACCCTGGTGTCATGCCCTAGGGCCCGAGACGCCCTCTCCATCTCCCCCTCACTCTCTCTCCGTGATCCTCACTCTCGCACTCGCTCGGTCTTTGGCCTGGCTGGGTCAGCACAATAAAGCCAGAAGAGTTTTGGCAGGGCGGAAGAAAATGGATTGTGTCTGGAGTTTCTCTGCTAGCTGACCCCGGCTAAGAGGGGTCAGTAGTAGCCGGTCAGGTTCCACAGATATGATTTTCACAAACATGATCCAAAACGGCAGCGAGCATGCACAAAAACTTCTTGGATCAGTTTCAAATGCAAATGCGGGATCAGAACGGTTGGATGAGTTGTTGAGGAAACTTTTATACTTTAGCTTTGAACAGAAATGAAGCTGTGGATATTGCAAACACGATCTTAGGTCAACTGCAGACTGAATGAGTGGGCATACCAATTCCACTGAATATTTTCAAACTGCTAAAATGTATTTAAAAAAAAACATAGTATTGATCAAAGTTTGAATCAGTTCTAATGACAGAACACAACCGCACTTGAAGACGAACAAACATTTATGTAGGTGGATTTTTTTTTCATCTGTAAGCATCACAATAATAATAAACAATGATTTATTCTTTTTTACATTATAGTATTTTTATAGTGTCCAGAAACATCTTCAAAGCTGCAGGAGCCGTCCTACAAAATTGGTACAATTTACAATTAGCTTTTTTATATTTTTTAATCTTCCAAACGACAAACATAAATCTTTCATATTATTTTTTTTTTAAACATTTTCAGGGACAGGTGACTTCATCTTGTAACAGGAAGTATGTTTTGCCAGCGTTTATCTAACTGGATCCACAATCTTTTTAAAGGATCTCTCACTCTGTGGTGCAGAACTAGCAGTTCTTGCTCTTGCGTGCAGTGTGTTGTGATATCCAGAAAGGGAAATGCCACTAACAATACCAATCTATTCAAACTATTGATAGTTAAAAATCAAAGCAGATTCTAAAAGGCTAAAAGTTTTGTAGCCTTAACATGTCTGAAATGACAGGAAGTCAAGCAGCACGTCAAACTGAACAGGTCAACACCACATCGGGTCAAGCCGGACGAGATTGAAGAGACACAACGCAAACCAATAATGCGGCGATCCCTCATCGACGATGTGTCAGGAGTAATGAGCGTCAGACGCTGAATTAAAAAGGGCGTGTCAACCTTCAGAGAGGAAACTGAAAACCCTGGATACGACCTAACTTCTCCGCCGTCAATTCGCTCTTCCTGCCGCACACTCGGAGACATCATAGTCGTCTGGTCAAACAACAGCTCAGCCAATGGCGCGCCAGGATTGAGTCAAGCTGGACACAGGAGGATGGCTCTAGAATCTACGATCACACTTGGGATTTCTCTGCTGTTCACATCTAGTCAAGTAGTAAAGTAGGTTCTGGCTGATTTTGGGAAACACAAGTACACTAATACTCTACGGCAGTATTGTCAATCTCAGTCACACATAGGTGTGTGTATGGACAAGAATCTTACGATACACAATAAAGAGGCAACGATACGATGTATTGTGATATATTGCGATACTTTAGAAACAAGGATATATTTGTAGTATTGCCCGAGTACTTGACTCTGATGTTAACTTACACAGTCGTGACTGTTTTCATTTGTTCTGAAACCAAAATATGTCCAAATATCAGCTTAAAAAGCTGCTGAAGTCAACTGTATCCCCTAGTCCTCAGTCACCACTGAGATCTTGCAGTCTTTTATTGTTCCTTTAGCTGTGGCTGACATAATGACTGCTACCATCTATTGGCCAGAAGTTTAATCGCAACACAAAAATGAAAAAAACCCTTCGAATATTTGCCTGTATTGTAAATTAAAAAAAACATAATTATTTAAATGTATACACACTTGATTGAATTAATTGAAACAGACTTTGATTGGCGAATATTTATACAGTCTATTGATATTTTTATGACACCAGATACCAACATCTTTGAGGCCGCGAGCTGGGATATTTTATTTTATATTGTTGTGGGATAGCCTATGTTAGCTATCTCTATGTCCTCCACTCCCACCAAATACCTTCAAAGTCGGTCCTACACAAGACATTGATTACTTATTTTCCTTATATAAAGACATCCTGATGTCTCCATATCTACATGTTCATGTATTTACTTTTAATTTTCGACAATCATCCAGAGGGCCACAGAAAATAACCTGGCGGACCGGATTTGTCCTATTATTTGTCTTAACTTTAGGATTAAGGTGTAGGATTTCTCCACACTCGTCCTCCTCCAGAGTCCATCCTGCAACACTTGCTAAAACTCTGCTGAAGGTGAGACGGGCTGGAGCGGTGGTCGCACCACCTCTGTCTAACAACTTCACCTTTGTCACCTCTTCTATGTCACCAGGATAAATGCCGGAGCGCCGGAAAGACGGTCGGAAAAGAAGCAGGGGAGACGATTTACAGTCACTCTATCGTTACCACACACCTTTCACTGTCCTATTTTTTTTTTATCTCTTAATTGACCTTATCTGGGCTTATCTAATCTCTCCTGCCATCTTTCTGTCTTGAACAATCGCTCCATCTCTCTCCGTGTCTCCCTCTATCAGTTCAGACACATCGGCGTAATGGACGACGGCCTCCACAGTAATTATTCAATCAGCCTCATAACCTTGTCGCAGGTTGGACGGGCCGTTAATGCACTCGCCCAAATGGACCCGGCCACTTTGAGTCTCTCTCCGCAAAAACAGGCTGAATGTCAGGAGAGTCATTCCAGACGCAAAACTATCGTCTCTGCGAGATGTAAGGAGGAGGAAAGTACCGAGAGGTGGAAATTATTTGCTTCAAATGAGACATTTATTTTAGCTGGAAGAGCTTAAACATTTTATTCTACTTGAATTGAACACAAACAAGCTTTTGTAGGTTATAAATGTATTTTCATAGATGCCCAGCAAGAGAAAACAACCACCCAGTTCCAGAACACACAGCAAAAGTTGAAGCTTCTTTAAGCAACGAATACTTAAAATCTCCTGGTTCACCATGGTTACTTTCATGAAAACCAACAAATATTTAACCGATTACTGTTTTTCACTCTGCCGACGAGGTGACATGGTCATCAAACCAGGGTTCTAACACAGGGCTATTCAACTTAAAGGGATAGTTCCACTGAAATTATATTTAATATAATATTAATTATAATAATAATTTAGTCATTATCTACCCACTCTTATTTCTACTAAGGTTTGGGAGAAGTTTCGGAATAATCTGTGCCTTGTTTGGAGTTACAGGGTGGGTCTGGAGAGCAAGGCATGTCAATATATATGGACATTTGCTTTTTCTTGATGGAAAATACACATAATACAAAAATCCAAACACCTCCATACTGCTGAGTGACTTGTATTAGACCCTAGACATGAGAATTTGTCACAAGAAAAATTTGAGCTTAACATGACAAAATAGTCTGTGCTATAAAGCCTAGAATATATATATTTTGGAACAAATTCTTATGTCGAGGCTTCAATACAAGAGTGACATTATAGATGATGTGTTTAGGTGCATCTTTCTGGTTGTAGAAAAGTGATCCCCGTTCGCTACCGTCATATGGACAAGAATTACTGGCCGCACCCCTGCTTTAAATCCTTTGAAACTTCTCCCATCCTTTAGTCATCATGAAGGTGAGTCAAAAATTAGTGATTTTCTTTTTTTTAAATTGCAGATTTGGACCTAATAAGGACATAATAAGGGAAAATTACAATACAAATATAGTTTAACTTTGCAACAGTTTTCATCGCTTTTTGACAAAGGCCTATTTTTTTTAAGCAGTAATCCGGGAAGCCCCAGGTTAGGTCATGCAACACGGGAAGAATTAACAACAGATTGACTGAAAAATATCTACACAAAGTCAATGCCAGAGGGATTCCCTTGTCACGATGTTTGTGCCATAGACAGAGACACTTATCTGTTGCTATTTCCATACATAAGTGCTCAACGATGTCTAACATCGTGAATGCATCGTCATCCATTCGCCTAACGTTCAACAGGAAATAGGAGAAGTGGGTTGATCGTCCCACGAAACTGGACATCCTTCCAGAAATCCGGCCCCTCAGGACATTGGAAGTCGAACGGCGGCGCTCTAATGCATCACGCGGAGACGAACCGGGCGTGGAGCGTGACCGCAGGTGTTGTCGACTCGCTACATATTCATAAGTGTGCCGTGCGAGTGTGTACGTATAAATGTTTGTTCGAGACCCCCGACCCCACGGAGTCGTGCTCTCTTGGCTGGCGCTCAACAGTAGCAGAGCGGCTCGCCGCTTTCGGAAAGCCGCTGTTCGCCGGGGCTCGTCTCTCGCCGCCCGCCTTGGCTCCCGCTCTGTTTATTTTCAGTGGGGACGTTTAATTAGGGCCTCCAGCTGTCAGGGGTTCGTTAGCACGCCCCTCCTCTCCCCGACGTGGAGCCCGCCCTATAGGGAGTCGGGGCGCGTGAGGCAAATGAACACATTTAAGTCCGGCAGCACGCAGACAGACAATAGCTCCTGCGTCGTGCCACCAGCTCCCTAAGGTGGAGACATGCTTGTTTTATGCCTCATCTGCACAACCCCTGGGGCGCCATCCACAGTCGGGCCAAGACTGAGAATGTGGCGGCAGCTGAGCTTTCATGGCTCACTAGAGATCACATGCACCACGCCATCATGCCAAGGTGAGAGCCGAGTCGGTTTACGAGGGAGCGACGAGGAAACGGCGCAGAGCCGTCGTTTCCTGTCACCTTGTTAGCTTTGAGTGACACGAACCCCTTCTTGTGATGATAAAACAACAACACACGTTTAATTATATCGGATCTTATTAAGATGAGTCAGCAGGAATCACTTCCTGGATGAAGCCCGCTGAGATTACAGATTTAAGCAGCTACAGAGTTTTCTCAGGACACTTCACTGTTTAAACAATGAAGAAGAGAAAATAGGTTCCAGATCCCCTCAGTTATTGATAGTAGCAAAGAAAAACCTGTCTACAGGCAGAAACCTTGATCAGAACCAGACTTAGGATCTGTTGCTAGAACTATGCATGCATTTGATCAGGGACCCATTTGCTTAAAGTTAGCAAGTAGAATAGACTTGGGTAAAGCCTGGGGTCTGTTGTGGCCCTTTCACTGTATTTATACAACAAAAATAATATAGAATGAAAATATAAAACTGGTAGAAACTGGTTGAAAGATGAACATTACTGTCGTTTTTAAAATCATACCTGTGTCAACCCTAAATATATCTTCTTTTTTGGGGGGAATATTTCCTTTTTTTTCTCCTCAAAAATACTTTAAAATAATGTTTAATAATAAAGTATATCCATATAATATTTATATATTTTTTCAGCGATATTTTTAATCAGAATACATTGATAAAAATGTCATATTACAGATAAGAGGTTTCTATATACAACTTAATTAAAATTTAACTGTGTAGCTTTATCCTGTTACTGGTCAGAAACATCTTAACATTTGCTGAGACTAAAATGTTTTGTTCTGTAGTTGTTTTTTTTACAATAAGAAGTTTTCATATAGTCCCAGTGGTCCAGCTACCAAAACAACAACATCATACAACAAGTCCAAGATTACACTGCAACAGTTGAAGCTTTTTGCAGCCAAATTCATAATAAAACTTCCTGTTTTGACGTTGTCACTTTCATGAAATTCGAGAAATATTTAACCATTTACTGTTTTTGCCTCTGCCAAGGGGATCCTTTCATGTGGATCAAACAAGTCAAGAATTTTAGAAAATGTAAACTTTGGGTAAACATGACTACATTTGGTTGTTCCTTCGGATCAATGAATCATTCCAGATCATTTCATTGAGCTTGTGGCTATCAATAATATTTCAAATGCTAAAAGAGGTACTGAACTTTGTGGATGAAAATAAACTTTCATCTACACTCTTTTAAATGCTCTTCAGCTTTTTTTTTAAAATATATTGAGCTGTTCTGGTATTTTCATTAATATATATATATATATAAATATATATATTATTTAATCAATACATAGTCTTCTGCACTGTTTCCCAGGAAGAGTGACGAGTGAGTTAATTTTCTTTCACACTATAAGCACAGCTGTCAGGAACCAACAGATGCCGAGTCAAAACACATTTCAAAGCTCGTCCTTTAAATACATGCATTATAGAAATGAAAAAAAAGCATCTCACAAAGTCAATACATTACCTGAGGCTAAAAAACCAAGACAATTAACATTATTTAATACTTTTTTTCTGCTCTGAAAGTGAAAACTCTTTCATTATTAAGTCTTTAGTGGATGTTTTCAGCGATTGTTTACCTAGAGATGAACATGTTGAATAACATTTACAGGACGAACATTCCATATCATGCAGGAAACATGCTTGGAATGACACAACAAGAATACTTGATGGAGCTGCTTTTTTTCCCTTCCATCCAGCCTTTCATGTTGTTGAGTAGTTGTAAATGAGTGTCTGGAGCGTCGGGGGAGATGAAGTTTGGTATTCTGGTTGGAGGGCTTAAAGCTACTTATCATGCATTACGGCTCTGGTTGGACCTCAGGATTTGGAAGTCAAAAGACTTTTTTAATGTACAATTTTTCAGCCGCTGATCAATCGACAGCTGCTGGACACGAGCCTCTCTGCCCTTCTCTCTCTCAACATTACATATTCGGACTTGCTCCGTATTCTGCTTCCATATCAGAGCGCCGGCTGCCTTTGACCTTGACGACTCTAGATCATTCCCAACTCAAGGTTCTCTCCAACTCTCAAGGGCCCTGGAGCCCCCCCTCCTTCTTTCTTTTTCCCCCCCTTCTTCCTCCATCCCATCATCCAAGCACCCCCTCGTTGCTCCTGCCTGGCCCCTGCCAGGGTCATTAATTATCTAATGGAATCAATACGCCGTTAGATTGGACCAGAGTGACCCCGCCCGCCCCCCCAGGTATCTCTGGACTGATGAGGAGGAAAAGGAGGGATCCAGAGGGGGTCTTAAGGAAGTCCACGAGTGGCCTGTCCCTATACTGGCGAAGTGTAGAATAAAGAGATCAGCGATAAATAAATGATAGGGAGGGGGGGAGTCGGGAGGGGGGGGGGGGGGGGGTCATAAGTAAAGGTAGAAGCAAATCAGACAATCAAGAGAAAGGGGGGAGAGAGAAATGAGTGAAGGATGAAGTTGAGAGAAAGGAGAGAGAAAGAGATTTGCTAATGTTCACGCTCGGTAATCAATATCCTTCTCCTCCTCCTCTTTTATTACAGCCGGGCTTTGGTGAGCCCGCTTTGATGTCCAGAGCTCACGGGCGCGCCGAGCGACGCAGAATCCAATCCACGTCCGTCATAATTACCATCCACCTCGGCGGCGTACATACAAAGGAAACGCTCCACTTCACCTGCGCCGTATTAAATATCAAGTAGAAATGACCGCCACACAAACCGGCTGCTGCACCACATCAATCCGAGGCAGGCGGCGCCACACGAGAATCAACATTCAAGCTAATTCAGACGTCAAGCTGTGGAGCTATTTGTTAGTAACCAGGCTGGTAATGAAGAAAAATCCTTCAGAAGGTCCAATATTTGACTACTTCCTGTGAGGAACTTCAACTTTTGATTTAACATTTTCTCTGTGGAATAACACAAACATGGTGAAGGGTTTGTTTATTTCTATGTTTATATTATAGCACCAATTAAATGAAGTTAAAAAAGGTCAACAGAAATTATAGTCTACTTGATTTGTTGTGCAACTACAACAAATTGGTTGGCATTCATTTAGTTGCTAGCTTAGCGTTCACCAGATGCCCTAAAGAACATTTTTGTTGAAAGATATTCGTCAGTGGTGAACTAAAACAACCATATGAATAATATAACATAAAATGAAGAGAATAACCTCCACTTATGAAGTGTGGCGTATACTTTCGCCAGCTTGAGAAACTTATTAAATCTAAAGTCTTGATCTTTAAATCTTTAATATAATTGTTTGATAATTGAAAATATAAGATTGTGGCTTACTTTAAAAATTAACATTAGTAGCTCTAAAAACAATTTTGGTTTGTCTTTTTAGCTTTTTAGCTTAGTTTTTAGTTAAGTTGATGCATTTTAAATATCCTTCTGACAAATAATAATATTCACAAATAACCATAAATTACTTTATTTTCACTGACAATTTGGAAAAAAAATTCAGATTTTGAGATTGTATTTGAAAAAAAAAGCTTAAAGATCATTCCTCTCACAACAGTTTAAGATTTAGTTCAGACTTGTAAAGCTTTTTGCGAGTTAAAAAATAACACTGTCAACAGCACAGATGAATCGATTCACTTCCTCCATCAAGTCATTCAAGGTGTTCCTCCCAGAGATGCTCCTGCTGCTGTCCTGAGCCCGAAGACACCAGATCCACTTCCAGAGTCCGACCACATTAAAACCCGACCTCTAAATAACCACAGGCCACAGCCTCAGCACTCGGGGTCACCACTCTCCTCACCGAAGTTTGAACGCCCGGATTTGAGAGAGCAGCAGGGTCCACATGCAAATGCTCGAACATCAATTACAGGGTCAGGGTTCGGAGCAGTGGGGTCGAGATGAGAGGTGAAACGTTACTGAAGCCCTTTTGGAACGTGGCCATTTCAACATGTCTGAAATCTTCACGAAGAATTAAATAAAAACAACTTCTGAAGAGCTGGATTTGGATATGGAAGTGAATGTGAGCGCAGATACCGACACATTGTGTGTGTGTGTGTCACTAAGCAGTGTGTGTGTGTGGATCCCTCCAGGACAGCGTGTGAATGACAGCGGGGTTATGTAAGGAGCCACAGCGGGGCCGAAGTGGACAGTCCGACCGGAGATCAGGTCAGCAGAGTGTGACACTAAACACATCTCCCTGACACTGCACTGACACTCTCTGTCACAGACTCACACACTGTCTGTCAACACTCTGCACACACACACACACGCGCACGCAAGTGTGTGAGAGGCTGTCTGTCAACACACCCCGGTGTGTGTGTGTGTGAGAGCAGCAGAGAGAGACAGAAATATCAAGAGAGGAAGAGACAGGTGGATCGTCTTCCTACCTGAACTTGTCAGCGAGTCATGAGAAGATGCTACTTCAGTTTAAAGAGGAAACTTTGCTGCGCCATAGATTTACGCCTCAAACCTAAGAGGCTACCACAAACAAAAAGTATGTTTAAAAAAACAGTTTTTTTCCACAGGACAGTCCAATAACTTCCTTTTTTCCAAAAGTAATCCACAGTAAAAGGGCTGTCCACTTGAGCTGCCTGTTGGCATGAAGCGCCGCGCCTTCAACTCCGTGTCTGGCTCTAATAAAAAAGGCCTAAAGGTAGGGCACGGCCGGGAGTCGCTGCATATGCATGAGAAGTGCAACGGATGGAAGAGCTCAGTGGATCAGTGGGCCGGTGCACAGACGCAATGACACAGGTCTGTTTCATGTCAGCGTCGCATTCCCAGTTTTATTGAAGCGCCCGCGTGCCAACGCTTAAGTCAAACTCCAAACTCTTTACTAGTTTAAATAAATTAAAAAAAAGACCAATAAACGCTCTAATAGAAAAGAGTTGAATACTTAAAAATTCAAATATTTAGACACACAAATATAACAGGCGATTAAAAAACAATTATCCAAAACACAGGATGTGTTTTTCAGGATAAATGATATAAAATAAGCAGAATTATCGAGGAATAAACGATTTAAACGACTGTTTGATGTTATTTACTTTAGAGCAGCAGCAAACACTGTGTCACAGTCCTTCAGCCAATTTTCGGACCACCTGCTGCAAACACCCCGAAGGCATCGAACGTTACTGAGCCAGTAAACTGTGACCAATTCTGCCACTGCAGGTGGAGACGAAGCCCCTCACTCAGCCTCTCTATCTCAAAACTCCTGCACACACACACATGCCTGAAAGTACATTTTTTGAAGCGGTGGACCACAATTATTCAGGTCAAACACACATAATTATTTTTTGCTTATCTCTAAAGCAAAGCTGGAGACGAATTGCACGGCGTTTGCTAATCAAAAAATGTAATGGATGAAATTCAGCGTGAACTTTGTGAGAAAAAAATAAAAAAAACCTCCAATAAGCTTCATGTAAGGGAGTTAGAGTCCATTAATAATTGAAAATATTCATTTATTATGAATCCTAAATATGCACTTTAAGTGAAGCATCACGCCGGCTGCTCATTGAAGAACGGTTTGAGGGAGAAAAAGTGTGAAAAATGCAAGAAAACATGAAACAAAACTCTTAATTCAAGATGATAACTTCGAGGAAAAAAAACTAACCAGAGAGTTACACGGCGCCTCAATAAGACTGACAACAAAAACTTTTCCAGAGTACGATGAGACGGGACTGACCGAGCGCGAGTGTGTGTGTGTAGAAGTTGTAAGATCTTTTATCTACTCACCTGACGGGCATTTCCAGCGTTCAGGCTGCCGCTGTTAGTGTGATCCACTTTGTCTCTCCTCCTCCTCCTCCTCTTCTTCTTTCCTCCTCCTCTTCTTCTCCTCTGTGGTGCCCCTGCTCTGCCCCGATGATGCCACCCCACCACCGCACCACCACACCACCTCGATCTTAAACACAGCCAACAAACACTGTGTGTGTGAGCCAAGGGGACTGGGACAGGGGCAGCGTCAATCCCCTCACTTTCACAAAAGCCACGCAGCCGGACACACTGAGGACTCCCGTAGCAACTGTGTGTGTGTGTGTGTGAGAGAGAGGGAAACAGAGAGAGAGAGCGAGAGAGAGAGAGAGAGTGTGTGTTTGCGTTTCCGTGGCTCTCAGACTCACTTCACTAACACTCTGCTCCGCTGCCTCTTGGAGATGGACTCGGGATTAGGACACAGCCAGTGTGAGAATCTCTCCCCGGCTTCTCTCTCTCTCCCTCTCTCTCTCTCTCACTCCTCGACTCCCTCTCTCGGCGGCGTGCTCCCTCCCATCCTTCCTCTCCCGCTCGCTCATTCACTCTCCTCGCTCAGCTCTTTTCTTTTCATTTCCTCTTGGGAAAGCCGTGCACACCAGTTGTCTCTGCCTTCAGCTGCTCCCTCGCTCCCTCTCGCTCCCCTCAGTCACTAGTAAATATAAAAGGCATGCTTGTACAGCCCCTCGCCTCAGTCTCTTTCTGCCGCTCCCTCCCCTAACTCAGTGTGTCTCATGCTTTCGTTTACCCCCACCTCGCCGTGCCCCCCCCCTCACTTTCTTTCTCACTGTCAAAGCTGCCTTTCAAATGCTGATTAGCAACCGGAGTAAAAGACAGAGATGGAGAGAGAGAGAGGAAGACGAGTGGAACAAGTGGGAGATTCCATCACATGCAAGCATATTGTAAATGCTGACTCCTGTCCCATACACACACACACACAAACACACACACACTGACACACACACATGGTTCAGATTCCCCAGAGACTTCGACTAATCTCAACATGTATCTTGTTCGAGTGCATTTTTCTGTGAGAGTGTGTAATGAGTGTTGTTTGGATGTGTTTTGATGGACACGTTGTTTTCTGTCGACATACCAACACAACAAGTCAACTTTCTGTTTGGTCAAAGTTTGGAAATCACTTTTTTTTTTACCAAGTACCATGTAGATGTTTTAATTTTTTTTATAAATAATATTGTGGCTAACCTCTAAATGTGTATGTGTAAATGTTTAGCTCTAAAATCTTTTAGTGGGTTTAAAATGTATATATTTCAAATATTAATCTGATCCGATTCATTCATAAATAACCTTAAAGAACTTTATTTTCACTCGTTCATTACAGATTCAAGAAGAAAAGGATGTTCGCAGATTAGTCAAATTGATTCACTGGTTCCTCTGTTCAAGTTGCTCAGGGTCAGAAAGGTACCAAGTAGAACCAAACTTTTTTGGTACTTTCCTGCTCAAGACCTTGGCTCCTGCAAAGGTAAAACTGATGTATTCTGCTGTATGCTAAAGAAACACTGTCTTAGAAATAGCCATTAAAGTGTTATAGGGTTGTATGTAAAACTCCCAGGCAGGCATAGATCATGATTAAATATATTATAGTAAAGGGCATAATTTGTCGACATACTGAATATTTCTCTTCCAACAATAAGTCAACCTTCTGTTTGGCCAAAGATTTGAAAGATTCTAAGATTTATGGACGTTGGGTACCTGCATGCTTAAGACCTTGGCTCCTGCAACTGGTGTCTTCCGCTGTCTCTGATGTCACCTGAAGAAATAGCCAGAAAAGTGTTAAAGTTGTTAAGCCTCTGGACAGGCATGAATCATGATTTTCATATAAGAAATTGTAATTTAAAAAAAACATATGATAGTATCAGGGGCGTCATTTTAACTACAAAATTAGTGAAAGTTTGGTTTGATAAACAAAATTTTGAAAGCATAAGTGAGGTGGTAATTTTGGACAAAGTAACATTGAGCAGGAGCCGAAATCTTTGCTGCAAGAAGATTGAGATGTAAAACCATAATAAGGTAATTTGATGATAAGAAAAGTCTTTTCTCCTGCTATCACCTCATTTTATTTCCTGGAGAGCACTGGTCGAGGCTTTTGACGAGTAACTGTAAGAAAAGTTGCAACTTGTACTTTAATGTCTGAAAAATGGCCTCATGCATGCAACGTTTTTAAAAATACAGATGTTTCCATAACCGCTATTATTGCACCATTAAGATTTTTGGTACATTTCTCAAGACATCGTCATTTTGGAATACGTGTCTTACACTATTGAAAAAAGGCCACTCCAAAAAATTTTTAAATAAAGATGTTTTTATTTGTAATTAGTGAAAACAATCTGCAAGTGAAACAAGATAAAACTCAAGGTACTGAAAAATAACATCTAAAAATGTACCCTTAACACCTCCACTAGATTTTTTTTATTTTTCATTGATCAGCCCAAGACAAAACAGGACCTGATGAAAAATAGCAAAAGATATATTTTAAATATGTTTTTTACAAATGTGTAATTTTTGGATGATTTTTTTTTAATCAGGGTTTGAGTGTTGAAAATATTACAATTAAAAACACTGAATCACTTGGTTAATGGGCAAATCCATTCTATTGAGATGCATAATTTCAAACCACTTCCCATCTAAAGAAGTAATGATGTGTTGATGAGGCTTCATGAAACATCTGATGAGGTATCATGATACAGTGTCTTTATTTTGAAAGACCACTAGATGGCGCCCTCAATGATGCCAGGTTTCATTGAATTAGTAGATCAGAGTCAAAGTTTATAAAGCAGAGAGTGACATCTAGTGGCCTTTCAACATGAAGACACTGTATCACGATACCTCATCAGCTGTTTCATGAGGTCTCATCAAACCAATATACCTTCCAGAAATGTGTACAAAAGTAAGTATGGGATAATCATACTGATTTTCTTGCTCAAGAGCAACATGTCAGCTAAGCAAGACAACATATTTTTTCATCTGCTACAGTTACACGCATCACAAGCTCCTATTTAAAAAAAAAGGGTTTTGAGGAACTTCCTGTAGTGAAGATTGATGTGCAAGTGCTGCTTAATGTGAACAAAAACAGGAGAAAAGTCTGTATTTATTAACTACTGCGTTCTTGTCAACATAGCTTCAAGCTTCAACAACAATTTACCGTAAAATAACTTTAGACAACTTACTATTTTCGCTACATAAACAATGAATTTCTTTGTGGTTTCTCTATTTTTTCTCCATATCTGCCGAGCACCCGCTCTCCTGCCTCATCTGAAGGCATCTGCATGGCAAAGTTTGAAGCAGTAGGATTTGTTTATGAGTGTGTGAAGCACCAGCTTCTCATGCACACGAGCACAAACACTCTCAGAACCCGAGCAGCTGTGTTTCTGACCTTTAGCCAGTTTGTTATTACCTGTGTTTCAGTCTTTTCTCCACTCATAGGTTTATTGGCAGGCACGCTGCGAGATGGAGATTTAATAATATTGGCGTTGACATCGAGCAAGTGGTGTGCGCCGTGTACGTGTGCGTCAAATTGTGGTTTCATCGGAGTTTCATATACACGTCATCAGCGGGTCATCACCTGTGTTGCTATAGAAACACAGGAAGTTCTGACATGATCTGGACGTATCTTAAAGCGACACAATTCATCGGTGAACGCTAACACACTCTCAGAGATGCTAGTCAAGGCAACCGTAAACCAATTATTTTGTTATAATCTTTCATTTGAGAGCTCGACACTGAAAATAAACATGGATATCAGATGAAGTGAAGGGCTGTTTGTTTCAAAACATTCAAGGTTTCATATAAATATTTTGTATTAATCTCCTAAATCTGATGTTTCAAATTCTTGCTTTTTAAATTGTTCTGAAATCATAAAGTATTGCCTTCTCTTTTGTACAGGTATGTACAAAAAAACTGACTTCAGCTAGCAGCGTTAGCAACTCTACAAAACAAATAATCCTCCATTATGTTCAAAGAGGGTGAAAGGTTATGTTTAATAGACATTTTTTAAGAAGAAATTATTACAAATTGTGTGAGAACTTGCCTGCTTAAGACCTTGGCTCCTGCAGAGATACATCTGATGTGTTCTGCTGTATGCTATCAATTAACTATTTCGATCATTTCAAATACATTTCTATGACTTCAACACCCACAAAAATGTAGGTTTCAGTAAGTTAGAAACACCAGAAGCACGAAAAGCTACCTCTTTACATCAATGTCCACTGTTGAGTGAATATGTGAGGAGAGAGTTTGTTTGAAGCAGCAACATGTCGTTGATTAAAGTCAAACTTCCCTGGTTTGTTCCCATGTTTGAGTGGATGACCTCAAAGTGCGGCAGGTTTTTTTTATCCAGTTAGAAAAGTTTAATTGGCGACAGACGAGGGCTGTACCTGTAACCTCTCCTATGGACCGGTGACCTGGCTCCACACTGATGAGGCTGGGCTGGACTCAGACTGAAAACAGAGGAGAAAATATGTTTTTGTTATATTTCTTTCTTTTACTGTTCAAATCTTAACACAAGAAAACCATTTAAAATCTATTTTAATGTTTGATTGACAAAGTGACTGCACATCTGAAATCATATGATGGTGAAACATTTATTATTATTATTTCTCTCACAATATATATATATATTTAAATATATTTAATTCCCTCACATAAATCTGTTGTCAAGTGTTTACCCGTCGTATATTGAGGGAAAAAGGGAAAAATACACAGAGTTATTATTTAGTTATTAAGTACATAAATGGAGTTAGAAATCAGGCAGAAAGGTATGAAACTATACGAGTTCCATCAGAATATTGAATGGTTTTATTTTAGATTTTAAATGTTTAAACTTTCTGTTCTAGAAATCATTTTTTAAGGCATTTAACAAATATATTTGAATAATTGAATTAAATAATCCAACTTTAAGTCAATCATTATCGTTATTGTCTGGCAACACTTATACCAACATTTTTTATATATTTAACCTAAAAGGCTATGAATTAAATGTATTGAATTTAGATTTGTATTATAACCATTATTATTGGAAATGGAATTCAATTCTACTTTCATCTTGGAAAACATAAGATTTCTTTTTAAATTAAAAAAATTCTGAAGAATAGAATGACGAAAAACCCTCAAAGCTGAAAAAAACAACAACATTTCAATTAAAAATGTCAATGTTGGATATGTTTAATCCAACCATTCATTATTTTAATGCCTCATAGAAAAGTGTGTTTTGGTAAAACTCTTCACATCATTTGTCGGATCACTGATGTGAGGAAGTGATGTCACAACCACTGAATAATTGTCATTACGCACCAGTGATCCTCAATGCTGTAACAGAAGATGTTTCCCTCTCACTGCGAGTTACCGAGGAAACACGACTCCCGTTTGTCACCTGAAGGTAGTGACGTCTCCATCCCGAAACTGCGACTGAGATTTGACCATCTGGGTTTTATTTTGAAGGGCACCGCTGGAGTAAATGAGTGGCCATTGAGCCCGTGTGTGATTTCAAACGACCAATAATCGACGAACCTGCCTACAAGTAGACGAACGTCAGCCCGACTGGAGGTGCTCATACACACACACACGTATGTGTATACGTGACAAAATAATCACACTCAGAGACTCACTCAAGCACATTCCCTCGCTCGCCACCCCCCCCTCACCTCTCCTCTGTTCGTTCCCCTTGCCCTCAAACACTACTCAGAATATTGATACATCACCCTCCTCCCTTTTTTTTCCCTCTCTCCTTCTGTCTCTCTCTCTCTCCTTCCATCACTCACTTTCTCTACTGCATACTGATAGGGTGTCTACTTCGTGGTCTGTGTTTCAAATCTCCCCCCCGCCACCCCCCCCGCCGCCGCCGCTCCGCGTACGACAAAATAGCGGCAACATAAAGAGAAACAGCAGAAGTCATTGCACCGAGGCAGACATAAATTCACTTAAGTACCATCTCAGATTATGTCGAGCCAGGAATAGGCTTACCATTGTGGGGAAGGGAAGGTGGGGAGGAAGGGAGGATGGCGGTGGGGTGGGGGGGACAAAGGAAGGAGGGGTAAAGTGTTGCTTTGGTTGGGGGTCTTGCCAGCGGAAACAGGCAGAGCGGCTTCGCAGCGCCGCCGTGGACGAGCGGCCCCGCAACAAAAGAGAGGAGACGTGTGAAAAGTTCAGGCAAATGAAGACGCATTGAGTGTTTCTGTCGGACTCCCACCCTCCCGCCTCATTGTTGGACGCAGGCACAGGAGAGGGGAGTGAATGAGGTTGTCAAAGAGTCCCAGAGAGCCCCCCTCCACTTCACACACACACTCACACACACACATTCAACAGCTTGAAACAGCTGAGAGCGAGAAAGGAAACAAAAAAACAACAACTGAAAATGTCCTGCTTTCTCACATAGATGGAAGGGGCAAGGGCCTTCTAGGGTGTTTGTGTGTTTAACTTTGTGTGTGTAATGTGTACGAGTGTGTGTGTGTGTGTGTGTGTGTGTGTGTGTGTGTGTGTGAGAGAGAGTCTCTTCAGATGGAGCTTTCTGTCTGCATTAGAAGTGCAGCATGTCTGAGAGACTAGGAGAGAGAGTGTGTGATTTTGTCCTCCAAGTCTTCCCGAGGCGTCCTTGAAGCAGACTTGTGGGGAATACATGTCTCTCTCTTGTGTGTGTGTGTGTGCGTGCATGTGTGTGTGTGGGTCTTCGCAGACTAGTACCGCAGGCTTGCCTTACGGAGCAGAGTTACAGGTGTTCCCTTTACGAGCCAGAGAGCTCCAGGAAAGTTGCAAAAACCGTCGGCTGGAGAATGAACTGGCCTGATGAACGAGAGAAGAATGAAGTGAGTAAATAGAAGTGTGTTTGCAGTGAGTGTGTGTGTGTGCATTTATGCAGAGAGGTGAGTGACGACTGTAGCCGTCGGTGAGACGGTCACACCCATGTCTGACCTTGTTTCTCCGCCTGTCTACACATGACATGGGCTCTGGTCAGCTCGGTGAAGGACTCCAAGAAGCGCCTCTGTTCCTGAAGCAACACGTATGAATATCTCAGCGTCTAAGCTCCAGCTTCCTTCTCTGAAGCGAGGCTTCTAAGAATTAGGGGAATCGTCGGGAGTGTTTCTATTCCGGCGTGACATTGAGAGAAAGCGCGAGGGTGGATTTTAAGAAAGTTCTTTCCCTCTTTTGAGGCTTCATTTAACGCCTGAGCCCCGCACGGTTGTGAGTCATGATCTTCAAGTTTGAACTCAAACTTAGACGTAGAATGGGAGCAACATTACTACACCGTCTGCAAGTCAGAGTTTGCACACATATTACTATTTAATCAAACACATCAACAACAGGTATAAACGTTCAGTGAATCTGAATGAAGCTCCTCTGTGGAAACACTTCCTCAAAAATGTTGATACACTGAAAATAAATTATGCTGGGATTAAACAGCATTTTTGTGGAATTAAAAGCACTACAAGGTGCGAAACATTAGTTTGACGGGTTCAGGTTCTGGAGAAGTTCAGCATTATGGGCAGTGGGAGACGAAACACTCGCCATTGCCTCCAGACAAGTTTTGGCTCCAGATTACTGTAATACATTTAAATCAGTGGAGCTCAAACACGCAAAAGAAGCGAGTAGAATATTTAGAATTTTAACTCGTGGTGGGAACTAGTTGTGGGAGGAGTACCTGGAAACTGAAAATCAAATCTTTTCATTTGAAACAAACACGAGCAGGAAACAGGTAATGTGTTTTTAAACTTCAGTCAGCAAAGTCATACACGAGTCATATTCATATTGGGCAAAATTCATATAAAATCAGAAATGTATACATTTTGGGAGGTTTTCAATGCTGCATAAGAAAATAAAAAAAGTTTAATATTTAATGGTATGCAATAACAGTATTGTAGCACTCAAGAGCCCGTCTGTGTGGTGTTTGTATATATTTTTTGCCAAATCAAGCCAAATTAGTTAAATAAACTTCCCATTTCTACTTCTATTTCTACTGATTTATCAGCCTTTAATTGACCCTTAAATATTCCCCCAATTATAAATAGGTCCTGCAAATTTGATGTTACTCATTCAGCAATTGATTCCTGAATTAAAGCACTTTTTTTCATTCTATAGACGACACATGAATGTAACATTGGAATACCAGGTATTAACTGCTGAAAAAGGAATTTAGAAATTAGGCTTTTACCTGCGAAAAAGGTTGATAATACTTGAGTTTTAAAATAAAAATATGTGCTGTGAGGGGTCAAGGTTCAGTGGTTGCACTAGTCTATTCCTTTTTTGTTTTTTCTACGGATTAATAGTTGGGTAATAATATTCTTTAGGCATTCAGAGCGTCGTCTGTTATGTGGTTTTAGGCTCAATATATAAACATTTCTTGACTTTAAACCTAAGTTAATATCAATACACTACAGTAACTACCCATGTGTTTTCAGGAGTTATAAAGAGGTTCCGTGGTTCATTTCTGTGGGGTAAATGTAAGACTATACTAATCAAGCATGGCAGGACACATCCTCTCCAACGCCGCCTGAATCAACCCCCACACTTGATAAGCACTAAAGGCCTGTTAAAAATGTTATACTCCAAATCTATCAGGCAATTCTTTGAGACCATGTGGCCATTAAAGAGTCATTTCGCCTTTTGTCGAGTGTGCTGCTCCATATTTCATTGAGATGCATATCTGCCTCTCGCACTGTCTGGCTGCTCCACTATTCTCTATTCAACAGTGACCTATTGCTCCCTGCCATACAATCCTTCACCTTTCTGGGCTTAAAAGTAATTACCACTTTAATTTGCTGTCTGCTTTTGTGCATGGCTGAGTCTATCGGTGGCCGGCTGTGTGTTTTTCAGCGTGTGTCCGGGCGTGTGTGTGTTTATGGGGAAATAAGAATGTTTTTTTACAATTGAACGGAACATCTCAAAATATCAAGTGAAAGTCGGGAGGCAAATTTAAAATTATAATCCAAGGAGCATTTCTTAAATTAATCTCCTCACTAACTGTGGCCACCAGTACTTACTAGTAAACTCGTGAGAACATGAAGGGGAGAAGATGTGTTATGGACTTTTAGTGTAAATGTGAATTTATATATAGAACTTCAAATATATATATATATATATATATATATATATACAAACACTTTTTAAAAATGCATATTTTGTAAAAAATAAATAAAAAAACAAAACCAAAAAACAACATTAAAATAATGTTAATAAAGAAAAAAGTTGATAAAGAAAAAGGACAGCATCTAGTCCAAATAATCAGAGAGTGAATTAACAGAGGGTCAGTAAGTCCTTTATGTTATGCTCTCAAGATCCATTTACCTGATTTCAATGAACTTGACAAAAGAACACCAGATCTAGAGACATTTTTAAACAATAACAGAAAGAAAAGGATCTTATCTCAGAATACAAGAAGGAAGCCATGTCATTTGACCAGATGTTTACGATGAAGTTAGAATTCCATCACCCAGTAGAAGATCAATATCTCTGTTGTAAAGTTGTCAGTCAATATTTTTAGACCTTCCACAGTCCCTCAAAAACACACAATGTCTTACCCAGGTATAGCGAATGTGGATGAGTTCAATCGTTTCTCGTCAGTTAAATGACATGGAGGGGGACCAACAAAGATCATAATTCTATTAAGGATTTTTCAAGGTCAACTAATGTAAAGCCCAACTCTCCTGACTCACTCTCATGTTTCAGATGTTGAAGTCTTCCTCTCCAAGATGCAGTAAGTCTCTCATCATGACCATGTTTTGAACTTATTACTTTATAAAGTTCTCCCTCGTCTGAAATCTTGGCGAACGAGAGGTTACAAGAGCAAAGCCCATTATTCTGTATCTATTGTACTTATGAGTACAATACAGGTCCAAGATCAATTTAAGACACTTAAATGCACACAATAGTTGCACTTTAATATGTTTCTAAGTCAAATATATTCTTCGACATACAGTATATACATTTTCTGCTGCCTGTTTTTTAACATGGAGCCTGATCCAATAATGGCTTCAAAGGACAGAACCTGCTTGCTCTGAGGATGTGGGACTAACTGTGATGCCACTAAATCTAAATGATGAAAAATTCAGATATTTTCAACCAAAAATCTAATGTCGATGTACATTTTCTTATCACTAAAGTTGACATAATCGACTAGAGCTGGTACAAAATGGTACATGATGGATGATAAAGGTCAGAGACGCAAGTCAGACATGGTGTTGAGATGACATGGGAGTATAACAAAAGACATTCTGTACCCAAACAATGAGTTGAACTAGGGAAACCTGTGTCAGTTTGGATGTAGCAAGATGTTATATAATGTGTATCAACAAGGTTAAGATGAGCTGCAAGATAAGACTCATATTGCCTACTGTTGTAACATGTTATGTCAAAACGTCTAAAAATAAATAAATAATATTTTTTATGTCAAAATGTAATAAGCAAAAGAAAATATTTCATTTTGTGAGCATGTACTTTCGGACGTGTACTGTATTATTTGAAGATGAAATGTGATGATGATGTTATAAACTGACATGCCCGAAATGAACAAATAAATAAATAAATAAATAAATAAATAAAAACTTAGGAATCTTTACATTAAGCTTGTTCCAAAAGTTCAAAGTCCGACTTGATTTAGGACACCACAGTCAAAATATAGCAGCTGCACTAACTGTAACTGTTTGCATTTCTTAAAATCCTGAGATCCCTAAAAAGTAAATAAAAGCCCTTTTACCCCTCATATCCTTCATATCTTTGTATACTGTAATGTAAAGGAGGAGATATTGCATTTATATGGAATACTGTGTATGGACTGTGTGTACTGTATTACTGTATATAGTGGATTCTTGGAATTTAATTGTGGTGACTAAGCGAGTAATTGAGAGACCAGAGGCCAAAGCAGAGCGAGCTGGAAGAATAATTCTAACAAAATATTATAAGAAAGCAGAAAATCAATGAGATAAACGTATTTACCTGTATTTCTGTGTCTTTGCCCTATAAATATGTGCAACTATATATCCATTTAAACATATATTTCAAGTTTATTTAAAAATAAAATCCTGTCTCTATCTATTTCTATCACTTTTTCATGACCTTATTACAGCACTCCTGGAATACCATAGAAAACACTGTATGATGACATCAGGCTGAATCCTCCAAACAAATATTTCAGTCTTGTGCATCGGTTACGTCGACTCATCCAAACACAGAGCGATGCCACACAAACACCACCTAAAGACACGCACAGAAACACAGCTTGCTGCTAAAACCCACTGCAGCTGGGATGAAAACACTGACGCTCACTTTGCTGCTGGACTTTCAGAGTCCCAAAGGTCCGTAGCAACAGGAATCAGATTCTAAAGATATGTGGCTTTTTATTTGTGTGAGGGAGTTCAACAGGTCATGCACTGAAGTCATAAAACATTGCAAACATGTACTGTTTTGACTCTTAATTCATTGAATGTTTTCAAGAATCATTGTAACAAACTCATCATTGATTCTAAAAGAACACACAAAGACGAATATTTCTTTAAGGTACAAGTATATATAATGCCACTTATGTATATCTCAGATGTTTGAATGCAAATATATGGATCTTATTTAAAGTATATGGAGCATTAAACAATGATGCGTATGATTAAATAATAATATGTGTGCATACAAATGGATATACATGTTAATTTGTTGACTTTGTTGAAGTGTGCCTTTGCATAGCTGTGTGTGTGTGTGTGTGTGCGTGAACATGCATGTGTGTTTGTGTTCGTCCTCCCATTGGCCCAATTACTACAGCTCCAAACCTCATCTGCTTGCGAGCTTCCTTTAAAAAATCCCTCACCCCTCTCACCTCACATTCCCAGAGGTAGACCCCAACCTTCCACCCGCCACTGAAACCCCCCCTCCACCCCCCCCATCCCACATGGCCAGATTGTCCATCACAATACACCCGACCCCTCACAGGACCTCCATCACCCCTCCGCCTTCACCTGCCTTGCGTCTCCATGAAATCAACAGGATTGTTCTCACTTTGTTTCATCATCGTGTCCTTCTCCTTCATTTTCCCCTTTAACTCCCCCTTTTGCCCCCCCGTTCCCCTCCCTCCCTCCCTCCCCTCCCCTATTCTTTCCACTTTTGCTTCCCTCTGCCCTCCCCATTCCCAGGTGAGCTGACGACACAAGGAGAGCAGGAACACTCCAGGAATATCAATGGTTTGATGT
The DNA here is from genome assembly GCF_982586985.1 of Callionymus lyra. Classification (NCBI taxonomy): domain Eukaryota; kingdom Metazoa; phylum Chordata; class Actinopteri; order Syngnathiformes; family Callionymidae; genus Callionymus; species Callionymus lyra. Next base: position 24,961,270 of record NC_141824.1, read on the forward strand.
GAATATTAATAAAGCGTGCATCTTAATGATCTTTAAAAAAAATAAATAACAGACACACTCATAGACCAACGGAAACCTGAGCGCACACACATCAGGTTTAACGTGTGAATCATCCGTCGACATCCATCATCGTCTAACCTCTGGCCCACAACTTGATTCACAGAACAACGTCGAGTCTTTAAATCTCAATTTGTGTTACCGCTGACGCACAAACATGGCTGCCGTACTCACGCGAAAATGTTGTGATGTGTGAGACGCGGTCAAGTGATGACTTTGCTTATGCAACGGTTTTTGTGTTACCTTTGAAACATGGCGGACGTGTTTAAAAAGGTAGAAATATTTCTGCGCCTTATTTCGGGATGTGAGATAAAGTTGAGCATTCTTATGAGGCCAGGGTTTCATTGTCAGAATGTCAGTTTTCAGAAACTCATGAACTGGACTGAGCAGCTTCTCCACCTGTCTGAGGTCATCCCTGTAACCAGGACCCTCGTGAAGAATGTGTGGATGGGCTGGAAGTGAGCCAAGAGCCTGTCCACACACACCTGTCTCTTTAGGATTAACCGTCTTTAACCAACAATTGCCACAAAGGCCTAATTCGTGAAAGGTCTTACAAGGTCAAAAGGTGTTTTAGTTTTCTGTTAGAATCACTTAATTGACATGTTGCTCTTCACCTTCGACAACTCTTTCAGCCATTAAGGCACAGATCTGTTGATGGAACATTTTATCTCTTAAAGTCTGGCTTTAACGGCTTCATCCGTCTTTATACCTAATATTTGATTTTACATTTTAATTTGTTACGTTCATCTGCATGTTTTAATATTGTCTCATTTCTCACAGTGGTTTATCTTTTTTCTGACATGAAGGTCTTTTTCCAGTGGATATTCATAGAACATCTCCCACAGATGGAGGCCTATTGGCTCAGCTCTTTCTTTACCAGGATGCTGTTTTTTTTACAACGTTGCACAACAATTTCAGTTTTATTGATCAATTATTAGTAAAAAATATGAGATTTTATTAAAAGTAACATTTGCTCTTGGCTTTTACTGAGCCTGTAAACGAGTGAACCAAAAACTCTATACAATTTAATTTTACTGTTTTTATCTGAAAGTCCAATGATAATGACTTCATAAATAAGGTTGGAGACCCCTTACGTAGAGGATGGTTGGACAGACTCTTATTTTTGACCAGATCACGTGGAAGAGCCTAGCCTGGTGCTGGTTCCTGAATGCAAGCTTGGATCTATGCTTTCTGGGATGGTGCGCCCCCTGCACCTTCATAAGCTTGTGGTGCCATTACAGCCCTTCCTCTAAACAATTCAAAGCTTGTGCTTGCTAGAAACAGCACTTAACAGACAGAAAAAAAGGGTTTATTCATCTTCTCGTGATAAATATATTAGATCAGCATTAGGCTAAATACAGACACTCATACAGACATTGATTCATCTACATTGTTATCCAAGCATCTCTCCTCTGACAGCATTTGATCTTGCTTAGCAAGCCACATTAAACATACAGTTCATCCCCAATGGGTTTTCTTGGTCAAGGTGACTTGGTGGCCCGACATCAAATGTGTTTATGGTATCCCTTGTGTAGTCTTTGGGTCAAGGTGAATGACCTCCACCACTGCATATGCCTTTCTGGAAGCCACGGAGGTCGTTCACCTTGACCCAGAGACAACACAAGGGATAAAACAATTACATTTGTTTTCGGGTCACCTTGACCCTGAGATAACAGATGACAGCCTTGAACAATTGAACTACTTTACTACAAAACATACAATTCACTTTTCTGTTTATCAAATGCAAAAGAAGCCAAAGAAAGTTGTCATCTACGCATCATTAGAGAAGTCAGACCAAATATTTTCAGATGATTTTCAGGCTCCTTAGGAATTACCCAAGTTCATATTTAGATGGAATATTCAGCTTTCCAAGTCCACAAAGCAAGTGTGTGCGACTAACTCTTTACCTGAAGTGGGTTAAAATGATGCGACCTGCTTGTTTTGTTTACCAGCGTGACATCCTCGCCACCATCATCGCAGCCAAGCTCCGGCGTCAGAAGAATCAAAGGCGAACTCAGCGCCGTGGCATTATCCTTCAGTATCACAACAACGTGTGCAGGCCTCACAGCAACAATTGTTTGAAAGAGAAAAACATTTCTCACCGTGATAGGACGTACACACACACACACACACACACACACACACACACACACACACACACACACACACACACACACACACACACTTAGCTGAACTACACAATGTAGATTAGCTGAAACAACTTCTTATCCGCCAACCCGCTATTTAAATGCGAGCATCACGTTCAAGACAAATGTGTTGTCTTCTTTCCCTCAGTAAATGAAGACACCTCTCCTTTCCCACGTCCTTCTCCTCTATCTCCTCCTGTTGCTCTCGTCTTTTTCTTTTTATCTTTTTTTTTCCACTCCTTTAGTTCACGCAGCCCCCCCCCGCCCCCCGCTCCCGCTACCTTTGCCTCAAATGGTTGCCCCATTTCAACCCCCCCCTCCTTCTCGTCTATCTTAGTCTATCACTTTCTCACCAGATTACCCCATCTCTCGCTCTCTCCCAGCCTCACCTACTCGATATTCCAGCCTTGTTCTCCTGCAGTCTCCAGCACAACTTTCTGACCCACTTCCTCTCTCCTCCCTGGCCCCCTGATCAAAGCCTGCAGGACGGCATTGCCTTGGGCAGTGGAGAGGGAAAACGCAAGATGGGGGGATGAAGGGATCCGAGTTGAGAGAAGGGAGAAATAGATGGATAGAGAAGGGATAGAGTGGCATGAGAGAGCGGGAAAAGACAGATCACAAGGACAGGAAGAGCAGCCAGGTGCCCTCTCAGCCCAAGGACAAAAGCTCTTCCCGACTGATCACACACAAAATTCCTGTCAGCGCCGTCGTTCCTGGTCAAGTACATTATGTGTGACGACTGGGTTGACATTAATAAAGTGTGATAAGAAAAATATCTTTTTCTCCCCCCCCCCCTCCACCCTGCAGCTCTAACCTCCCCAAAAACAACTCAAATTTAGGAGTGATGGACATTAATATTCAACAGGATGTTTAATAAATTACACTTTTAGATTACATGTTGTCCCATCTTGTTATTCTGCTTTGCATTCCCGCGCTGTGCAGGTGAGCGCGCTGACAGTGTGTGTATCTGGTATCTTAGAACGTGTCAGTCAAGGTGTGAGCCCGACTTATCGCTCACTTGCTTTCGGGGTCCCCCCCTTCACTATTATTTTTACACGAGCCGTCGTCAGCCACAATCCTCCCTCCGACAGACGAACATGTGTATCGTTGGCAGGAGAACCGGCCGACCGGTTATTAGGTTCAGATATGGTTAAAATATTCTCTTCATTGGACATTTATGCACAATCAATATTTTATTCATGTGCTACGGAGGCTCGCGCCGTAGACGGCGAGGAATAACATGTTGACAAAACCAGAGGTGATGTCACCGCCGCCATCTAAATGTTTAGAGAGCCGCCGAGATGAGGTGAAGGCGAGTCAGGATTCATCTTAGGACGGGAACGTGGGAAGAAAATACATGAATCTTTCAAAAATACTCAGACAGTTGTTCTTATTAAAGTGTTTTCATTTACATAAATGCAGTTTTAATATTTAACATATCAAAACCCATTTTTATCTTTTTCTTTCAACCTTTACTTAATTCAATTTCCAGAGGTTTTTTTTTTTATTAGATACTAGAATTATTCACAAATTTCATTGAAGGTTATTTTCACGGCGATGCAAGAACCCCCTTCCAACATGATGATGTCACATGCTGCATATACAAACCTTGTTACCCCTTGTGTATTCTGAGGGCCAAAAACAATTGTTTGAGATATCCCTTGTGTCGTCTCTGAATTCATGTGAACCTCACAAAGTGGGCAACATTTTGACTGTGGCTGGTGATTAAGTTGATTTTCTGATGTAAATATTTCAATCAAAAGAGAGATTTGTACAAACAGACACGTATTGATGAGAGCGATTTATTTAAGACACTCAAATCAACATGTGTCGTCTTCACATGTAGCCCAGACAAGTTTCGTTGGGATGGGACGTCACATGCTTCTTTTTGTTGATATAAGTGTTGTGTATTTGGTACAACAAGTCCTCAAATGGTTCGATATGAGTTTTCGTTCATGTACATCATGTAGGAAGTTGCAGCGGTAACAACAACATATCTTCACTAATACTGTGTGTTTTTGAGAAAAAGCTTTGTAACACTACTGCAACACACACGCTGAGGTCATTGCTAAAACGCCGGTATTCTTTATCTCTGATAAAGGTTGGGTATATGTCTGGCAGTAAGAGAAGTTGAACTCATCACAATATGGATGGAAATGAGCTGATTGGTGGAAGTCGGAGCTCTATTGACGAGTAATATGTTTCTTGTGTGGCTTCTGGTTCCATCTCACTTTCATAAGGCCCCTTCAGAGCATCTCTTTTCTCTTCTCAAGCTCCTCCCTACCAGCTGGTAACAGCCAAAAACCGTCCACACAGAGTCTGGTTCTACTCTGGGTTTCTGCCTGTTAAAGGTTTTTTCCTCACCATAGTCACTCATTGTGATTGGCTGGGACCAGTTTTTCTCTTCTCTTAAAGATTGAAGTGAGATAATGGTTATGATTTATCACTTTCAATAACATTGAATTTAATTTGGCTCGTGGGTTATTTGTGAGAGGATGATCCGCGGCCCTTGACACGTTTAAACTATAATAAACATTTTTAGTGCAATTGGACTCCATCTTCCAACAATGTCAGATTGTTAAAAAAACACATTTATCATCACGTTTAATTTGATTACTTATACATTTGTAATTTCATATAGTAAAGATGGAACTGATTTATAAAACAAATAACACTTAAAATGACAAAAAAAGATACACAAATTAAATAAAAAGTAAAATTTGGATCCTAGAGGTGCAAGAAAAACAGCTTGAAGACCATGCGGCCCAGAATTTACCTCTGTCGGCCCCCTGGCCAGTTGATTTTGAGACCCCGACACTGGGTCATGTTCTTTGCAAATAACTAAAAAATATATATTGTTGCCAACGGGAAAAGTTTTGCAGAATTAGTAGCATTTGGATAAACATGATGAAGGTTTGACAATTGACTTGAAAGTTCATTTGACTGGATGCTGTGTTTTGACAAAGTTATTGTGCCGTCGTTTTCCTCTAATACTTGTGATCCACCAACAAGTCACGCCTGTGGTGTAACAAAGCGTTGGCACACTGACCTCCAAAACACGTGCGAGGTGTTCGGTGGAGTGGTGCCAAGAAGACGAGGGACAGCAGCTCTCCCTGGGCGGAAGAAGTAGGATGGCCGCCACAAGGCTATGAAGAGTACACACTGTGTTTGTGATTGGTATGAAGAATGGACAGGAATAATCAAATGTGTGTGAAGGACATGCTGTGTGTGCGACGACAGGTCTGCTGGAGAACACCTTCGCTCTGGCGGGGCTCATCCTTGGTATGCAAGACTGCGGCGCCAAGACATGTATTCCCTCCAGAAGATTATTGAAGAACTATCCTGATGGGAAAACACACGGTAGCGACTAAATAGACCTTGACTCCAAACAATGGGATGTGTCTGCATACCTTCGCTTACTTTAGTTTAATTCTGTCTTTGTTTGGAGGCGTGTCATTCCCCCCCCTTTTCTTCATCAGCGCCATCACGCCATACCAGCTATTCTGCCACAATAAACTAAATTTGACCATGTAACTTTTTTCATAAAACACAAGACAATAATGAATCTTGTACATTTTTAACTCCATGTTTTTGGGTTTTGGTTTGCACTACCTTACATCCGAGTACATTATAGACTTACTGGTTTGCCTAATGTATTAATTATGGTTGTAATTACTTTCGTATACTTACTTTCTTATGTACACGCCACTCAAAAATCTGTCAAAATGTTGGTAAACTAATAAACCGCAACACAAGACTCTGTAGTGAGGACTAGAGCAGTGTATTGGCAAGAATCTGGCGACATGATACACATCTAATCTAATCTAACCACAATACATGCGTGACAAAACTAAATACTGTGATAGATGTCGATACTGTAGGCACAACGATTTATTGTTTATTTTAAATAATTTAACAGTATAATTATGCTATTACATGCTTAACATCAGTCATATTAGATGCACATGAGTTACAGTCAGATGTTGAGGAAACTTATTCACTCAAGATTTTTGTGGAGGAGGCAAACTGGTCCGCATGCCCAGATTTCATACTGCAGATCCCATGGTTCTTAGCAACGTGGCCACTGTCTTTACCGATTTAATATCAATACAGGGCTATTGAATATCGAGAAATAGCCCCAAAGGTTAAGTTTTGCGGCCTGTGAGATATTGAATTATGTTGCATGCTTGTCATTTTGTGGCCTACAAGGTATAAAGTTATATTGATGGGATAGTTCTTAGGATAAAAACTTAAACCGTGTTTCGGGGAACAAATCAGTATATATTCCATCACTAACCACAGCAACAAATGTCCTTGAAGCCTCTCATTCTCATCACTGATTAAAGTTTTATGAAGACGTTTTTCTCCAAGTGGCTTCTTCAGTTCTAAATAACTTAATTGTTCTCCGTCTCGCCGCCAGCCAGATATATACCAGCTTCTGAGATCAGTTATTTCGAACTGAAGAAGCCTCTTGGAGAGAAAATCTTCCTAAACTCAAAGTCCAGTCATCTCACTTTAGAACTGTTTGGATAGCAAAGCAAAAAAATACACATAAATCTGGGAAACAGATTTCCAGTTACTGACTCGTCAGTAAAATAAACATTTTCTTCAATGACCTTGACTGTGTTACCATTAATGGCTCCCCGAAAAGTAGAAAACTGTTTGTGTGGCATAATAATCGCACCGATCAAATGAAAAACTACACAATGATGTGCAGTTTAAAGACAATGCCATATACAAGAAAGTATATCACGAAAATGTTTTACAATGTAAACTCCTCACTTTTGTAGAACTAATAGTGGAGTTTGTCAAAAGTTTTTTTTAATTCATGTTAAAAGAAGCTTAAATTGTGTTTTCATTATAAAAAAGGGATCCCTTATTATTGTTATACAAAATTCAACAGTTAACATTGATGAGGAAACCAGTGGAAAAGTAAAACAAAAGTAAAACAAGCATACTTTAATGCAAACAAGCAAACAAACAACACACAAATTAGGTAACCTAAGTATAAATGGTCGACAACACTTTTTCCATTGGGTTTTGGGAATGCCCAGAAATACTGAAGTACTAGAGAGAAGTGGAAAAGTACAGGTCAATAACTGTTGGTCTAAATAAAGCTCATCATGCCAAACTCGTCATACGAGAGGATCTGTCCAAAATAATTTGTTGTTGATAGACTCTTCACTCCTGCAGGCCAGGAGTATAATTGCCTTATTTTGGAAAAAAAAATAGAACTTTGGATAGTAGAAATGACAAGTAAAGTTTACACTGTAAAAAAAATAAGCTACATTATTAGAAAGGGCAAATGAGTTTGAAGAAATCCTGTTGCACAGCTACCTCAGTAGAAATAATGCATCTCTAAAGTAGATTTATTGGTCATTTATTTTGTATTTTGGTTGATTCATGAGTGGCTTTTATGTAGAGAAAAAAAATTAAAGTAGAATTTAAGATTTGGATCAAGATCAAACCACCTATATTGCCCACTTTTTATTAGTGTAGCTAAAGTTTCACTTTTAAAATATGTTTTCAGTTTTATGGCCCATTCATGAATTCAATTGTTTTATCAATGGAGGAATTTAAAAGGGCAATTCTTAAAATCTGGATGAAGTTTTAAATTCGACATCGTCGCGAGCCCCTCGTCCATCCCAGTGGCCGTGTCACCGGCCAGCCGGGGCCGGCGGAGAGGACGGAAGAACACCAGCCCATTTGTACCCAGAGTGAGGTGGCGTGTACTTTAACATTCCCCGCGCATCCCGACAAAGAGCACTAATTATAAATAAATTAGGGACACGACACGGTGTGCCACAGGGGGACCAGCCAGAGCAGTCGCAGAATAGAGCGACTGATAGAGAGAGAAGAGAGTGTGTAAAAGAAACAGATAGAGGTGGGAGGGAGAGGAGGAGACAGAAAAGAGAGGAGGAGAGAGCAGACAGGAGAGATTTGGCAATGACATAGAGGAGCAAGTAGGAGAAGAAAGTAGATAAGAAAATAGAGGAATGGAGCGCAGGGAGGCCTGGGGATAGAGGGAGCGGCGGAGGGGGAGAGGAGGTGTAAGCGGGGATACAAGGCCTGAATCCTTAAAAATATTGCTTCAACATACATCTGCTGCCAAAAACTGACAAGAGTCTCTCTAGATGACAGAGGCGGTGCAATATGTTTGAACGCAGATAGAGGCGACGGTGGCAGGAAAATTAACAACCAAAACTGAAACGTGAGGAACAATGTCTGCGAAAGAAACGTATCCTGAGGAGGAGGATCTGCTTCGGCACTGCCAGATACCTGCTTGATAATTTGGGGAGGAAATAATAGAAATTTGATGAGAAAAAAAACTAAAAAACACGATCAACTAGAGGTGTCTAGGCACACTTTGGGGAGTCAACCGTTCTGACCTGTCACTCACACTTATCTGCGATGACTTGTCAGGCAAACAAGTGCACGTCGGGAGACTTGTGTGTGTGTTTGGATGTATATGTTGCCGTGGAGATCTGTCTCTTTGTCTCCACCACAGGGTTGTGAGTCTGCTCACATCTGTGTGTGTGTGTGTGTGTGTGTACCACGCCACTATCTAAATGGATCACACTTCAGAGTGTACCACCATTTCTCAGAAGTCGAGACGCACCGAGACAGACGGACGGACTGGGTGGTGGCAGGGTGGCGGTGGTGGCGGGGGGGGGTGAGCCGGGCGACGCCGACTCGCGCCACTCAAGGTTACGTCCCGCCTGAGAACTGATGACTGTTGCCACGGCAGGGGGACGCCACGGCGTCCGAGAGGAAAAAAAAAATAACCATTATCTTTACCGCCGGGCATTTCTCTAGTGTGATGTGACGCCCGGTGTCTTAAATGATGGAAGTTAACAACCTGCCGGGGCGATAACCGCCGGCGGACATTTATCCTGCGCTAAACAACTGCTTTGTGTCGCTCGCCGGCGGCGCAGCTCGGAGGGGTCAGAGGTCGGCCGAGCGCGACAGAGACGGAGGAAGGTCTACCGTCTGACCTGCCGGTGGCCCCCTTGCCACGGCGAGTCCCCCCCCCTTTAGTAGCCATGACGACTGAGCTGCCGACAAACATGGTGTCGGGGTTGGACTATCCGGGCGAGGTGCAGAGGAGAGGTCACATGTCGGCGCAAACACACAAGCCTTCGGATTATAATGAGTAGGGAAGGGGTGTGAGAAAATATCAATATATCGAGATATTGAGGTATTTTTTTGACGACACGGGATCAATATTCAACAACACTATAGATTTTATTTTTGTATTATACTTTCAAATCATGCTTCATACAAATTATAGTTATTTAATGATTTAACATCTAAATAAATGGTGTGTCAAATTAAATAAATGTATTTTTTTATTTATTTTAAATTCAAAATGAACATGCCTATAATATAATAAAGCATTTCTTATTTTTGTGTTGCAATTAAACTTCCGGCCACTAGTCATTACGTCCTCCAACGTTATCGGGACGAATGATGACTGAGCACGAGAGGATACAGCAGGTTTTAAAGCTGATGTTTTGACATATTTTGGTTTCAAAACAAAGCACTTACGACTTTGTTAAGAGTCATGTGGTCTGCAAATTCTGCAACAGCCGAGTCAAGTACTCGGACAACACTGCAAATATATTCTTGTTCCTACAGTATCGCAACATATCGTATCGTAGTCCTTGTGTCGTGAGGCCCGGTATCGCCAGATTCCTGCCGTTACGAACCCCTTAATTATTAGCAGCAAAAGCGTCGACACGAGAGGTAGATTCTCAGGTGTTTCGCCAACAGACTCGAACAATTAACATGAAAGAAAGAAGGTCCGCATTATCAAAGTCTGCCCATGTGTCTAAACTTTCTGCTCAGAGGAGACCTGAAGAAGAAATGGAAAGGTAAAGAGGGGAGGGAAGACAAGAGAACAGCAGCTTGTTGCATTAGCATTCCACCAGCAGAGAGGCTGTCTGTTTGCCTCCGGCAGCAGCCGAGAGAGGGGGACACTCTCTGCATCCTCACACAGCTCGTCTGTCTCTCCCTCTGTCACTGTCTATCTCTCGCTCTGTCTGTCTCTGCCTGTCTCGCTTCCCTCTCCTACCACGTCTGTATGTTATACTTCCTGCTCAACTCTGCTCTCGGTGTCACCGCCACCGTTCACCTGTCTGGAGCGTTTTCACCCCCCGAAAAAAAAAAAGTCTTTTATCTTCGCCCACTTTTGATGTTGCTCCTCACTAATTTATATTTGACTCATTTCCTCGCCGACTGTTTTTCATTCCGGACCACACCGGCTCGCTCACCTTGAAATGATGTTGCTCACTATTAAGCAGTGGCGGTTGCTCTCGTGACATCACTGATGAAAGAGCATTCATGGAGAAAATATACTTCATTTCATATTTCATGTAAATAGATTTCTTTGTGAAGGACTGACACATTCTTAGTAGTCCATTTAACGACCAATATGAATTCATGAGTCTGAGCGAAGTGTGTGTGTGTGTGTGGGAAACTATGTCAAACAATTTAACGATGGACATGGAGGGGAAATTAAAGTTTGTTTGGACTTCGGAGTCTTGCAAATGAAAAAGCTTTGACGAAAACATACAACTTTTTAAAGAAGTGGCTAGAATATGAATGACTTTAACTTCAGCATTAGCTGAAGATGGTTCCTAATGTTTTTATTTAACAGGTAATGTGCATTTGTTTTTAAACACCACGACAACAAGCGCAACTGTTCTTGGAGCGAAGGCATGATTGAGTTAGAAGGAGCGCGAGGGCATATCCAGGAGGGAGGAATATTTTAAACTCTCGTTACAGGTATTAAAACGTGTCTCCAGGTGAGGTCAGGGAATTAAACTATTTTTATGCTAAATTTGGTTCTTAACAGGCACGCAGATGTTTCAGAGGCATTGTTTTCCTCTGTGATGTCATTTTAGTCGATTTGAGTGTAATCGGATTTTAAGGTTTGTCAATGATTTTAGTTTTAGTCCTGACATTTATCCGTGTTGCCAAAATCATGCCTGAGGTTGTTGGTCCATATTTCACAAAGGAAACCAATTTGCTGTTCTAGACCCCGGCAAAGTGTGGCCTTGGGGGCCAAACTCATTTAACAGTATTTAAGTAGCCCTTAAAAGGTCAGACTTAAACTATGAATCTGATCATGTAGAAATGTTTTTTTGACATTTAATAAACAATTTTGGATTTTGCTATATATTCATTATTTTATTTGCATAATATAAATATATATATAAAATGAAAATAAAATATAAACATGTTACAAGAGTATGATTAAAATCGTCCATCCCTGTGGCCGTAAAATCTATTTTATAAATATGCTGCATAGTTAGACTGTTGTTTATTTCTCTTTTTTCTTGTTTTTTAGGTTTAAATTATTCGGAACTTGTATCTTTTGTTCATCATTGGTACTAAACATATTGTGTGATCTTGCTTGCATGAGTTTGTAGCCTCTCCCAGCTACCTGGGGTGAGACGCAGGGGACACCCTGGACAGGAGTCCAGTTTTTCAAGACGTAAAAATCATGAATGTTATTGAATAAATAATGGTAATCGTTTCTACATACATTGCACTTGTTCATTAGAGACTTTGACAAATCTCTGTAGATATCTAAAGCTTTAAACCGGAGTACTTGAAGGAAACATGAATATTTCACCCGGGACCTTATCGGCACGCAACAGTGATGCCCTAGAGGAGGCACAAGTATGTTTTAATTGAAAGCGATATTCCACGGGAGCATCCATACGGAAGAAGGGAATATGCATTGCCACCGCGTGTCACTTAGGTCAGAGTGCTTCTTGCGTGTTGCCATGGCGATTCCAATAAACAGAAGACTTGACCATTTCCAGGCATGCTGACACATAAAAATCTATCTATTAAATGATATTATTTTCTTTTTCAATTATTCATTGAATGTATTAAAGGTTAGTTTTGCATGAATTATTAACTTCCAACTCCTGCATTAAGTGAACATACGAAAGAAAGAAGTAGTCAGCCAAAACCAAATGTACATTTCATTTTTTATACTGGATAATGACCTACATGCTGGACTGTAGTAAGATTTTTCTTTTTTACTTTTATTTCTTTAAATGGGGAAAACTTATAATAATGTATTTATAAAACAAGATTAATGCAAGGAAAGAGAGAAAAAGAGCAAGACAATTGCTAATATTAAGGATATCAGTTTTTTCTAGTATTTTATTTAATAGTAATTGATTCTATATACATTTCTAGTTAAATATGAACCATAAAAACATTTAAATGTGATTTATTTATATATTAGATTAATTCATATTTATATGTATGCTTTATTTCTGTCAACAAAATATCTGTGGGATAGTGAGTAAATTACATCAACATTAAAAATCTGTACAAATTGTTAGATTTTTAAAATATTCCAACAGTTTTATATTTCTACTCCTCAACACCGTGGAAACGCAGTTAAAGGGCCGAAATGCGGCATGCACACCATACTTTGCTTAGATTTGTATAAGCTTTGGATGCAAACCAATCCATTTAAACAATTATGACCAATTGCCTGATACAACGGCTACACATATAAAGGTATTTAGAAATAAACTAGTTGTCCAAGTTAGAAACATGGGTCCACTAAGAAGCTGAGTGCATGACTAAAAACACATTTTCTGACTGAGCATGGTTTCTAAGGCATTGCAAAGTAATAATAACTTATCTGACAAACCTCGACCTGCTTAATGAACAACACGTTCACCGTCTCCACCGTCATGTTAACCCTTTTTATTCGAGTGATTCAATTGTATGCTATGTGATACGTCATATTTTACTTTTACATTTTACTTATTTTTTCTAGACAAAGCACGGTGTGTAAGCAGCAACCCATTATCTTCTAAACTGAGGTTCATAAAGAATTAGAACTTGTCAGGTTAATAACAGGGACACACAAACCAAACACCACATTATCTCTGCTCTTGTGACAGAGACCTGTTTTTTTTTTACATTTTTACATTAACAAAAGAAATAATTGCTCTTGTCACCCTTGTGAGCTGTTTTACAAACAAAGCAGGATCACACAAAGACAAAAAAATAATTATTTCTCTAGGGCACCAATTACAGGAGCCGTGTTCCAGGTCTACAGGTCGCCATACCCTCCTTTACATCATCATTTTAGGGTCAGACTTGACCAGACTTGCTGACGAGACAAGGGGTTACGTGAGAGCGATGGGTTAGGAAAGAGGTCCTTAACCTCCATGCTGGTTCCAGTCCATGAGACACTTTTTACTGGGTCAAATATTAACAGTTTAAAATGGTTAATAGATTTTCTCTAAAGTAACAATCTGTAATTCAAGAAGCTTCCCTTTACTCGAAAACAAGCAAAAATTATAAACGATATGATTACGTTTATTATACGCACTTTATTATTTTTAGCTGTTTTCCTTTACTAGTTGTTTCTTTTAATCGAAAAGTGAGTCCGTGAAAATAATGTCAACATTAAACTGGTCCGTTTGCTTGAACCAGCAAGTATGTCACACTAATTATCACTTAAACGTTCCTTCTTGACAAATCCCAAGCTTTCCAAGAAAGCGCATGAATAACATTTTGATCTTATTTTAAACTTCAGAGGGAGGAATGCTTATTAGGAAGCCATAATGAAAACATGTCATCTCGGGGAAAAGACAGCGTTAGCAATTATGCTTGCAGAGAGAGTGAATTAACAGAGCTGCTCGATAACAAGCATCTCCATGACAGCGCCTCTTTCATGTGAAGAATATAAACAGTTTTTTGACGCCGGTTGTCCTTTTAAACAAGCAGTTCAAAGTAGGTTAACCAGCGACATGCAGATGCCACCATTAAACACGCCGGCAAGTAGATATTTAGTGGTTAAATTGGATTCCCTGATCTCAAGTAGCCGAAAAGAGCCACATAATGTTAACAGAAATGTGTGTCTGTCTACTTTTATGACTCATCTCTTCCGAACGCTCCCCCCTCTCAACATCTTAAATGCCCTAATAAGCCTCACACTCAATCCATTAGTCATCTCTCTTGTCCCCTTTGGAAAAGATCTAGTGCTTGATTGTTTCCTCCCTCAACTGCCGCTTGAATGTCATTTTTATGTGGCGTTGGTGAGAATTATCTGCTGAATAAGTGAATGTAGCCGTCGAGTCTTTCGGGGCATTTTGATGACAAGATGTGAAAGAATTAAGCTCTTGTTAATTCCAGTCCTCCGTCAGTCTCGTCCTACTTGGAAAATATGGCGACAAAAGCCTCAAGAGGGGGATATTGAGGCACCTGAGGCAATTAGGGGTTGAAGTGCCTTGCATGAGGACACGCTGTTATTCTCTGGAGGGAGCCTGGGAACTAGACCATAACCCTTAAGTTGCCAGCGGGACACAACCTCTTAAGCTATTGCACATTTAAGCGTGGCTCGAAGCAGAAGTAGACGGACTGGAGAAATTATTATTGTCTGGGATATTTTGCTAATCAAACATTTCATTCGGTTCAAACTTTTGAGAAAAGATAACAAATCATTCACCGGAAAGAAGTGAAAACAACAAATGGATTGGAGAGGAGTGACACCATCTGAAATGCGTCCCCATCGCGCCGTTCCTAGACTCGTCTATTTGTACAGTTTTGCGCACGATCTTGTCTCAAATCTTCAAAATAGTATTTTTCAAGCTGTCAGACTTCAGCGTGACTGAGCCATGAGAGACGTCAGATATTAAGAGTTTGACTTTTGTCAGCATTCCCCGTCGCACGAGTTGATACCTCGTGAAAGTCCAGGAGAATTCCTGACTGTCATTCTCACTCCTGAGGAACAAACACCATTTTGTTTACCCATGGCTGTCATGAATGATATATATTGAGCTTTTTTATTTACTTGAAAATAAGCAACAATATTGAGTGCAACAAGGTGGTTAAAGCCTTTGAGCATCTGCCTTTAAACGACTGTTTGACGACTGTGTTTTTTTCCCTTTAACCTTTACCTGTCTTAGTCTTTACAGAAATGTGTTAATTAGAACAATAAGTCAACATTCATTTGCTGTCTCACTTCTTACAGGCATTTCTTTAAATGGGGAAAACTAATGATAATGTATTTAGAACACAAGATGTATGTAAGGAGAGAAAAATAGTAAAAGAAATGCTGATAAGGAATACTTTTAAAATGTTTCATTGGATTCTATAGTCATTTCTACTTCAATATGAACCACACAAACATTTAAATACGATTTAATTATATATTAGATGAATCAATGTTCATATTCTTGCCTTTATTTTTTGACACAAAATAATTGTGGCATAGTCAGTAAATTACTACATAAAAATCCTCACAAAAAAAGGAAAAATGGGATAGAGAGATTCAGTATTCAAACAACCGTTTGAACTACAAATGAACATTAAAAATCAGTACAAAATACAATCGTTTTTTTTGTTGAAAGAAGCTCTTTTATCCTTAATCTTCACCTGCCTTACAATTATTATTTCCAAAATGTATTAATTAGTCCAATAAGTCAGCATTTATGACATTTATGATTTTACTGCATCACCTTTTTCTCAAGCTAAAGCAATACTGTTCTTATAATGTTGGTCACTATCAACCAGACATGGCCAGAAGAAGCAACAATCTACAAGAACAAGGAGCAGATCAAGATCCAGGTAAACCTTCCAAGATTACCAACTCATCACTACCTGGAGAAAAAAAGATTATTCCGTCAATCCGGGAAAGGTTGTGTTAGGGTAATACCTAGTTGCCTTCCTTTAGATGAGAGAAACTTTTAGCTTGGAGGAGACTACAGGTAAGACAGGGGTCCAATTAGAGGTCTGCACAGGATTCATTACCGAGACGTGGCTGGAAAAGTAGAGTTACCGAATAAAGATCCTTGATCCTGGAATAGTTTAGAAGACAGTGATGTGAGGATATTCCTCTACAGCTACTATTGGAGTTTTCAGTCAGTAGAAAGTCGCTATAATCTGTGACACATGGACATCACTCTCAGCTCCGTCATATATGACGGTAACTTGGAACTACGTCAACACGGACTGGTGCTAAAGACCGAATCAAAATATAGCGAACATTATGAATCAAAATTAAAAACAATCAAGGAAACTAGCCATGGTACCCAGCCCACATGACTACCAAAAATGTTTTGTCATTTAGCGCAGCAGTATTTTAAACCCACTGCACCACACGTAGAACCAAAAATTGCTTGTTTTGTGCTTTTTCCTCCCACAGAGAATGATATAAATACATCTTTGCAATATAAGCACACAGTTGATAAAGTTAATTTATGTTAATTGGTGATATTTATCAAGAATAACATTAAATATACAGTACAGGCCAAAAGTTTGCACACAAGCCCATTGAAAGTTTTTGTATATTTTCGTAATGGCTGACCTTTCCTAAAGTAATGATGATCACTCGTTTCTTTTAATTTAGCCGATTGGTTCTTGTCATAATATGAATTCTAACAGTTGTCCAATAACCAACCCGAGTTCTGTACAACACAACTGATGATCCAACTACATTAAAAAGTAAAGAAATTCCACAAAAAAGTAACTCAAGACAAGACACACCTGTGAAGGTAACTACCTCTTGAATTCATCAAGAAGAAAAGAAAAGTATGCAAAGCAGTATTTAGAAAAGGTCACTACTTTAAAGAAACTAGACTATAAGACATGTTTTACCTTTTAAATTTGTTTGTTAAATACATAATTACACACAGTTTTGATGCATTCAGTGATGGTCTAAAATCTAAATAGTCAAAGTAAGGAAACACATTGAATTATAGGATGTGTCCAAACGTTTGGTTTGTACTGTGTCCACACTTTGAAATAATGCCAATGTTGTCAGTAAGAATACTCATTATTATTTTTGTTATTATTCATTGTTTCTTTTAAACTAAACGAAACAGTTATTTTAATTGAATGTCTTTGTCAACGTTAGTTATGATAATAATGTTGTTTGTATTATTGTCAAGACTATGAGGTATTTACCCTTGATCATTTAATTGTAATTGAAAATCACACTATGGTAAACAAACGCTGGTTTCCATCCATGAAAGGCGTTTTCCTCCCATTTCCTCGTCTCCATTAAGCGACCAGACTGACTGTGAACCTGCTCCAGCTGGTTTGATATAATCGACACACTTCGATGGTGATTATAATTAGCATAAACACAAACTAATCTTGATTTAAGATTGAAGGTCAAAGCAATAGTAGCCGGACCAGACGCCGCGCCCTCCTAAGATCCCTTTCCTCAGTACTCTCTGGCGCTCTTGAGCCTCGCAAAGAGCTGGGAAAAATGTGTGATTCAGCAGCAGGATGTGACTGTACTGTAAAAACAGATGAAATGCCGTTGAAACTAATTAAAAGTCCATTAAATAGAAGTCAGCGAAAGGTGCCGTGAAGGAAAAATTAGCAGTAGTACCTGTTCCACTCCGAGAGGAGTTAACAGACATTTCCTTCCTCTTAACATACGTGTGACATCATGATGGCAGATTTCATCCCTAAAGTGCTGTGAGTGATGGTGCGACACGACCCCGACATGATCAATTCTTCCTTCTTTTCCTCTTCCCACCTCGTTTCTGGCCTGTCACCCAAACTCATCCCTCTCATTTAAAAGCTACTGTATCTTTCTTGTCTCAATTCATCTCCGACTCTCCCTCTGTTTGCCCTTCCGCTTTTCCTCTCGCCACATTCCCGCATCCATCTTGTACCTGCCCTCCCTGCTCCCTCAGGCCCAGTCGACGCTCTGGTATTCCCAAAGTCATCCGCAATCAGACATCTTCAATGGATTAATTACAGTGTCCTCACACGGCTTGATGGAGCATCGAACATCTAGACCCCACCTCCGCACACTTACGGACCTCGCGTGCTCCCTGACTCATATTTCTTTTTTTTTCCGGTCTTCCCTCCAGTCTCCACCCCGACCGTTAGCCGTTCCCCAACATTAATACCGCGAGCGTCCATCCCCCCTTTTTTCCCTGCTCCGCTTCACTAATTGGACATCGATTGACGAGGCCCTTTTCCATGATCTCCCTTGAATATCGGGATCACTCTAATTGAAGAATTAACTTAGGTGAGGCTCAGGCCTGGAGAAAAAAAAACGGAGAGAATGAACGGCAAAGACGGACAAAATGCCTGAGCTTACAGAAATACAATAAGTACACACCAGGGTGTATCCACGTGTGCGTTTACCTTCCGATGATGCTCAACTAAAAGAGTTGCAATTAAGAAACGAAGCATCGATGTGTGATCGCGAACAGTTGCAGGTGTCGATCAATTGACCGGACAATTGCGATCAAAGCTAATCAATAAGACCACTTGTGTCAGATTTCACTGGAAATTTACATCATTTTTAAAGGGTTCTGAGACCGAAAAAGGGAAAATTCGAATAGTTTAACAAAGAAAACTATTTGCAATTTGAATTCAAACAAAACAAACTAACTGTTAAATGAACTGATGAATATCAAAAGTTAAAGGTTTTGAATTAAACACACAGTTTCAGTTGCATGTGTCTCAGTATACCAGAGTTAACGTATTGGCATAATATGTACATTAAATTAAACTAATTTATATGGAACTTTCAGCAAAAGCAGTATGAAAATTTGATGGCAGTAGATGTAGATCAGGGGTTTCAAACTTAGTCACAGAAGGTGCCAAAAACATTATTGCAGTCCAGTTTATGAGCTGAGCAAATGTGCATATGTACCCAACCAAGAGTTTCATAAAGAGTATTTTCTTTTCATTCTTGAAATCTTGTTAAAGGGCAACGGATGTGAAAGCTCCAAGTTCTCTACCGACTTCCTCACAAGCCCCGCCCACTAACAATGCTTGATCTTTCTGATTAGAATCCTTGTTTACCATTACACCAAGTCTTATGTGATTGGTCAAACATCGGGGTCTGTCACCGCGCGTCATCAATCCTAGATGTCACTACCTCCAAGGGACTTGTTGTATAAACAAACTTGCTTTCCCAAACTTAGAGCTGGCTGGAGGAGGAATGAATACCATTATTACGTCATAATGGATTCTGCTCTTGTAACCTCTCGTTCGCCAAGTTTTCAGACGGGGGAGAACTTTAGAAAGTAATAAGTTCAAAACATGGTCATGATGAGAGATTTACTGCATCTTGGAGAGGAAGACTTGAACATTTTGAAACATGTGAGTGAGTCAGGAGAGTTGAGTTTTCACATTAGTTTCCCTGTAATAATACTTATGATGCTAATGAAGCTATTCAATCAGATACATAAATTAATTTTAGGTAATAATGCGTCTAAACTGAGTGATTGTTTTTTTTTTACGTGTTAAAAGTCATTACTTTTATACTAATGGAATCCAGGGATCTGACCACCGAGGCCTCGACCCGTCTTGGGATGTATTCAGGACAAGATGAAGCGTAATATTGACAGGCAAATCGATGCATCGTCCCTCATCATGTAATCTCTACATCCTTTTGTTTTGGTCGAGAAAGAGCTGAGCCAAAAGGCAAAGCTTTCCATTTATTTGTCCATCCATGTTACTTTTATCATCCTTGGTCACAAACTTTGGGACCGAAACAACAAGACAGCGGATACAAGACATACAAGTTTGACTTAACCTTGGGCGAAGAGCTCAGTCATTCGGGAGATACTCAAAGTAAAACTCCTGCTCCTCCATTTAAAGACAATGCTGCTTTTAAAGAAACCCCCCAGAATATGATTGGCCGACAAAATGACACATACAAGTCTTTTTTTCTAAAGATTCCATAAATCTTCAAACACGTGAGCATAAGGCAGTGAGTAAGACAGCCATGATGGCGGTCGTGTGGAAAATCTTTGTTGTCAGGGAAATGTCAACCAAATGGCAATTTGCAATATTTTCACCCACAAAAAGGTAAAGATCAAAATCCCTTAACACCACCAAGTGGACAAGATACTCAGGTCGCCGAACGCTAGCTGGAACCGCAAACAAAAACAATGCTAAACCTCCTGCCAAGAGAGACAGAACAACTCCTCTACAAGAATGCAGTTTATTGTTCTGGACAAGCATCAGTTTTCTGAGTCAATGTACTGGTACTGACAGCGAGGGGCTGAACTCAACTTGGCCCGACATATAGTCGATAAAGAGTCTCTCAGGTGATCAGACTTTTTTCAAAAAATGTAAAACACTGGTTTAAACAAGTGATGAGTGAGGCTTACATTGTCGTTTTAAATGCTCATTGGTCTACTACTACTGATTATTTTAATTCTCAAGTTATTTATTTTATTTTTAACACTTTGAGTTTTGTATTTGTTGTTCATTTTCTTTTACAATTTTCAATGTGAGTTTTCAATATTATTGTTATCATTTAATAGGTTTGTGTAATATTGAAAAAGAAAAAAGACTTTTGAATGCATTGTAAGTTGCAGTTGGAATTACAGTTGCAGTTTGAAAACATCCATTAGACTAGTTCGGGTTTCTCTCTGAACAGAAATTCTTTATTGTGCTAGAAGTCAAAGTATAAATTGATCAAAGCACTTCTATTTGAAGACACTAGTCCTTCTTAAAACACGTTAAGCAGCAGCGGAAGGGTGCGAATGAGATTCTACAATGACTTGACTCGGGATTCTGGACGACGACGATATCAAACTGGCATTCATGTCACAGACACGGATATGTGAGGCGCTTTGATAAAACAATTAATTTCCAGCAGATGAACCGGTCAATCTCATTCCAAACACACACACAAACAAAACACACAGTCCATCTCTCCTCGGCAACACTTCACATCAATCATGGATCTCAGATCATAACCCCAAAAGCAGAGTTCTGCTTTGAGTCGCTCTAAAATCATGATGGATGACAACTTCCCAAAGCAATCCCTCTGCGTGCCAGCATCATTTAACTAAAGCTATCAACCTGCCTCTCTCATTACCCGGCCTGAGAGCGCCGGACCCCGCCTCTCGTACCCCCGACATCCTCGGGAAAACATCCTCTTGGGGAGACATATGAAAGCTGCCACAGAAGAATGAGCTTCACCCAAGTTTTTGACCGTGAATCTGTTATCTGCTCCTCTTTCATGAGCGGTAAAGACAGGATTGTGAGGAGGTTACGATGACCTCGGGCTCATGCTTTGGAGTGGGCTTACCCTGGAGTGTGAAATGACAAAACATTTAGCCCGATCTTACTTGCAGCTCACTGACAGGCTGAAACAAAAGCAGCCTCGGAGGAATTTTCAAATCACTGAATGAATGTCAATTAATTTCGCGGGACGGAGTTGAATTGATTAGAATATAAAACAATCTTTCTTGAAAGCAAAGGGGAATTGATGTCCAAAGACTTTCAAACAGAGATAGGGGGTTGCAGAGAAATGACAAAATGAAAGAATGACGCGTGTGTGTTTTCACAGGTGTGTGTGTGTGTGGTGTGTTTAGCCGGCAGGGTGTGTGTAAAGTAATTAACATGATAGCCTCCCTCTCAGCCTGATAGCTTGTTCCCTGCAGCGAGGTCGTTCTACAGACACCGGAGTGGCGTCTCAGACAAAACCCTGCAGTGCATCTCTCATGCAAACACATGCACGCAAACATGTCCGACCGACGTTTCCTGGCGCCGGCAAACACTGGAAACATACAGCAATCAGCCAAGAAAACCGTCACTGAGGGAAGAGCATCGGAGATGAAAGGCATATCGAAGATAACAATACATGCAGGAAAAAAAAAGTGTTCCTCTTAAACAGCTAAACTCACCAATAAAATGAATTAATACACTATACATCGTTAATCCCAGCAAGTAAGGATCAAATGGTAGAAAATGTGGCTGTTACACACAATAACCTGTCAACGTGAGCAATCCATTACAGAACAAACTGACTGACGCTCACAATTTAGATGACATGCGTCAAACTCAATCACACAAGGGACCAAAATCTTGATCAAAATCAAAGACACAGGCCAGACAAAATGTATATTTATCCCGATTACTGTATCATTGTATTTTTCCTTTTCTTACATGTTTGTTGACATCAATTTCCTTTGTGTTTTAGCTCATCCTAAACACTGGAAACTTAATTAACAGGAAAAGAAAAGTAAAGTAGGTGCAAGAAGCAGATTCTTACTGAGAGGTTGCTTATCTTGAAGTCACTTTTGAGGCGATTCAATTTAACAAGAACTTTATAAATCAAAGCAAAATTTCAAGAATATTGCAAAAAAGAGTGATAATTGTTCAAATTGCTTCATTAAATTGTCCCTTGTTCAAAACTAAATGTATTACAATCAGGGAAGTTTTATTTTACTCACCAGCCTAAGTTTGTAATATAAGGCATTTCTTTATTAGTAGTAATACAGATTAGATTAAACACCCAATGCAAGACTGCAAAAGCATAAATAATAATAATAATAATAATAAACAATATAATTGAAAATGAATCCTTACAATATAGGAATAGGAATTGCTGGCTACTGGAAAAAAACAATTTTCAATTTTCAAGTTTTACCTTACCTTTACCTTACCTTAATATAGACAATAGTAGTATTGCAATAAACTCAACAACACAACAGTTATAATAATTAATTAATTAATTAAAAATAATTAATATCAAATAGTGGTCAATCATATAACTTTGGTTATCCTACTCAACTTAAGGGAGCGGTTCGCGAACTCAGGTACCATAATGGCACTGGTTCCGACAGTGGTAACCAGACCGAAAAGCAATACAGATTAAAGGGCCTTGTTTCATTTTTTTTGCATTATTGTCCTTCATATTTTAACATTTTTGTCCAAAATAAAAAATTCAAAATAATTAAAATAATAGTAATGACAATGAATCCCTCGGAACTTGCCTGCCAGGCCACTCATAAGAGTCTGTTGCGATTGACAAAATCCTGTATTTTGGGGCAAAATGTTGTTTTAATTTTATTATTCCAAAGTTAAAAAAAATGTTTTAACATATTTTGATTTAAAATTAAATAGTCACTCTTTCAAAACCTAAACAACACATGCTCAAGTTTAGGTAAGGTAAGGTAAAACTTTATTGATCTCCTTCGGGAAATTGTTTCACGTGACTCAAAATTGACTTTACTTGTCACAAATCATTGTGTGAAGCGTTCAGGTACAGATTTGCCAGTGACATTCTTTTCAACTGATGATCAAAGAGTTTTTTTCCTCGACATTTCAATAGCTAAATGAAAGAATGCAGCTCGAAAATTCAAGAGAGGCTCAATACGTTCATTTCATGATAATTAACTCTTTTAAAATGAACCACTGATAAAGTAAGAGATAAATAACTTCAGACTCAAACCATTTTGCGAGTGGAGAATTCAAAATTAGACGATGGGTTGGGGTCAACAGAGTGGGAGATTATGATCTGTTTTTGAATTTCAATAGATTTTCAAATTCAGAAAGTATGAAAAGGCTTCTTTGAATAAACAAAAAGTGAAATTATCTGAATCCCGTCGAACAATGTTTGGAACGAAGGCTGTGATTATTGTGTGCAGCCTCGACAAGTAGAAGTCAGAAGTTTCCATTAAGTCAGAGACCAAAACAAGACTTTTAGCATACAAATATAGACCTGAACCATAATCAGTCATCAAAACAAGCAACAACACAAAAGCTGGAAATGTCTTTTGAGCGTTTTTGTATCACAGGCAAATGTAGGAGAGTAAAGAAGAAATATTGTGGAAACCAAGATCCCACTCCATTAGTGTACTTTTCTGCTCTCTCTCTCTAGTGTGTCTTTGCATCATTTGTTCACCTTAAACTAGAATCATTCAGGTCGGAGTCGAGCACCAGACGCCAACATGACTCGCGGTTCATATGGCTGGAAACCGCCGGAGCGTGAAACGGAAAACTAGTGGGAGCCCTGAGAGACTACGACAGACTATGAGAGCAGAAGACTCTGCAGCTGTAAAGCAGAAATGAAGTTAACAAGCTTTGCTGTGATCACAGGGCCATTACACTGAGGTGCGTGTATAATTAAAGTCGGCACAAAGTGATAATGTGATGTTGTTTGAGGCTGAGAAGCCGTAATACTTTCTTAAGTGGTGCATTTGCATGCTTAATTACTGTCAACACGGCTACTCACGTCGGCTTCTTCATCAACAATACGAGGACCTTGTCATCGTTTAATGAAAGAAACCTTAAAGACAATCAAGTATCAAAGTCAACGACATCTGTTGGTGGTCATACAATGTGAAAAAAGAAATCCCCCTTTTTTTCCTCTGGACAATCCCTTCTTTCTATTCCCTCTATCCATTGTAACCTTCCGACCTCCACCCTGGTCCTTTAATCCTAAAACTGTGGTTTGGCAAAAGACCCCCAGACACCCCCTCCATCAGCTGCACACATCTCTAATTTGCTCAAGGATTAAAGTGGGGGCACAGAGGTCACATACAGGGCCACCACCAGAGACCCTAAAAGAGAAGAATAGTACACACACTGGGGAGCAGAGATCCAGCGATGCACATGCAAACACACACACACATATATTAGCATTGTGGGAACTCTGCACACATGACAATCGCTCGGAGCAAAAGCGTCTGAGGAGCGGCGGCGTCATTAGGTATGCAGGTGCTGTAGGTGTGTTGGCGGGACCCTCATCTCCAGACAGGTAAAACACAGACACGCATTTGCATGAGCAAGTGCAGAACTAAACAAATTGACCTTAACTGTGTGACTTGGAAAAAAATAATAAAACATATTTGTGCAACTTTAAAAACCAGGGTCAAAAAACTTCAGAGGAAAGAGAAAGAGAAAGAGAGATAGAGAGAGAGAGAGAGAATCGTGGCTGCAGGAAGTATACCTTCGAAAGCAGTATAAGAAAGAGAGGAAGACAGGAGGGAGAGTTAAGCGGGAGAAGAAAAGTGATTGTCAGGGAGGGAAGAAACATCACTCTGAAAAGTTCTAAAGAAGGCCCTGCTCTGGGTTTTAAACGCTTCTCCTTCCTCTATCACTCCCTTCTCTTCCCACTTTCTGCTCATCCCTTTCATGAATTAAAAGCACGGCCGGTCTTTTGGGAGAAGCATAGTTAATTCCGATCAGATCTCCTCCACCCCCCCTCGCCGCCTCCCCCCATCCCACTCCCTCCTCCCCTCCTCCCTGGGCGACGGTTGCCAGCAGTCTGACAGACGGAGATGGGATCTGACAGTAAACAGGCGTGTGGATGCCCGGCGCATGATTGACACGTAGGCAGGTCGGCGGGGGCCCGCCCCCCTCCTAATCCTGCCCTGTCAGCTCTAATTGGGGAGGTGGGGCTCCATGTCACCAAGGTGACTGATTGACAAGACCCCAGCTTTGCATAGATATGAGGGAAAGGTTGGGGAGGTTCACGCATGGCATAACACCGTTAACTCTACTACACTGCTAATAGAGATGTGCGCGTGTGCGTGTGCACGTCGGTGTGTGTCACACATTCACACTCACAGGTGAATAGACTCGTGAACACGACTGAGCCCATAAATAAATCCGCAACAATAACCATGAACTAAACTGACATGTATACAAGACATGTACAAGAGTGTGTCTACAAACACACACACACACACACATTTGACACGCTGTGATGAAGATCAGAGGGTGAACACACCCCGGAGCAGCAGGGCCAGGAGCCGGAACATTCTCGGCTAAGGGCACCTGTAAGGCTATGCTAATGGGTTTAAGGGAGGGAGAGAGTTTGATGTGAGAGGACGTTAGGAAAAATGTTCATCCCGTCAGGCCTGACGTTTTGTCGTTTTAAAAAACTTTACAAGAGCACGTGTGTATCGATGCAGATCTTCTACATGAGTTGTGTCAAACTCCGTCATGCATGGAGTCAAAATCTTAACTTAGAAAGATATAAGTCAAAACAAATGTCTGTGTCTTCATTTAATCATAAGAGGTTAAATAAGCCTCTAGTAAATACAAAAGGTGTGCAAGTCAGAGGCTCAAAAGTTACAAGATTTGTACCGTTAATACTAACCTGGAACCTGGATAAAGGAAGCGGCTCAGTGAAGATCCTGTTCCTGGACTTTTCTAGTGCCTTTAACACCATCCAGCCCACTCTGTTCCAGGACAAACTGAGAAAGATGCATGTGGACCCTGGTCTGGTCTCCTGGATCTTGCACTATTTCACTGATTGAACGTCTGACACTGTGGTGTGCAGTACAGGAGCACCTCAGGGGACATCACTGGCCCCTCTCCTCTTCACCGTATACACTTCAGACTTCTGATACAACTCTGAGCGGAGTCCTGTCCAGAAGTATGATGACGACACTGCCATTGTTGGACGCATGAGGGACAACAGTGAGGACGTCTTATGTCTGTGACTTTGTGGACTGGAAGGAGAGGAACCAGCTGAACACATGAAAGACCAAGGAGCTGGTCTTGGATTTGGGAGGTCCAGGACAAAGCCACGTCCAGTGTCCATCAGAGGCGACGAGGTGGAGATAGTTCACAGCTATAAGTACCTCGGTGTGTGGCTGGACAGTAAACTGGACTGGTCCTGCAACACAGACCATGTGTATAAGAAAGTTCAGAGTAGACTGTACTTTCTGAGCAGGCTCCGATCATTTAACATCTGCAGGAAACTCCTCTGCATGTTCTACCAGTCTGTGGTGGCCAGTGTCCTGTTCTATGCTGTGGTGTGTTGGGGTGGGAATGTGTCCAAGAGGAGTGTCAACAGGCTGGACAGGTTGATCACGAGGGCTGGCTCTGTGGTTGGAATGAAGCTGGACTCACTGATGACAGTTGCAGAGAGGAGATCATTGAACAAACTACTGTCCATCATGGATGATGACAGTCATCCTCTGAACACTGTTATCAGTGAGCAGAGAAGCAGATGGAGTGCATGATTGCTTCTTCCCAGATGCAACACTAATAGACTCAGGGACTCATTCATTCCTCGTGCTATTAGCTGTTTAATTCCGAGTTTGGGGGCAAAGATGTTTCTATTCCATGTTAATCTTTGTATCCTTTTTACTGGTTATTTTTCTTTGATCTATGTTTTTTATCTTTAGATTGTGTCATCTTTCACTTTTTTATTGCACTTTGTTCTTGTTTTGTGAATTCATCATCTATGTTGCTTTGGGCTGGAAAAACAACTTCCCGAAGGAGACCTCCAGAAGGATCAATAAAGTTTATCTTTCTATCCATCCATCTATAAATGTAGTGTTTTCCCCTTCAAGAGCAAACAACTATTCAGCTTTTAAAGTTGATATTTGGACATATTTTGGTTTCAAAACAAATTAAAGCATTTACGACTTCGTCAAAAGTCATGTGGTTTGTAAATTCTGCAACACCTGAGTCAAGTACTCGACAATACTTCAAATATATTGTTGCTCCTACAGTATTATATTATATATGTTATATATATTATATATTATATTGCAACATATAATACGTATAGTATCACCAAATTCTTTCCAACACATAACTTTTAATGTGAATCTTCTGTCATAGACGGGTGCAAGTGATTCGTTCTTTCTGTGAGGCCCTGCACCAAACGACCGGAACCGGTCCGTGGGCCGGTGGGTTGGGAACCGCTGTTTTATACGAATTTACGCTCATGCAATCTCAAGTCTCTTAGGTGTGAATAAGTTATGGAATTGTGGTGCGACTGTAACTCTGAGAGCCGCTACATCTACACTTTTGCACTCTTCCCAGAGGAGCTTGATTTCGCCACCACAGCAGCACTTTTCACTTAAGAAATTACTCTCATGCAGAATTATCTTCTCATGTCTGTCGCCTCATATATCTGTATTTATTTTCATAATGCACGCAACAAGAAAGCGTCACAGCAGGATGAGAATCTGTTGCTGTGAACCGTGAGCTGAGGTGGAGACAGACACCATTTCAATGTCCAGCCTTTCACCGACGCAGCATCAACTACTAAAATTTGAAGATAAAAGCATTTGTGTCGCAGACTACACAGTGAAAAAAGTAACTGCTAGTTTTGTGGCAGGAAATGAACAGGTCTTGTATAATAAATGCATCAATATCAAAAGGTCAGCTCTATCAGCCCAGTGTTTCATTACAGCTCTGTAAACGTCTTCATGGGACTATAACTTCGCTTCTCTTTCAGAGGCTGTGCTCAGTTTAGGAGGCTGATGAAACTTCTCTGGGTTCTAACGTGGGTTATGGGATAACCTACTGGTTTAGTATCAAATGTGTTAAGGTGAATAAAATAGCAGAAATCAGAGAGTTACAATTTCTTTTAATTCAATATAATGTGCTTTCCTGTAGTCTTGTAAATCGTTTTTATTCCTCTGCTTATTTTAGATTTTCAGATACTTAAACCCTTAAAAAAGTGTTAACCAATCTATTAAAAAAATGGTACAGAAGCTTGTCGATTTTAAGGAGTAACTCAAATTTAGGGAACCTTTTAATTATTCAAGTACACATTTATAAATCCTAGAACTTCCCACTGGAATTTACAAAATCTGCACCTACTGTATCACCTTTTTAGTACTTGAGAAATATAAGAGTCCCTAAAACTCATAGGAAAGTCAGTTCCAAAGTCAATATTGTCGAAATGGTGTGTTCATAATTGAAACTTTGACTGGGGAAGACATGGCCAGCAGCCAAAACATTCATTATTTAAAAACACCAAACTAAGTCTAGACATTTTTTCCCCCCAACCAGTTTTTTTTAGTTTTTTTTTAAGATTCAAGTAGGGAAAAAATGTTGAAAATGAATTTATGTTTGTGCACAGATGTGTAAAGAGTGTGATAGTAACGTTTGATGATGACAAACAGAGAAAGAAATAATAGCTTTTTAAATCCACAGACAGAAGCGAAGACACCACACAACTATTTCCGATGTAAAATCATCCTTACACTGACAAGTATTTGACATTTAATAATAAAACATCCACATTAACCACCTCAATCAAGATTTCCTATAAATGCCAGGATCATTTAATAACTTATTGGTCCAAACTTACATTTTCACAGAGGTATCAAACATATGCAGCAGGAGAACTTGATATAAAAGTGTGTATTTTGGTGTGTGCCGGCATGCGTTTGATTGACAGCTGCCACTGACCTGTGCCAGACAGAGTGCCATGCTGCGGGGCGGCAGGGTCGATCGCTACGGAGACGACCTTCGCCCTCATCTGCATCCTGCCTTCATTAGCACCGCCAGGCAAGGAGAATAACAACCCAATAAATTAATAAAGAGGAAGAAGGAGCGGGGCAGGAGGACAGGAGGGAGGGAAGAGAGGAGGATGGCAGGAGGAGAGCGAGGAGAGGAAAAGGGCAGGGAAGGAGAGGTATGAGAGGAAAGAGCAATGTAGTGAGGAGCAAAGAAATATCTATAATAATTGAATGTGTGGGTGGAAAGGTGAGACGGGCAACTCTGGTTTTTTGAGGCTAAGACATGAGACGAGCATCTAGTTACAAGGCGACGAACAAAATGAGGTTGGCGACTCAAGAACGACTTTTTTAAAAATTGCTAATGCGGGTGCATCCGTGGAGAGTCGGCAGCGAGTCTAGCGAATGTTTAAACCTATCTGAGGATGGGCAAAGATACTGCCAAAACATCTCTGGGGCGGATAGGAAATGTAAAACGTGTAACTATGCATAAGCTTCTAAATGCCAGATTAGAAAGGGACATGCTTCTCTGCATGATATAGCATGACGACCTCACATCCAACTTTTAAACGTACAAGAATTCAAGTTATGGAAACTCACTTGAAAAAATATTATGGTAAGACGCTGTAGAGCAGTCGAAAAGTTGAAAAACAATGAAATAATTCATTACGAGATCACCGTTTTACTTCCTCCCTGTTTAAGCTGTGTAGGAATCAAAAAGGCATCAGTAAACCTTCTATATACATGACATGATTCCATCATGCTCTTTAATCTCACTCCACCAACTACATCATCAGAAAACATTGTCTGTGGAGACTAGAGGTGGAAAAAAATGTGATTTTTTTTCAATATATTGTTGTGGTCTTTGTCCCAAAAATTAATTGGCAAACATTGACCATTGACATTGATCAAATTGTCAATATTTTACTCCAACACACAATGTGGATTCACCCTATTGTCACAGTTGCTTAATCTCTTCTGTCCTGTCTGCGGGGGCGCTAATCCCATAAATGAGGGTAAAGTAGGCAGTACAGTAAGGAAGTTAACAATATAAGAAGAACCATAGGAGAAGAACAGATGCAAGAATACTGAAAAAAATATGATCAATTAAATATTAAGAAAAACATTTGCTTGGGAGCAGAACAACGTGTTGGTGGAAACGCGACAAAAAGTCGAGTAGAGCTGGTGGAAAAGGTACTAGTGCACATAATTGGTTGTATACTGCCCAATAGTACACTTAATTTTATGTTGTTCTTATCTTGTTTAGATATTGCTGAACTGAAATGGACCCAAGATTACATGAAAAAAAAGTTAATCAAAAACTCATATTGTTCGATCCCTAGTGAAGCCTCCATGTTTTCTTGTTTTTTTTGTTTTTAAACTTTCAGTAGTCATCGATAGAAACAAAAAAAAGGTTGTTTTTTTCACATTTTGACCAGGCAAAAACTTTTACATCATCTTCTGTATGTGGTTAAGGTATTATTGTGAGAAAAGGTTCTATGTAAAAAGTGAGTGACTCTTATAAAACTATTTTTTAAATACATTTTGAATATCTGCATATTAGCTAATGATTTTTATCATGGAAAAAAACTAACCAAATGTGTTCTAGTTTGTCAGAACTAGTGCCATTATGGTACAAATACCCATTCCCTGTAATGAGCTGCTTGGCAGAGGACTGTGTGTCAAGTTTTTTTCCAGTTTAATCCTTAATCAAATTAATAAAAAGCTCAGCAGGTCTTGATCATACGCAGACAAATTCCTTAAAAAGAAAAATAGAAAAACACTTCTCTAGCAGTACCAGAGTAAAACACACACGGCAGAGAGTAGCTAAACTCCCCTTGTCAATAAATTATGAACACGTATGTTATACAGGATGGACTGTTGGATAAAAGCATTCCCGGGAGGACTCTGGTAATGATGCTTTCTCATCTTCTTGCAGAGTTGCAAAGGAAAACCATCGTCTATTACTCCGTCTCCATCAGCGTGATGGATGGAAGGACATCCCCTCCTCGTTAGCTGTGAGATCTTTTCTCAGAGTTACTGTTTATAACTATGGACTTTTTTTTAACTCCTCGTGCTGAGCTCAGAGAGACGAGTACTCTTGGCGTTTAGACACTTCAAGGGCGTCCTCAGCACCCGGTCTAAGCATGTTTGAGCCCTAAAGCCTGCTACATTTGACTTGTACGAGTGCTTGCAGCGCGGTGCTACGGTTGGGAAAAGGTCTACTTGGGCACGCTTACGCATAATTTACGCGGGAGCTTCTTCACAGATGCCTCTGCAAAATGTACTCATGCATGCTGCTCTATTGACCAAACTCACAACCTTGCAGATTATTACTGAGCCTGGAAATTCATCTTTGCTTTCCACTTCATTTTTTATATATGGCTGGCACTGATCTCTGAATAAGTGCCAAAGATTCTCTCCATGAGCGAGTCTATTTTCAATGTTCTCTCGGAGCATCGGTGGGAGTGTAATAACTTCATCATCATCATCTCTCGGGAGGAACCAGGAGTGCGCGCTCACTCATCTGCCGACAAACACTAGTTAGAAGACAATGTGGCAGCTCCCAAAAAACATCTCACCAAACTGAGACGTGCCGGCCGCTCAGTTCAGGGTGGAGGAGTATAAGCGCCTGCTGCGCTCAGGAGGAAATTCTCAGGGCGATCGATGTGGAGGATTAGGGCCGGCTTTGGGGCTCAGAGGCCTGGATCTGAGCAGTATTCTCACTGGGGCCCCTGAGAGAGCAGAGGAGGAGGGCGGGAAGGGGAAGAGGAGAGGAGAGAGGGCTAACCTGGAACTGTCAGGAGGCTGAGAGCGGGTCGGCCTTGGTGGGAATAGAATCATGATCGGGGTCCCATTTGGCGTTGGGATCGGTGTGGACCCCGCCACCCACTCGGATGAAACCCCCCGGCGCCTCTGATTGGATAAGCTGCGAGCGGTGGGAGCGGGGCCAATTCATTGTGACAGGGAAGAGAAAACTGTTTGATAAACGCTGATGAAGTTGATTATTGTGTCTCCTTACTTGCACGTCTTTTCATTTTCTCCAGGCCACATCGCTGGTTGCCTCCTATCTTGATGAGGGCAGCAGAAAACAAAAGGGCTGCCGTCGTCTGTGTGTCTGCCTCTGATGCTCATGATTGGTCAGCCCATTCGCCAGCTCGCCGCTTTCCCCCGGGTACACACAGTCGGATCCTTGATTCATTTTGCAATGAGGAGAAGAAAAAAAAAGAAGGAGAGAGTGCATGTGTGAGAAGAAACAGCCTAGACCACTGGGAAATTATTCGGCGGAGCGGCGTGGTGGATCTGGAATTAAACGGCATAATTAATCAAGCAAAAAAACAAGCACGTTGCTCATACATTTATTATTTGCATTTTTTCCACTTCAGGAGATGTAATCAGCAGATATATACATCGGGGCCCCCGATCCGTGTCACGGGGAATTGGGAGGCCGAGGGCCCATTTCGACCACTGACCCTAAAATTGTGATCAATTCTCCTCACAATGCCCTCTGCCTCCGAAGTAATCTCCACCACGAGCCAAACAAGTCCCAGAGAATCACACAGTTGTCTGGCTCTTCTTTAAATTAGGGAGATTGGGTTCACACATCCACGCTCCCGGCGGAGTAATACCGCATGTTTTGTTCTTGACCCGGCCGAGACAAACCCGTGTGGCTGTATTCCGCAGTACTTTAAAGGAAGGATCAAAACAGCTTTGAGCAGGATTTCATCAGGAGGAATTGGTTTTGCCTAAAAAGTCGAAAATCATGGCCGTTATTAAGCAATTCCTGTCCAGGTTTGAAGAGCTTAAGTGTCTTAAGGGAAAGAAAAACGCAGGTCTCTGTACTGAGCCGTCACTTAAAGAAAGAGTTAAGCTACAAGGAAAGATTTTAATGAACATAAGTTTCTACGAAGTATTGTAAAATTATTGGTGAAAGCTTTTTGGAAATGCGGAAAATAAATTGAATGTACATACTTCCTTATTTATAAATGCATTTCTCCCTTAGCATATAAATTAGTTTATTTAGATCCATTTACACATATGCCGAGATACTTTTTTTTTTTTACTTTTTCCCGTCTACTTCTCCATTTCCAATGGCTTTTTTAAAATGTACGTAAAATGTGTGTAATTATGGCAATCCTTTCATTCCATAGTCACAGAGGGAGAAAAATATTTTTTTATTTTTAGTATTTGTTTCAGTTAGCATTGAGAAACAACGAGCTAACTACAGGATTAAATGGACGTCAATATCCCAACTCACCAGGAACACCACGTGGACTTTTATTATTTCGGTGAACGAACCACAAGCATCCGCTTTTGTTCAGTATTTTAACTGGAGCATAAGTTGTCGCCAGTTCCACCGTTCATCCGTCTCTGATCAACACACTTAGACACTGCTTTACACACTGTCCTGAACTCCATGTTTGGTAAGAACTTTGGTGACTTTGGTTCAGGGTGAAATACAACCTGGCCTGAAAGCAAATGAGTGGTTTAGATAATTTCCCTGGTATTGTTTTTTAAAAAACAACCGATATAACTGTGCATATGTCAAGACAATTGTGATGCGACTTTTTGTTTTAAATGCAGGCGTCATTATGTCTCATCCCCCTTAATGGGACAACCAGCCATCATCCGTCATGTTATTTTATTCCTGCTGTATTTATCTGGCAAACCTTCAAGGTCATAATGACCCGTAAATATGTTTTTGCCAATTCCAAGTGACAAATAATGTTCAATTTCATTATACGTCCTTAATATCTGTCGTTTTGTTGCCAAAGTAGTCGTGCCGCCGAAACCCAATTGGAGACTATTTTAGCAAAGCAAGGCAAACGGTTGAGACAAAACACACAGAGGACTTTAATTAAGACGCAATATGTAGAATGATAGCAGAACAGAATTCCCCCCCTCAACACTTTTATCACCCTCCTCAGTGGCTTCATATAAATGGCAAGACGATAACGAGGAAGATAAAAGTAGACATCAGTGATTCATTTCAGAGGAGCAGGGAAAAAAAAGAGGCTGTGGGTCATTTTCGAAGATTGCACTAAATTCTTAAAAATTACACCAGATGATTCAAAAGGTTACAAAACACATCATAATATGGACATGAAATATTCCTTCAGAAACTGGATAACAGATAGTTTGCCAGTACCTCCCCTTCCCTCGCTTTATATTATTGATAGTTTTTAAAAAATGTATTTTCACCAACCAAAGGAAAGTCACATGTGTGATGTGTTTGGAGAAGATCCCTACAACACAACTTAAGTGATCTAAAGAAAAATGATGTGTTTCAAAGTGTCTAATGCAACTGGATGGATTACTATTTATTATTTTAGCAGTGTTTATAAAATATAATTCCTAGTGTGAAGGATTTACTCACTGGGCTCAGTTTTTCAGCAGCTTGACATCAGAAGTGTATCTTGAACTGAAAAAGAAAGATGTGTCAATGAAGTACTACTGTTGATGAGTCAATTATTTAGCTCATAAGAAATACATATTCTTGTTTACTTGTGAATAAAATTCAGATGAGGATTACTTAAATGAAAAATGTAGTTATGCTTTCCAGGGATTTGTGCAGCAGCAGCCAACTGGTTATCTTGACGGTAATACAATTATCTTGAAAAACCTGGTGTCAGATAACTGGTTTAGATTTATTGGATATTTATTAAGAACAAAAAGGATATTTCAGTAGATTCTAGAAAGAATTACACATTTGTTAATGTCCTTGAATGGAAAATCCAACCAGATAAAAGCAGAAATAAGTAGTAGAAGTCGCCACACAGAAATCAAAGGTTCCATCTCCTGAACATGATCCAGTTCCACAGAACCAGCCTTTGTTCACGCCCTTGATGCGACAAGGGGCAACTAATGGAAAATTAATGCAATTTTGAATTGATGCAAACGTTTCTGTGATTTTCATATGCAAAAACACAATGCAATAGTATTTCCATTTAAACGGAACAGAAAAAAATGGCACCAACCCCTTATTCTTTCACGATCCTGTAAAAGAAAAAGGCAAGTGAACTAAAAAGCGTCAAGAGATTCAAGACGCTTCATGAACAAGGGGTTTGTTTCCAAAGAATTACGTTATAGTAAATATATTTAAATGGCAACTAATGTGAAAACCCAACTCTCCTGACTCCCATGTTTCAAATGTTGTAGTCTTCCTCTCCAAGATGCAGTAAATCTCTCAACATGTTGTCATCTTGAAGTTATTACTTTATAATGTTCTCCACTGTCTGAAATCTAGGCGAACGAGAGGTTACGAGAGCAGAGTCCGTTATTATGTAATAATGGTCCTCACTCCTCCAGCCAGCTGTAATTACACCCCGCTTTATTATTTCTTTATACAAAGAGTCCCTTGTAGGATGAGACTTCTTGGATTGATGACACGTGGTGACAAACCTTGATGTTAAACAAGATTTAATCTCTATAAAAACAAGTGTTTTCAGTGGGCGGGGCTTAAGCACAATTTTAATGTAAATATTTCAATAAAATATATTTTTTTACAAACAGACACATACTGATGTTACAATAGAGTCCAACCTCTATTGAGGCGACACTTCAAATCTGACAGTAAATGCTAGGACAGCGTCTGGAGCCCATTTGACCTGGAAAAATACTTCATTAATAAGCGTTTACAAGTTAGTGACAAAACCTTCACCTCCTTACTAGATCCAGATGGAACTACAGAAGACCACCAATGTAAGATTGTTTCATTTTCACTATTAAAAAGTTCTGATTATTAGTCAATGTTGTTGTATTTTTTTTGTTTAATAGATCATGGATTTTCACCATTTCAAAATAAATAAAGTAGCAATGTTATGTGCTTTAGATTAGAATATTTAATCAACACCATCGTTGAATCTGCAACAAAACTAAAAGTTGATATGTTGAAATATTCTACAACTTTGTTCTTGGAATTTCATCAAACTTAAGAAAATCAAATATTTCAAGCAAAACAAAAGGTCTGAAACTTGACTTCAGTATTTTCCTAGTTCTTTAAACAAGAGTATTTGTACTTGTTAGTACTTCAAGGGTTAGTTCACCCAAATTTTAAAATCTAATTTTCTACTCACCCTCGATTACTAAGGGTTGGGGCTCACTTTTCTTGGTCCAAAAAGACACCAAAAATACCTGCTCATCTGTAATGTCCCTCTTGTATTGAAGCCCCAACTTGAGAAATGTTCCCAAAAATATATATTGTTTGTAGCGAAATTTCCCAGTTTTTCAGGGTAAATCTCAAGGCATGTGCACGGACACCGGTCAGGCAGTGAACTTGAAAGTATTTGCTTAACATCATAATAAATCTGCATCAAAACGTATAGTTTAAATATTGAAATGTGAATAATTAATCTGCATTATTCAAACTTTATGAAGACCAATAAATATTTCAACCAATACTAATTCATTTCAAACATTTGTCTCCAAACTTTAAGCAAGGATCTGGACTCGCGACCTCTCTGTGGTGTCCCAAGAATACCTGGGCTCAGCTCCAGCTGCTGCGACACCGTTAGAAAACAAGCTGAAGAAATGAATTCATAAAAAAAAAAATTAAGAGGCAAAGTCACAAAATGAACTTGGAGGTAAATGACGCATGCTTTCAAGTGAGCTAATGAGCGTTAGCAACCTAAGCTAACAAGTGTAAGCTAGTTTAGCTAATGTGTTCAAGCTAGTTTAGCTAATGAGTGTATGCTAGTTTAGCTAATGAGTGTATGCTAGTTTAGCTAATGAGTTTATGCTAGTTTAGCTAATAAGTGTAAACTAGTTTAGCTAATGAGTATACGCAGGTTTAGCTAATGAGGTTACGCAGGTTTAGCTAATGAGGTTACGCTAGTTTAGCTAATGAGTGTATGCTAGTTTAGCCAATGAGTGTATGCTAGTTTAGCTAATGAGTGTACGCTAGTTAAGCTAATGAGTGTACGCTAGTTTCACCAATGAGTGTACGCTAGTTTAGCTAATGAGTGTACGCTAGTTTAGCCAATGAGTGTACGCTAGTTTAGCTAATGAGTGTAAGCCAGTTTAGCTAATGAGTGTACGCTAGTTTAGCTAATGAGTGTACGCTAGTTTAGCTAATGAGTGTACGCTAGTTTAGCTAATGAGTGTAAGCTAGTTTGGCTAATGAGTGTAAGCTAGTTTAGCTAATGAGTGTACGCTAGTTTAGCTAATGAGTGTACGCTAGTTTAGTTAATGAGTGTAAGATAGTTTACTGTAGCTATTGAGTGTACGCTAGTTTAGCTAATGAGTTTAAGCTATTTTAGCTAATGAGTGTAAGCTAGTTAAGCTAATGAGTGTAAGATAGTTTACTGTAGCTATTGAGTGTACGCTAGTTTAGCTAATGAGTTTAAGCTATTTTAGCTAATGAGTGTAAGCTAGTTAAGCTAATGAGTGTACACTAGTTTAGCTAATGAGTGTAAGCTAGTTTAGCTAACGAGTGTACGCCAGTTTAGCTAATGAGTGTAAGATAGTTTAGCTAATGACTGTATGCTAGTTTAGCTAATGAGTGTACGCTAGTTTAGCTAATGAGTGTACACTAGTTAAACTAATGAGTGGAAGCTAGTTTAGCTTATGAGTGTACCCTAGTTTAGCCAATGAATGTAAGCTAGTTTAGCTAATGAGTGTAAGCTAGTTTCGCCAATGAGTGTACGCTAGTTTAGCTAATGAGTGTACGCTAGTTTAGCTAATGAGTGTACGCTAGTTTAGCTAATGAGTGTAGGCTAGTTTAGCTAATGAGTGTACGATAGTTTAGCTAATGAGTGTACGGTAGTTTAGCTAATGAGTTTAAGCTATTTTAGCTAATGAGTGTACGCTACTTTAGCTAATGAGTGTACGCTAGTTTAGCCAATGAGTGTACGCTAGTTTAGCTAATGAGTGTAAGCCAGTTTAGCTAATGAGTGTACGATAGTTTAGCTAATGAGTGTAAGCCAGTTTAGCTAATGAGTGTAAGCCAGTTAAGCTAATGAATGTACACTAGTTTAGCTAATGACTGTACGCTAGTTTAGCTAATGACTGTACGCTAGTTTAGCTAATGAATGTAAGCTAGTTTAGCTAATGAGTGTACGCTAGTTTAGCCAATGAGTGTACGCTAGTTTAGCTAATGAATGTAAGCTAGTTTAGCTAATGAGTGTACGCTAGTTTAGCTAACGAGTGTAAGCCAGTTTAGCTAATGAGTGTACGCTAGTTTAGCTAATGAGTGTAAGCTAGTTTAGCTAATGAGTGTACGATAGTTTAGCTAATGAGTGTAAGCCAGTTTAGCTAATGAGTGTAAGCCAGTTAAGCTAATGAATGTACGCTAGTTTAGCTAATGAGTGTACGCTAGTTTCGCTAATGAATGTAAGCTAGTTTAGCTAATGAGTGTACG
Source organism: Callionymus lyra (assembly GCF_982586985.1). Taxonomy (NCBI): domain Eukaryota; kingdom Metazoa; phylum Chordata; class Actinopteri; order Syngnathiformes; family Callionymidae; genus Callionymus; species Callionymus lyra. The sequence continues at coordinate 24,999,810 of NC_141824.1, forward strand.
CTAGTTTAGCCAATGAGTGTACGCTAGTTTAGCTAATGAATGTAAGCTAGTTTAGCTAATGAGTGTACGCTAGTTTAGCTAACGAGTGTAAGCCAGTTTAGCTAATGAGTGTACGCTAGTTTAGCTAATGAGTGTACGCTAGTTTAGCTAATGAGTGTACACTAGTTTAGCTAATGAGTGTACGCTAGTTTAGCTAATGGGTGTAAGCCAGTTTAGCTAATGAGTGTACGCTAGTTTAGCCAATGAGTGTAAGCCAGTTTAGCTAATGAGTGTACGCCAGTTTAGCTAATGAGGTTACGCTAGTTTAGCTAATGAGTGTAAGCTAGTTTAGCTAAGGAGCGCAAGCTATCTTAGCTAATAAGTGTAAGCTAGTTTAGCTAATGAGTGTATGGTAGTTTAGCTAATGAGTGTACGCTAGTGTAGCTAAATTTGCTATATTTACACAAATGATGCTAAAAATATAAGAATACTTTTTCGATATCTCTGTTTAAAATGAGATTAATGTATTAGCTTTAGCACAAAATAAAGACGTGTATGGACCAGAAGCCTCGTAAAGACCCAGGATGAAGCCTCCCAGCAGGATCACCGAGGCTCTGCTCACTATTTACCGAGCAGTGGATGAACGTAAACCCGCTCGTGTTCACAGAGGGACCGAGTGTTTGAGCGGCATCACTTCCCCGTCAATACAGCTTGTTCCTGGAGCTCCGTCATCAATCGGGGTATCAATATGGAAACACCGGTGTGACCCAGACATTAATCGATGGCTCCTCGGGGAGGAGGGAGGAGGAGGAGGGAGGGCAGCCGCTCACAGTCATCGATGAGACGGATCGGCCGGGAGTCAAACCCGGACAGTCCGTATTGATAAGAGCGTTTCCACCTGTAGCCGCAGAGACAGCATCTGAATTCAATAGCGGCGCTCAGAGCCGCAGAAAGACACGCTCGAGCGGATCTACGTGCCTCGACTCGTCATCAGAACTTTCTCCATAAATCTGTCTCGTTTCTTTCTAAAGGCTTCACTTCTGCGCAGCCGTGACTCCAAATTAACTTCTTTGTCTGAGATTCACGGGCTTATTTTCCTGTCGAACTTCAGTCAAACCTTCACTTCTGAACTTCCATCTCTTCCGTCTCCTCGGGATTAGAACCTCTCGCTTTTTTCCCGCTGACATCCCAATCCTGACCCGGGTCGGCGGCTCGGGTTCGGTTTCACGCTGCGGCGGAGGGTGGGACGAGGGAGACTCCTAGCGGCGGGAGTGTGGTAGCGCAGGAGCGCTTGCCGAGAACACCTGTTCAAAGGTTTGTTTAATGGAGACACCTGCCGTATAGGAGGAAGAGAGGAAGTACAAGATGGAGTTGTGAGGTCTTATTTAATTCATATTTTGAATTCCCCAAAAGACACTTCGCCCCAAAACATCCCCGTAAAAGAGGAATAATGGTCACTATACTGTTTAGTAAATTCATATCACTCAATAATTCAATGTTTTTTTCCCACAGTTTTCATCATCTCACTTGAGCATTGAGCGACCTTTTGGTTGACCTTGTAAGATTTCACTGTCACATCGTTCATTCTTCTACTTTTGACCTTCATATGAATTGTAATTTTTTTTTATTGATCTATTCATTTAACCTACATGAATGAGATAATGCATATATTATAAATTATAGTTTATATATACATATACTGTATATATAAATGATGATTTAAGACACTTGTGCTGTGATCTTTAAGATATATTAAAACAAGCTTTATGTTTAAATGTTCTTTATCTTTATCTTTAGACTTAGATTGTATCATCTTCTCTTTATTTCTCTTTGTTCTTATTTTATTTTGATTTATTTTTTATGAAAAATTGCTGTATTTTCTGTGGCTATTGGAAGAAAAAAAAAATCCAGAAGGAGACCTCCTGAGGGATCAATAAAGTTTTACATTACCTTATCCTTATGTAATGGCTGCATCTATAACAAGATTAGCTTGTATAGCATTTAGTATAAAATGTTTACATTACACTTTGAAAGTTCTAACATTTTCTAATCTATTATGGGTTTGCGATGGTATAATTACAATTGACCTGATTCAACTCCCTTAGAATAACCATTCTTTTTCAAATCAAAGTATTTTAATTGATTTTAAGATCATTAATAATACAAAGCAACAATACTTATTATTTATTATTTCTTTTCCATCATCCCATTTTTACGTATTTTTAATGGCTTGAAAGCTGACCTAACGTGGCTACAGTAGCAACTGATTCAAGGGTAGAACTTCAGGAAAAAGTTGCATCTTCAAATACTTGATACGCTCCCATATAATTTCCCATAATTCCTCTCCGTTAAAAAGAAAGTAACAAAAAACGAGTCGGCCTGTTTGATTCCAAAAACGAGTCCAACAAACCAGACGTTCATGATCTGGCCGCGGTCTTCTCCTGATGATGTCGATACCCACTTGGACTCTCCATCAAATACCGCAGCGCTCTCCCTTGTGGAATGTTGAAAAGGTTAAAGTTCAAGGGTCGTGTGTCCTGTGCGCTTGTGGGTCTGCCCTTTTCAATCCCAATCAGCTCCTCTACTGTTGCTCTTTTTCTTCCGGTGCCAGAATGGAGAGATGCTCCTCAAAGGTCACGGACATGGATTTTCTTTGCTTTGACTCAATGAAAAGGTCAGATGAGGGCATCAGGAAATGGCACTGAGGCCTCCATGTTGCTCTCTCAGGAGCCCCGGTCCCGTCACACCAGCCTCGCTGGAGGACGGCGACCCGATTGGAGAGAGCTGAGGGAGGTCTCCTGAGCTTTGGTGACCGCTGAACCTCCTGCTGACCCTTTCCTGTGGCTTCCAAACAAAGTTTGCTGTGAAACATTGCAAGGCTGGAACTGAACAAAACAGAACTTTTGGAAGCCAAATGTTTTTTGAAAGGACAGATCAATCACATTTAGAGTTCTGACAAATAGGTTTCTGTGAATTTAGGAACATTTATCATGTGTTTTGGATTCATTAGCTGATGATTAGTGACACTTTAACATATGGTATTAAACCTTTTCATGATATTCTAATTATTTTGGATTTTGGGGGTTTTCTAAGCCATTAAATAACCAGTGAAGGCTTGACATATCTCACTGGGCATCTCATGAGTTTGTATCACATCTGAAGTTCAATTGCTGACATGAATATACTTTTTGCCTTATATTCCAATTACTTTGAATTTCCGCTGTAATTCCAGACTTGAATTGGTGGCACTGGTGGTGACGATGTGACCACCTGAAGGGTCAGAGTCCATAATGTTTCACTCCACAACAACTTTCCAGAATTGATTGCTTGTTTGAAAAAAAAAAAAAATGGAATAATATTTGATGTGGTTCATTTTTCTTTTTCACTTTGAAGTCTTCTGTCGAGCCAAGCAATACAGTTAGCAATACAGTAGTTAAGTTGCCTGGTCGTTGAGGGCCCCTTTAATATTGTGGAAGTTACTGAAGAACAACTCATTGGCCACAGAAGATCCAAATATGTTCATTAAATTTCAGACAATTCAAAGTTGTGATAAGTACAGTGTGTGGGCAAAGACTTCTGCCATGTGTCAATTTTGGGGTTTTAACCAAGTCGACACTGAGAAAAACAACCAGTCTGGACATGTTGGGTTTGGCTCTGATAACTGCATTTATACAAACCGATAATAAGTAGATTTTATCGTTTATATCAATTGCCTTCTACAGGAACAATCGTTAAAGTTTTGGCATCCATCCCTTAAAAAACCCAATAGCTTCATAGTGACCTTCCTACTGTTGGAGCCATTTGTCAGACTGTCTTACCCAGGGTTCTGTCCATTTCCAACCCAATTATCTGTACAGCATTTTCTAAGAATACTTGGTGATGGTACAAGAAGTCTGCCTTCTATTATTGTCTATCGCATATTGGTCACATTTTTCAGCCTCCCATGGAGCTTTATTTCCATGAGCTTAATACAAGAAACCACTGATGTTCTAACGGCTGCCCTAAGTAAGTAAGTAAGTAAGTAAGTAAGTAAGTAAGTAAGTAAGTAATATTTATTTATATAGCGCTTTTCGAGACCAGGGTCACAAAGCGCTTAAACAATCAAAACAATACTCAAAAAAGTACATACTTTAAAGATCAAGATAATACTGAGAACAACACAGGAGAGAAATTCAAGGAAAAGCCTGAACAAATAGAAACGTCTTAAGATGTTTCTTAAAGGAGTCAGTAGACTCCATCAAGCGCAAAGAGAGAGGAAGATCGTTCCAAAGCTTAGGAGCAACAGCCTGAAAAGATTTCTCTCCTCTGGTCCTGAGCCGTGTGCGTGGAACCATAAGTAGATTTTGATCCACAGACCTCAGAGCCCGAGCTGGGGTGTAAGGCTGGATCAGATCAGTGATGTAAGGAGGAGCCTGACCATGAATAGCTCTGAAAGTAAGAACCAGAATTTTAAAGTTGATCCTGAAAGAAACTGGAAGCCAGTGAAGAGTTTTAAGGACTGGAGAGATGTGAGTTCTTCTACTGAAGGCTACCTTTACGATGTTGTGACGGTCACACCTGGGTATTGTGTCCAGTACTCTGTGGTCACTGAACAGAGATGATGGGGCAGAAGTATGGTAGGATGACGGGAGAATTAGGTACGTTCCAGTGAAAACACCGGATCTGTCTTTCCAAAAATCATGCCGCCATCCGACTCTTGGTCAAGAGGCACTTCCACTCGGATTCTCTTTCTGAACAAGGGATGAGAGAAAAAACACTTGCCTGGAGTACACTTGTCTGCAAGTGTTATGTTTGCCAAGTGATGGAAACTCAGATGGTTTACTTAATCTTGCTCACCTTTTGTTTCGGGCACCATGAACAGACACTTTTATTTAGGGGCGAATACTTTCAGCAATACTAGTAGTAATAGGTTGAAATAGAAGCTGAAGAAGCTTCAGGGTTGCTCCCTCTTACAGTACATACCTTAACCAAGTACAGCCTGAATCTACCTCTAGATCAAATGTCACGAGCAATCTCAAAAAGACCCCAAATCTCTGTGGTACGTCTTGTGTCTGACCTCAAGCCTCTGAACATTGAGGCATCCATTAAGAAAACACCTGGAGCAGGAGTTTGAAGCTTGTCTGAGCCTGTCCTGGACGACCAAACTCTTCAAAATCCAGCACAGAAAACTTGTATTCAGATGGTTTTTACTCAAAACGAGTGACAGCAACACTGTTAAATGATCGGTCTGGGATTCAAGGTAATTGTACTTGAAAATGAATCTCAGAACAAGATTTCATGAAGGCTTGATAAGAGTTCTAAATACTAGTTTTAGATACAATTACTTCAACACAATTACATTGGAATCTCCTTTACTGTGAAAAAAAAGAGTATATTTTATTAATTTAGGTTTAAAGATCTTATATCAAGATGGCAGAATTTAAGAATAAAAAGTAATCTCGAACCAACATATTAAACAAGTCCTTAAATTGAATTATGTAATTACTATGATGATAATTATTAATTATATATTACTAATGAAAGACTTGATATCATTGTTAAATGTAGTGGTTTTAGAACTGTTGGCCCTACTTTGTATTTCTTAAAAATAAAGCAACTGGGCCAGATTGGGATTAGAGCCACCAAATCTGCCATCTTTTCTTTAACAAATTAGGTTTTATAAAATACATTTTACATTAAAGTTGTAACTGGAAAGAAGAATTAAAAAGTTATTTTCTTCCCCATAAAAATAAATACTTGAAGAATGAAGTTATTAAATCTTTGTGTTAAAATCACCAACCAATCTTATGCCTTTAATAGAATAATTAAAAAAAAAAATACTTGACACGCTTAACACATTTTTTTCCAAGTTCAATAACAGACAAAAAACAAGACTTTTTAAACAAGATTTCATTTATTAACTATAATACAGATCACATAAGGCCTTGCTGTTCATACCGTTCCCATCAACAAATTACTCAGCAGTTGTTTTTCTTTTTCTTCTTTTTTTTTTTTTTTTTTTAATTTGGGTTACCTTATGATTTATACAGTACTTCATTTTATCACCCCCCTCGCCCAACCTTTTGTTTTCACTCTTGAAACATCTCTTAAATATCGAGAGTGGTGGAGCCCTCTTCCTCAGGGAGGAAGACATCATGCATTATAGCGGGCTGCTGCTCAACACAAAGAAAATACTTAAAAAAAAACAAAAAACACATTTTACATTTTTTTTAATTAATAAAATAAAACATAAAAAAATCTTTTTTTTTATCTCCACTTGCTAGAGTGTTAGCCTCCTCCCCCGACAATATAGTTGAATATAGTTTGCTTGTTTTAAATTAACAGACATCTGTCACCATGGAAATAAAAAAAAAGCTGAACTGAAGTCACATTTTCATTGTTCTTCGACACTTCCCGTTTCTCCCTCGACCCCCTTTTTTTTTTTCCAGTCTTTGGCTGCCTCACAGTCGGTTCACTATTAACACATTGATACACACACACAAGTACCAGTGGTCGACACTCCTTCCTCTCCCAAATAATGATGCCATTCACCCCTTCCCTGCCTTCCGTTCTCCCCCCTCCGTCTCTCTCACACTTTCTCTGAGGATCAGTGTGTGATCTGGACGAGCTAACAGCGGGCAATGACCGCAAGGAGAACCACATTCCTTTCCTTCACGTTTGTTTGGATCATGCTGGTGTCTGGCCGCCCGCCAACCACAGCCCGCTAGCAGGTTAGCATGAAAACAAGTCCACCCGCCTCACACACACACACACACACTCACACACACACAGTGAATAGGTAGTATCGAAGGAAGCCTTGTCATTGGACTTTTCTCCAGAGCTGACCGAGTCCGTGTGATCGCGGTGAGCTTCACACGACTTTAAAAAAAAAAAAAAGCCACTTTAGAAATTATCCTCGAGGCCCATCTCGCCCGGTTTCCACGGTAACGGTAGGCAAGGCCCAGGAATTTGCGATGCTCCTCTCCACTCATGCAGATGGATGAATGGACTGTCTGTTCTGCTGCTCGATTCTTCCAAGGCCAAAACGGGGCTCACTTGGAATGATGGAGCAGGAGTGACAGCGGGGGGGCACTGGGGGGCACTGGCGGCTGAGTTAAGTGGAGGTGTTTTTCTAGGAGAAGGAGCTGAGGGCTGTTTGGTTCTCCCAACTGTGCGCTTGGGAGATTCTAAAAAATGATGTGTGACACCACGTGGTACACCTGCGCGGAAAACAAGCTGCAAGCATATGTCGCTGCAGTACCCTGTTCCCCCCGCTAGATGTCAGTGGTGTGATCCCATTAATGAAGGCCGAGAGTGGCAGCTTCATGTCTTTTTTTTAAATGCCTTTCAAAAGTGCTGGGGAAAGTGCTTTTAAATCGAGGTCCAGAGAGTAGGAAAACTGCAGCATGACTCGCTCGGGGCAGACAGACGGCCAGACACCGGTTGAGGCAGAAGACTGGAAGGAGAAAAACTGCAGGGGGAACAAAAAACTAGTTTCAAGTGTTCACGAGGAGACAACACCCACAATCGTTTGCGCCGAGTGCAGTCCAGCAGATCTAGAGTTCGCTTCCTCCTCTGTGCCTAAGAGAACTTCCTGTTGTCGATGTCGTCTCTTGGTTCTCCACCAACGCTACAGATTTTTTTTGCTTTTTTTGTAATTTTTTTCAAACGCTCTTCTCAATACCACCGCTAGGGGGCCTACTCGCCTCGGTCTCCCTGTACATACTGCATATATGTCAGTGCTCTCAACTTCCTCGACTCATTCTTTCAGTTTCAAAACCTAGTTTTTCCTAAATCCCTAAATCTCTGATTATTCTTCCTCCCTGCGGTTCCCTTGATCCCTGGTTCACAGTGTGTGTTGTTCCGCGGGGGGGAGGTGGGGGTGTAGGGAAGGTGGAAGCAGGGCGGGGAGTGGTGACTGCGGGGTCGTGGGGGGGGAGTGAGGAGGGGACTGGTGGTGGTGGTGGTGGTGGAGGTGATGGTGGTGGATGGGAGGGCCGTAGTGCGGGATGACGGGCGGGGTGGCGGGGAGCACGTAGGGGGTCGGGGACGGCGCCGGCGAGGAGGAGGCGTAGCCCCCGGACATGCAGGAGTACGCCGACGTCCCCCCGGAGGAGGAGGACAGCGTGGACGACGGCGAGCCGGGCAGCCCGTCGGCCAGAGGCTGATTGTAGAAGAAGTAGGCGCACTGGTGGATGAAGCTCTCGATGATTGTCTGGTAGGTCCGGGTGGCCGTCAGGGCGTCCATGGTGAGGAAGTCCGGTCGCATCAGCGTGGGCCAGAAGCAGATGGACAGATTCTCGCTGGTCATCAGGTTCAGCTTGCTGTTCTGACTCACCCTGGAGAGACAAACGCGTCAGTTGGCAGGAAAAACTGAACAGCTGAACGTGGCAACAATAAACTGAATCATGTGCTAATTGTTTGTTTGTTTGTATGAGCAGGAAGTCGAGGATTGCAGTCGTCACAGGTTCATTTTACACAAGAACTTCTTTCAATCAAAAACTACAGTCCCTAGGGGACATGGAATGAAAAAAAGATCTCAGGAAGTTAAAATATTTACAAGGAAAAATAGTAGTTTTGGAGAGAAATATTTCCTACTCAGGAATCGCTCTTGAGGAAGAAGTCTTACAAGTTATCTTCCGTCGTCAAGTTGAATTCTGATGAAGGTTATGGAGGCTCTCAGCAGCCAAAATGAAAAGATCTTGAGAAGAGATTTTGCTAAAAGCAGAGAAGTTACATTGTCCTCTTCAACTTTGAGAACAGTTTTTAAACATTTATTTACTTCTCAAGACCTTTTTTTAACTTCGAGAACTTTTTTAACTCCTCGTGATCTTGGAGAATTTGTTACTGGACGAAAGGATAATTTATTGTGATGGATAGTTTTTATAGTCAATGTACATGGTCACACAACGTAATTGTTGCGACTATAAGTGGTGTTATCAAATATAAAATACATTTAAACACAACTAAAAAGGACATACCAAAGTAGAGGTGTAACAGTGCAAACCAGAGTCTTAAGTGCAAGTATTTAACAAACAACAAGAACATTTATATCTATTGTTTTGATAAATACTGTCAAAAGTTGTTTTATTAAAAAAAAGAAGACCTGATTTTCTCTTAAGTGATTAGTTTGTGACTCCATACACAACAAGACACTTGTTTTGGTCACATCTATTAGAAAAAAATAAACCAGGAAACAAGTGAAAACTCTATATGGGACTAACCAGCCCAGTGCTTCTGATGACTCAGCTTTAAGTTAAAATGTATTTTTTAATGCTACTATTTTTGCAAGTGATGTTATTTTATTTCTACCTGAACCATGTAAATAAACACCAGATTTTTTAAATGAATAAATACACAATGTAAATGTCTCTGATGATTGTGACGGCTGAGAAAGTAAAGAGTGAAAATATGTTTATGAATTTATTTTAATACCATTCTTTTTCAAGTATTCAGTCAGACAGAGGTTAACATTGAAAGTGAAAAGCATAAAAAGGTTGTAATTCAAGAGAGCTGGAGAGCAGAATAATAATAATAAAAAAAGTCTTTATGGTGTCACTACTGTGACTGTGATCTGAACGCGTGTCAGAGGTCGCCTCTGACCCCGTCACTCACTTACTTGTTCAAGTGGCTGATAACATATTTGAAGACCTCATAATTCTCCTTGGGGAAATAGCGGAGAATGTCCTTCATCGTCTGGAAGCGCTGCTCCCTATCGTTGATCTCTGAACGGTGGCAGAGAGAGAAGAGAGATTAGAGGCAGAGGAAAGTGGCTGAAAGAGAAGATTAGGAGAATCTGAGGCGAGGATGGAAGAGACTGGAGAGCGGAGGAGATAAGGATGGACGGCGAGGGAAAGTACAATGGACATGAGGGAGGAGAGAGTGCAGAGCTGGAGGGATTTTATTGGGCGAAGAAGTCGCTACACAGTCCGAAAATACATTAAAGCAAAAAACCTTTTGTTTGTGTGCAGCGACCTATAAAGATGTATAAAGCAGTATATTTAACAAGCATAGGTACAAGAAGTCAAGGGAGATAAAGTTAGTTATTAACTCTTGTGTTGTCTTTGGACAAGTTGAACGACCTTGACCGCTGCATATCTATTGATAGAAGCCAGGGAGGTCGTTCTCAAGCAACACAAGGGACACCACAAACCCATTTGTTTTCAGGCCTCCGGGTCCATACTTTACCATACTTCAGTTTTACTTGATTGAAGTAATCTTCTTTATTTTTGGGCAATATAATGGGTAAGTCTTTTTTATTGATTTGTTTATTGGATTGAAGCCTATTTTTTTTTAAATTGAAAAGTTTTTCTTTCAATTCTTTGTTTTGGATTGAAACAGTATTTTTAATAGAAGACACGATCGTTTTCTCTTCAACTTCTGGTCGACTAAATCATCTTTTAGATTAGTTTCAACAGGGTGAGGTTTTCCAACTTGACCGAGTGTTTAGACAAGGCCTGATCATGTGACTCCAGCTGTCGAAAAAGCGAGACTTCTAAAACTGTACGATTCAGGCTGACATTGTCTGCGTTCTATCAGTATCACTTTGAGGCAAACTTTTGTCTGAGTGACTTGCCAGGTGAGTCAAGTCTGCAGCACATCAGCTTGAAGTTCTCTCATCAATGGTTGTGAAATGTGCGTCTATGTTGTTGGTCACATCGGTTACACAATCCATCTTAGTCCACCTGGTCTCATACGTCAACTGAGGAATAGTTATTACACTATAATTACTGTGATTGTTTTAATAATCCAGTACAACTGTGTGTTAATAATTATATAGTGGCCATAATGCGCGAAGGATTAAAAGGTGCAGCTTCATAATCCTGCGATCCTCCCGACTACGAGGCAACGCCTCATCGTGAGTGATTCTGTGGCTTTGTTGCTCATCAAAGTCGTACTAAACAGATTTTAGTTCAATTAATTTAACTATTATTAAATAGTTTTGATGCCATTAGGTAAAACCAGAATACAGGCAGGACGCACTGGGTTATGAAACGCTTTGTTTTTTTAGAAAATTAGAAAAGGATTTTAAGTGCGTTTTATAATCCGAAAAATACAGAAAGTTACTTTCCAAAAGTTTTAAAACAACAGAAAAGAGAGTCATGCCAGGAATTATCGTAAAATCAGAGTAACAGGCTGTTACAGAAGCAAGTCATTCTAACGTCTGAGACCCACCAGTTGAATAATTTGATCATGTAAAACCTGAATGTCCAGTTAACCATCTTTGTCGCTAAAAACTTCCTGATAAGACAGACGACATAGTTCATGTATTTGTCTGAGTGTTTCATTTATGAAATATGTACCAGACAAACACTGTTGTGCCGCTGTTGCCAAATCCACATGGATGGAACCCGGCCTATAAATGCCTGCAAAAATAATGTTGAACACATATTTATTTAACTAAGAAATGTATAAATCTAAATGTATCTTGTATAGATAACCTGCAGAACTTATGCTGTACATGAGAGTTAAGAAAACACTCAGTGTGAATACACAAGTATACACACAAGCACACAGGGTGTGTTTAGCCTGATGGCAGCAGGGAATGACTCAGAATCTGACGTCATTAACTAACACCGTGTGTGTGTGTGTGTGTGTGTGTGTGCAGGCACTGAGAACAGCAGATGTTCTCCTCCACGTCGCAAACATGATTTACAATCAGGGAATCAGAGTTTTTATTCCCACAATGAGGTCAGTGTGGATCAAAAACAGATTTGAGGCGGAATCGTTGTTACAAGCTCCGGTTACCACGGCTGCACATCCATCACCGGACGACGACCAAACTTCCCGTCCTGAATCTCTCTTTCTTCGGCGAGAAGGCTTCACCACACCGGAGTGTGTGTTTTCTTGCCGACGCCGGGCTTCTATTGGGCAGCGTCTGTTGTTATCAGGTCCGTCACGGCTGAAGGTCTCGCAGGAGACGCTGGAGTGAGACGCTCACAGAGGAGTGACGGCAGCATTTGCGGTCCACGGCTAAATCTCTCCGGCGCAAGCCTGAGATACGCCTTAAATCTCAATTCCAGCAGATTACAGGAGACGAGAGGCTCCAGCCGTGTTTATCCGACGCACGACTGTTTGTCTTCGCCGCCGAACATTATGACCTTTACGTCCACAAATATGCATCCTCGGTGACGCCTGATCTCACGAGCACAATTTAGAAGCCGTTCGACTTCATCCTCTTCTCCACGGCTCGCCAAATCATCTCCGGGAGGCAAATCCAATTCTCTCCATGAGAGGATTTAGACTTCAGGGTTCAACTCGGTGGATTTTGACAATAAAGGGAATAATATTCGATGAAAAAGGAGGAAAGAAAAAAAAAAACTCACTGAAGGCGTCGACCAGCTCGCCCTGCATGCTGTAGGGCACCAGAGGGTCCGGCAGCTCGGAGAAGAAGGCCTTCATGGCTCCTGCCACTGAATTGAGGGTGAAGTCCTTCTCCACCAGGTCCAGGTTGTGATCTGGTGTAAACAAAGAGAAGCTCTTGTCACATGAACCACATGTTGCACTTTGCATGTCATCTTATCCAGACGAACATAGCATTTGCTGATGAATAAACTTGAAGTTCTCTAGTTTTCTCAAAGACAAAAACTTCAAAAAAGATTAAAAAAAATAAAAGATAAAATTAAAGACAGAATACGCAACATTTAAAATTACTGTGAATAAAGGTTTTTCCTGGCTAGTACACTCAACCCAGTAGCACAGATCCAGGACCCTCATAGAATGGTCATAATGTTTGACCATCTGTGATAGCCGTTCCTAACAGTAAGTTTGAATCTGATTGATATATTGCTTTTTTCTTGGAGGTTCAATATATCATTTTATTATCTCTGTATTGTCCTCCTTTATCAAACACTCACCAAGCTAATTCCTTTAAGATAATCTTTACTGTTTATTATCGCTGTATAATTATTGACATGACAAGCTATGCATGTTTCTTATCTTATCTTAAACATTTGCATCTTTGTAGGTCACGATATCAACATGAACATTAATCTAACCGACCACTGAAAATGATTGTGTGGGCTGGATTTTGACGTGTGTTCCAAAATACTGATAAAGTATCAGGATACTGTATCGATATTTAACAGCAATGTATCGATTAAGAAAAATAAATACATATGCTTTTATTTCCTGTCAAATCATGAAGTTTATTATAAATAATTGCAGCATTTTTGTGTTGCAATTTAACATCTGGCCGCTAGATGGCAGCAGTCATTACGTTCTCCACAGCTAAAGAAACAGCGAAACCCTGAGAGATCCCAGCGATGACTGAGGACGAGAGGATACAGTCGACTCCAGCCACTTTTAAAGTTGATGTTTGGACATATTTTGGTTTCAAAACAAATGAAAGCAGTTACGACTTTGTGAAGAGTCATGTGGTCTTTAAATACTACAACAACAGAGTAAAGTACTCGAAAATACTACAAACATATCCTTGTTCCTACACTATCGCAATATATATCGATAAATATTGTATCAGTGTCCCTGTCTCGGGATACGCACAGTAGCATGTTGTACACAGAAAGCCACTGTGATGAGTTCATAGAGAGGTAGTGAGAGTTTTTTCCCTAAGTAGGAAAATAAGTTTGACACAGTTTTGAGTCTCTGAGAGTCTCTCTCAAAACTTACTTGTCACAGCAGGCAAGAGTAAAAACAAGACTGCTCAAGCTGCATTCATCATGGTCAAAATAAGTGATTATTAAATGGCCAGGACTGGAAATAAGTTATTCTACACATGAAAACCTAATTCAAAAACAGGATGTGACATTGGAAAAGAAGTTTGCCTTTACAATTTTAATGAAAAGAATGTGATTCCCTGACAGAATATAATCATATTCATAAGCCGGCAGCGGTAATGAAAACTATTTAGCATTAGCCGGAAAAAACAAAAGCTGCATCAGTTCCTACGATGACAGTTAAAAATGGTTGTGCGTTTGTTTACACATCACTGACAGCTCCGCTCACACACTCGCACAACTGTAATTGACTTGGCAGCTTGGAAAGAAACAATCAATGGCATCTGCTGTTTGGAGGATTTGGAGTAGCAATTATATTTAGAGCAGAGTGGAGCGAACGGGGCGATTGTGCGACTTTTTTTTTTCTGTGCGGTGAAAAAAAAAAAAATTGAGTGAGTGAAACACTTCATTAAAAAAAAAAAGCACTTTTCTGATAATTGTTCAAAACCGGGCGTTGAAGGAAGCAGAGCCACAGACGTGCCAGGAGAGTTCTTAAGAAGAAGCATTCCTGGATGGAGATGTTCTTGAATGGTCTGTAATGAACGGGGCGAGTCTTCGGGGAGCGACTCCGGCGCCATCGTGGTGGTGAGGGTGGAAGACACCTGTGCGGCACATTCATCTGTGGCCGCTGTGTCCCGTGCACCCCCCTCCACCCCGGACCCCCCGGCTCAGAGTGATTCAGCTGTGAGCTTCAACTCTGATTACTTGGGTCGGATATTACCTTGACTGAGCATGGACGCACACACACAGACACACACACACAATCTAATAGGTCGTCCTCTGCTGCCATCCATCTCGCCAGCAGCATGCTTCATTAACCAAACCAATCTGGAGGTAATTAACTGCCCACACCTGACACACACACACACACACACTGGTGCACAAACACACAATGGCAGGTGGAATATTGTGGCGACAGCTATGCAGTCTAAAAGGAAGTCAATTCCAGCGGTGGAGTTGAGGCTCTCTGGTTAATTAAGGGGGCGCGAGCTTGTCACTGATAACAGCAGGCATGTAGGTTCGCATCCCTGCTGACCTTTTCCGCGACACGACACGTGCCCGAGCTGTACACACTTTTATCATGAAGCTGTGATACCTCAGGGCCACTCACGGTTGATGACGACGTTAATTGATGATTTGAAATTCTACTTGGACCGTTATTGGTGGACTGGGCGGCAAAGCATAATTGGAGCTTGAACGTTCAGGTCACCGTTACTAGGAGGGCTGTTAGAGTTGATATGCAATGTCAATTTGCAAGTTGAAATCCGTATTGTTAAATGACTGAGATAACACAAGGGTTAATTTGTTAAAAAAAATTAATAGACATTACTTTTTAATGTGTGGTTTTTAAATACATTTATCCACCGGCAATGTTGATGACACCAGCTCTGATGTAATCCTCAGTAACCAGACTCAGATTCATTTCAGCTTTGGTTTCACTTTATTTTATACAAAAACATAAATCTTTTCTTTTTACTTTGAAAATGTTGCTTTGATTTTTAATAAAAATCAGTTAAAAAGTCTGTCTTTTAATTTGAGATGCAGTTACCTTATATTTTATTAATCAATTCAAATCCCAAAATCATAATCAGAATATGCGTTTTTAGAGCCTATCTTAAAAATTCCAAATACAGAAAATAAGTAATTTCTTATTATATTTCTTATAAGACTTCACGAAAGTTGCGAGGCTTCTGTCCATGACAGTGTTCATGTAAATGCATTAAAACTATAATGGAAGCTCAAGTGAGACCTGGGTCCGCCCCTGAGCCTCCCCCCGACAAACATACCTTGATCAAACTGCCGCTGCATGCTCTCCATCTCGGCTTTGTTGCCGCTGACCCTGTAGATGCCCTCGGTGCTCAGACCTGGACGAGACAGAAAGATTCATGTAGTGTTAAAGGTCTTTTCTTGGAAATACTGCAGTATTGGACAGTCGTCATAACATACAACAACATATACAACAAGGGGGGTCCTCGTTTGTGTCGACATCAGCGTTTTAAATTTGAAATTGATGCAAGTAAGTAGTTAATAGTTAATTGAGAAACAATCGTCATCATGTTTCACGTCAGAGACAGAATATTATTTTAGAATTGTTAGATTTTTCTAAATCACTTGTTTAAATAAATAAAAAAGCGAAATTATCCTTCAATCGATCGACATATGAAATTATTATTAATAACATTCGAAAAGTATATACATATAATTGTAATCTTTTCATAAACTTGTATTTAATTTTACTGAAGTACATTATCAAAAAATTATATTGGAAACTTTGACTTTAAATACATTTCTGCTTCAAATTAATATACAGATTTGTTTTCTGTGTGATTGTGTGTATACCATTTTCTTTGTTATTCAAGTTTAAAGTAAAAAAGTCAAATGGTCCACTTCATTATCAACTCCCTGAGATCTTTTATGAGATGTTTTTTTCAGCTTTTAAAAAAAGTCTTTAATTATTTTACAGAAACTATGAAAAACAAACAATAAAATGTGTTCGTCAGCCCATTTTTATTGTCATCTGAAATAACACACAATGTTTTGTAGCTTCATTTTTATCTGCACATTGTTACATGTTTAACAAACAAACACAGGTTTGCATGACTTTTTCTTTTTTCATGAAATCGTTTATTTTCTGAGCTGCTCTGCAGCACAAAACTCCAACTTCAATCGGAGCGACAAGAGGACACAAAAGAAACTTTGGCAGCAAAGAAGCAGAAATTGTCAATGTCTTGTTGATGTGGATTTTAAAGAGTGAAACAGAGACAGGCGGGGAGGAAATGCAAGTGCATCGATCTCCTCCGTTTACCAATCAATTATCCACAAAAGCTTTTCAAACCAGACACTCGGAAAATGAGAGACGGGAGGACAGATGTGGGGGTGGGAGCAAAATCGCACCCAAGGACGAGTCAGATAGTCGGGGAGTGGACCGTCCAGACCGATGAAAGAAGGAGGAAAATACAGGGATTAAGATAAGAAAGATAGCAGAGAGGGATGAGACAGTCGCTTGAAACAAGACAACAGAGGTAATCTTGGGACACCCTCGGTGCATTCCACAGTATTTCTCCCTTTCAAACATGTTTACCTTTCTATTTACAGAACACACTATTACACATATTGATGATGTTATAACAACGGGATCAGCAGGGACACCTGAAGGTATCCAAAGAAATCCCTGTGAACCTTCCAGCACAACAACTCCACAGATGTGTCGCCGCCACACTGGCGTCGCTCCAGCTGATCCTACATCGACACAGATTTCTCTCCCGGGTCAGTCGCCCGAGGGATTATTTTCCTCGCAGCCGCCGTCGGGTGCTGCCCTTCACGTCACTGCGGAGGCTTGACTTGCTAAGATGCATTCATCACAGCGGCACCATGAGCGCGCCCGGGCTGCCAGGGAGATAACAGCAGTCACCCAGGATTGATTTTATACGCTTGCTTTTTTATTTTTTCTTTCTCGCTCAGTGTGCATGAAAATAACGTAAAATACATTTTCACAGCCAATATTTGGAGCATCAAGAGCTGCTCAGACAAGTCAAGAAAATGTTTGCGTCTGAACCAAGTGTTTAAAAGACAGACGATTGAACATATCATGATGAAAGAAGGAAGAATCTGACCTTTGAAGCAAGAAGTCCCATAGTGTTGACATTTTCTTGCAATTACAATGACACCGTTTCTTTAAGGGTCATCACAGAGAGTATTATATTAAGATATTTATATAGTACAATTAAATTCTAAATCTATTATTTGTAAAGCTCAAAATACACATTGAACTTATAATTTCTTGTGTTAAACGGAGGACATTTTTATGACATACATTTTTGCATCATTTCTCAACACGTGGTAAATCTAAATCATAAAAGGTCATGATGACTTGTGTTTTGTCAAAATTCTTGTTTTTTAATTTGATGTAAACAAATTATTTCATATTCAAAGTCACAGAGATCCGGCTTAGCTTCTGTAAATGTAGAAAAATTCACTTCGTTAATAGGTATGACTTAGTTGTTTAATGAATTGAATTTAAAATGAATTAAATGCAGTTTTTAGTATTTCAATTATAATTTAATGATGGGTTTTATTAACTCAATTATACAAAAAGTAAATAAAACATTTCAATATAGACATGATTTAATTCAATTGGGAAATACATTCAACTTCCCGTTATAAAAATGTATGAACTCAGTCATTCAAAAAACAATCAAACGCTTCACTGAATGAATCAAAATGTGTTGTTTGTTGAATTTAACTTTTCAATATATACTTCCACATTTGACAGTTCTAAAACTGTTTTAAAGAGCAAGTTATCCACACTGAGACAAAAGACGTGGAAAAGCCGACAGTTATTGTTGGGGAAAAATGCAGGAAGGGAAGGATGTGGGTCAACGCTTCAGGGTCAGCATCTCACCGTCACTCATGGCCGCCTCACACTACACACATACAGGCACAAGTCTATATCATAATTTCCTGCACCATTACAGCTGGAGATCGTGGCAGCAGATACCTGCCCAGCGGAGACACAGACTCACAACAACCTCAGTGCGACTTCACTACACATTGTTGTTCATTTCCGCTTCAGGTCCCAGCGTGTGTCCAGTTATTTCTGTGCATCCACACAACAATAGCAGCTGATGAAGAGCGAAGCAAAAACATTCCTTCAACGTCCCTGCACACAAAGAAACGTCCTCAAGAAAAACAATCGAGAGTTATCAGCACAGATAAGAAGGACTGAGAGTTGATGAGCGCGATAGAGGAGGAGCAGAAATAAAGGTTAGCGGGAAGATGACAGAAATCAAGTGTGGCAGGTGATTCAGAGGGAGAGAGATGGAAGGAAGCGACGGAAGGAAAACAAGGACGAAGGAGGACAAGAAGTGCTGATGTTTCGAGCATTGAGGGATTCAACAGTTTCCTCACGTAGGTGACGCCAAACAAGCTGCTCACAGGTGAGACCACAAGTCTTAACTCTGAGATAAAAGCATGTTTTGTCAAGTGTCAAGTGACAGTAACCCACAAATAGAGTTGAAAACCATAGTAAGAAAACACAAACAAACATTTAAATTTGTTTTTATAAGAGTAAAAAATCAACACGAGAAAAGTGTGATGCAAATAGAGAGTAAGAAAGAAGACTGCTAGCATAACGGCATTACAGTTTGACCTCCAGGACATCAGATGGCGCTGTGACGAGGCATGTTGGTGATGGACTAGTAGCCTTTTGATGGTTCTTCGAGGCCTAAAAATTCTACATCACAGCACCACCTGCTGTACTGGGGCTGGAATCACCCATCATTACATGTCGACAACACCAGGTTTTCTTTGACTTTCCAGGTTTGTGAGGTTACTGCTGAATCGTTGAATAAAGAGCGACATCTTCTCTTATTTTAACGCCAAAATATAGATGTTTTATTCAGTGAGTGACGTTTTTTTTAAATATTAATAAATGTATGATTATTTAAGACAGCAGATACCTCTGCCAAGGAGCCAACTTCACTTGAAATTAAATAAACACAGCATTATAATAATTGAAAAAACTTCCATGATTCATGTTAATTCACTAAAACAATTCAAATTAAAATATTTGCTGCACAATCGGTGCATCTCATCATTTATAATCCAAACAGACCTTTAGAACAAAACCTAATCACTTCTTAATAATACTGCTAAGTAAAAAAAAACGCATAATCTCCTTGGCAGGGGAACTGTTGTCAAAAGTGCTGTGGCCACTCACAATTTGTTGAACTTTTTAATTTAATTAGAAATGAAGCTTGACTTACTTTGAAATATTATGGGCTAGTAATGTTGATATTAAAGGGAATTTCTCCACACCCTTCCAAGAAAATAAGACGTACAGCAGAGTTTTGGGAAATACTTCTCCAACAGTCAAGTGCCTCCCCAGAGTGCTGAGAAAACCAGCAGAGCTCAAGACCACCATTCAAGTATAACCGCAAAGCCAAAAGGCATCAAATGTGTGAGCGTACACAGAAGAAAGCGGGGAAGTACACACTGGTAGAAAAGCTGTGTGGATTCGAGCGGGCGACGGAGTGGCACTCCGACTGGTGAAGACCAAAGTAGGTAACAATCCCACTTGGGAGGAGGATTAAGATAAGAGGGAATGCAAAGGAACGGAAATCAAAGAGCACAAAACTGGAGAAGCCGTCTTTGAAAAGAACTTGAATGTGGTTACCAGCAACAGAACAAAATGTATATAAACAAATGACTGGAAAGAATCAAACAGCCTCTCACCTGTGGTTTCAATGAAGCGGATGCATTTCTCAATGAAGACTGGGATCGGCCTCTCGGAACTCACCACGCTGACCAGGGGCATTCCGAAGTAAGGTTTGGAAATGGAGTATCTGGGTTTGTTTCGCGTTTTCTGAAAAATAAAAAAGGGGCAGAGAGGTTTTTTCTCATGTTTTTGTTTACTCAAGAAAGTTTTGAAATTGTAGTTACCATTTCTTACTGGACTTTCATAAGTCACATTTAGTGTTCCTTAAACTAAGTGTTTTAGGATAAAATGTATCACAAATAATGAGAAAAATAAATGCACATCAGCCAAGTTGGTATAAATGTTTGGCTAATTTAGATATACCAGCTTACGTACACATATTCACAACTTAATCATCAAATATAGAACACACGTTTTAAAGTAAACAATTGGATTTCAGTGGAAACAGAATTCTGCAAACCTGCACTTGATTTTTGAGCCCTTTGTTTGTTTGGATTTTTTTTGATTGACGTTGACATTTTTCGATGCATATGATTTGATGGTCGAAAAAAAATTGTTCATAAAAATACTTTTGAAAATGAACCGTAATGCTGTTAAACAATTTTGAAGGAGTGCACTTCTTGGTTTGAATTGTGTATTTTGCTGTCGTTATTGTTATTTACAGCAAATGAAAGTACTCGTCTGAAGACCAGAGATACCAGAATATCAGTTTTTCATAACTGCTTCCCGCAAAAAACTGTAGGCAATTTGTCTATGAAATTAAATATAAAAATAAATTAATGAACATATCGGTATCGGCCATCAGAAGCAGGAAATTGTCAGTTGAAACACATATCCTCCACATGTGTAAGGTGAAAATTGATCTCTATCTTTATAACCCTCGCCTATGACTAATGTAAGTCGTGGGTAGTAACACAAAGAACTTGATCGCATGTCTGGGAGTTAGAAGCAAAGTCATCCGGGAGAGACTCTGAGTAGAGCTTCTTCTCCTTCACGTGGAGAGCAGTCAGTTGAGGTGGTTTTGACCAGAGAATGTCTTATATATATAATGACGAGTCAAATGATGAAAGTGTCGATGCTGATTCCTAAATACTCGAAACGATATTTCATGCAAGTCTGTGTTTTCTCTAGAATCGGGGTCAATGATATATATGACGATACAGGGACGATAATTAAAATAAACTGCACTGTAAATTGAGATATTGCTGGAACAAAGATATATTTATAGTATTGCCCAAGTCAGTGACGTTAAAATATTTACAGACCACATGACCACTGAAGAAGTCGTAACGGCTTTCATTTGTTTTGAAAGCAAAATATGTCCCAACATCAGCTTTAAAAGCTGCAGGAGTTGACGATATCCTCTAGTCCTCAGTCAACACTGCAATATTAGAGGATTTCATTGTTACGTTAGCTAGAGGACGCTGCCATCTAGTGGCTGGAAGTTTAATTGCAACACAGAAATGAACATTTTTATAGAATGTGATTAAAAGATAAATATGATTTTAGAGCACATAAATAAATAAATATACTTCAATTTTTTTTAAAGATAAGATTCTTTACAATATGAATACAGTATTGTGGATCAAAAAATCTTGCAATCGATATTTTCTTACACCGTTACCCCTGATCTGACCCCGGATAAAGCGGAAGAAGACTTGATGTTTGGACATATTTCTCTGACAATGTAAGCCTGTTTTCTTATTTTGGCCGGTTTATACTTGCGTTAAACCCAAACACGGCCATCCCGCACATTCCTCCTCGTAGCCAGCTGATAAGCAATCACGCATTCCATCATGAGCTTTTTTCTGAGTATCAGTTAGATACACATCTGGACCTCCAGCACCAAAGCCTCACCTGTCTCCAGCAACTACCTCGTCTGACCTCCTGGTCATCGACATGCTTCTGTACTTTAGTCTCTATCAGAAGAAAACATTTCACTTCAGACCCCCCTCCTCGCACAGCAAGTTGTAATAGTTGATAGAGTTTGACGGCAGTGTTTTGAAAAGCCCCGAGGTCTGGATCTCTAGTGGTCTATCGCCCCCCCAAGGCAGTGCTGGGTGGTGAGACAGGGCCGCACGGTCGGCTGGACACGTAGTCTGTGGGAGGAACGTGGGTCTGACAGACCGAGCAGAGGAGCTCATTAGAGCTCGGATCTGATGAACCCTCCACTCCTGGTCGCAGCCTGACTGCACAGCAAATACTTTGATGCTTAAATAATCCCTCTTGTGGAAGCAGGAGGAGAAAGAGGACGGCCTTCGGTTGAACGTGCCGTCTTAGACTGAAGAGAATTTTATTCGATTAAGAAAAGTTTTTGTGTGAGAAATATTGACATTATCCAAGCTAATATTTAACAGAAACATTTTAGCTTTATTTTAAACTTTAATGGCTTTCAAATAATATTATTTTAATCACCATTTTATGGTTTGTATTTCAATAAAGAAAGTAAGCAGAGAACGAACAAACCTGGTTCTTAATAATTTGGTTGCAAAATAAGTGAAAAGAAGCTTTAACTTCATCAAGAGTCATGTAGTCTGTAAATTCTGACACACCAGTGTAAGGTAAGGTAAAACTTTATTGATCCCTCAGGAGGTCTCCTTCGGGAAATTGTTTCAAGTAGTTGATTAATTGAGTCAATTAATTAATTGAGTTAATTGAGTCAAGTAGTAGAGCAATACTACAAATAAGTCCATGTTCCTACAGTATTGCAAAATATCACGAAACAGTGGCAACAAAAGAATATTTATTGTATCGCCAAAACACACCCCTTACATAAATGTGTGACTGCACTAAAGTTAGAATACTTATGTTTCTAGTGGTGGAAGGATGAAGTAAATTTAAGGATGTGTGAAGCTTCTTTATTAATAAAGACTATTCAACAGAATATTGAGAGTATTTAAAAGGATCATAACCGTTTCTGACCTACAAATATTTAGCAATGAGCTTATTCGAGTTCAGATGCCCATGAAACCAAGTTATGTTATTTTTACATACAACATTATAATGTCTTAATATTTTTAATTAGAATTTACAAATGTCCAACATACCATACTGTATCTTTTTCATGTTATATTTGATAGTTTAGTTAATCAATGGCAGTGCTAGCTTAGCTTGTTAACAGCAGCGTTAGCATAGCTTATTAACAGCAGTGCTAGCTTAGCTTATTAACAGCAGTACTTGCTGAAGTCATTTTGAGGTAAAATTAAAAATGTTTTCTTTTACATGATGTTAAAATGCCATCTTGGTCACAATAAAAATGATAAAACTAGGTGGAAATTCGTACTTTGTCAAGTCGAATGTGTCATTCACGATGTGAAGGTCTTAAAAACGGTCTCAGAGAAAATGCAACCTTTTTCTTTGAGTCAAATATAAACATTAGTACTTTCAAGAGGCTACATTGTAAAGTGTTTTTCAACGGCAGCAGAATAAGCCGTGACTCAGTGGAAACTGCATCAATACTGATAAGGACACAGTACTGGAATAAACAAGTCAATCTTTGACAGCGTGACATGTTGATTGGTCACTGAAACCCTTCTTATCTTTCCGCCCCCTCGTGTTTTCCCGGACATTCCGCCATGTTGACACACGTCCACAACACAGCTTGCACATTTCAACCACGTGTTTGTGATTTACTGAGCAGTAGTAACAAATGTGACACCGTAAGACAATAGCTCTGCGGTTCTGATCCGACCCTTCATAAATCTCACGCTCCTTTTCATCGAGGCTCGTGATTTACTAGACTCTCATCAAACAGTGAGTCTTTCATACACTTTTCATTCCCTCGTGTTTTCGCGTGGTATGTTTTGAATGTGTCTCAGGGCACTTGACTAAAACTAGGTGACTGAGGAATTTGAAACATTCCACTTGCTGGATGTGAAGATTAAAAATTGAAAAAAAAAAAAAAAAAACAGGAGAGAAGGGGGGAATGTTTCCGGCCTCTTGCTCAGGGAGGAAGGGAAGGAAGTTGGTAGCCGAAAATGGACTCCGGCCAGGCAGGAAGTGCCCAGGACCAAATATGAAGGTTTGATGGAATAAACGAGTCAGGATCACAGAAGCCACTGACTTAAGTTCTACATTCTTTGTATTTATTGTCAATAGTTTTTTCCCTCCACAGCTCTCTTCCTTTCGTGGAACACTCTCAGCTTAATGAGTGACCTCCCGATACGACCATTTATCTACTTAATAAAAGCATCAGCACAATATTGAGTCTGATGAGCCATTAGCTGGATGAAAGGTTACAATTAAAAGCTACGTTTCACTCCACGTTTATCTTTTCATGAAGAACATTTGAGCCGACATCGTAAAGATTCTCTTGCATCACAACTGAATGTATGATGGCTTAATCACCAATTGCTTGTTTAACCCGTTTCAAGCGCTGTAATTATCCATGATGCACCAGGAAAATCGTGCACAGCTGCTTCTTCTGTGCAACACCTTGGGCGAATGATGCCATCCGGATAAGCCTGACACTGTCAAATATTAACTGTGTAACAGACACGAGCAGCACCGGGGAAGTGGGTGCACGTCACATTTATTAATCTTTAGGATAAGAAAAGATTAAAAAAACAAGACAAATGGGTTGAAGGTCTGACACAGAGGTGAGTAATAAGACTTGCCCGTTTGAAAGCATTCATGAGATCAGAGTAAAGAATTAAACCGATAAAGTGGAAATGTTCCTGAAATAAATTTCCAATTTTAAAACCTTGTGTATCTTGCAAACTAAATTGTTATTTTTGTGAGTGCATCTATCAAATACAATTGAAGATACATATACATTTCCTTTTTTAAATTCTTGTTGAGCATAATGACAAAATGTATATTTATACAATCGTAGATGGGGGGTTATTGTATTTTCTTTACAAACCAAATAACCATTAACAGCATTTATTCGTACAAACAATTTCTATACATTTTCCTTTAGAAGTTACAATAATTTTACAGTTTTATTTTTCAGTTTTATATGCCATTTAACATAATTATTTCTATTTCAATTTAGTGGCAGGAAAAAATATATATAAAAATAATGATAAATCAAAAAGTTTAGTCATATTAATCTCCCTAAAAAACGATTTATTTACTAATATTTTATTTTTAAAACAATGTTTAATAAGACCAGTGGCTGCCATTCAATATTACAAATTCACACAAAATATCCTCGAACACATAAATCTATTTGGAAATGCAGAAATTTATGTGTTAGAAAAATATATGAAGGATTTTTTGATCTAAAAAGGTTGATACTCTTTTAGTAGTTATAATGATAAAATGCCAACATATGCCAGTGTTATATAAAAGTGTCTTTTGTTAGTTACAGTGTCAAAGTCCAAAGGTTTATAGAAATGGCTAACAATTGAAAAAGCTGTGTTGTGCGCACAAACATTCTGTGGCTGTGTCCGTTCTCATTAAGGGTTCCTGCTAGAGGATATAGTGGGCCTCTTTCCTCTGATGATCTAGCTTGTCTCAAAGGCTCCCACTGGGGGGTCAGTAAAAACTGCGGCACAGATGCCTTCAGAACCTCGTAAAGTATTTTCACAAAGTTGTGCAGAACATAGAGTCAGACCCATTTGTTGTTTTCAAATTCAATACAAGCCCTTATTTGGCACAGTGACAAGCTTTTAATTTTTTTTGTGTTAGAGTTCTGTGTAATATTTTGCTTAATAGGCCAAGATACTTTTGTTATACAAACTTTTGTGTTTGCTATAAATAATTAACATCCACCAACCTTTGTGTTTCTGCGCAGACTCTTGAGGATATTTCTTCTTTTCGGGTCCTCGATCTCCTCAATGGAATTGTCTTTTTGAGCACTATCCTCAAGGCTTACTTTTGGGGGGGCGCCCATCTCGTCATCACTGCCTATTGAGAAGCTTGTCCTAAAATGACTAAACTTTCCAAGCCGTTTGGATCTGTCCCTGTAAAGTTTAGGCTTCACGCCGATGGCGGAGAATTTTCTTCTGCGCTCCAGTGAACTGCTGTCGGCCTCGCTGTCTGATCCGTTCCCTCCGGCGCTCCCGTTGGAGTGGCCTTTGTTGGCGTTACGAATGGTGATGATCTTGCCCTGTGTGCTGTCGTGAGGGACAGAGTAAATGGTCTCCTCCTCTCGAAGTCGAGGTTTGCTCACAGCGTCCATTGGCTCTGCATAGTCTGAAGGGTCATAACCCCCATCGCTGCCAGGGGCTCTCGTAACAGTCTGGGGTAAAGAACGCCGAGCGGTTCCAACCTGCTGATCCATAAAATGGCCGATGTTTACCTTCCTTACAGGTTTGGGCTTTACTTGAGGGGGGACCTTGTTGTTTAACTTGCTCTCAAATGCACTTAGTTCAGAAATTACAGAGAATGTGTCACTTGACTCCAGGTCTGGTAACTTGAAGCTTCCTAGGTGAGAGCTGAGATTTCCATCGTCTCTCAGTGTAGAGTAAGGAGGTGACGGGTCAATGTCATCCTCCGAGTCCATTAGAATGTTGACTGGACTTGGAGAGCCACAGCGGGGGCTGGTTCTTTCATTGGTACATGCCTCTGCCACGTTATCATACATGTGTGTGGCTTCAACAATAGTGCGCTTTTCCACAACTTCCTTGAGAAAAGCGTGGAAAAGATCAATCTTATGGAGCCCACCAACCACACCACCATGTCCACATATAACTGTGTTGAATCTGGCATCTATTTCATGTGCAAGATCTTCGCCTTGACTTATCTGCTCCTTGGCAGACTCAGAGTCTGATAGCTCCATTTGGCTCTCACCGACGGCTATCAACTGAACGGGTATGATGTCTTGGACCTCACACAGGAAAGCACACAATGTTTCCATGGATGCCTTGCGCCGTGCAGAGAACACAGAGATGTAGCCATGTACAAGCTTTGTCTTTCGGAGAGAAAACGTAGAGTGAAAGGAAAGGATGGAGAGCTCAATAGTTTGCCGTTGACCACCGATGTTCAGATCTAACAAAACAGAGGTACCACTGTTGAGACTAGACACAGGGCGACAATGCTGTGGCAACAGGAAGGGAGCAAGAAGTTGGTCTAGATCATACGTGTCTCCACACATTAGGCACATGACAATCTTGAGATCCGTTTCTACCATGACCTGGGACTGAGGATCTCGCAAGGCAGAGGAAGGTGGTGGTAAGGGAGGAGAACAGCTTCCCTTGCTTCTTCTTAATTCTAAGAGACCTCTCAACAGTTGGTTGACCTGCCTTTCGCTGACATTACGCCCATAACCGACACCTGGAGAGGCCGGGTCCAAATAGGAACATTGTAGCTTTCCTGCTACATGAAGCCCTTGTTGTATGAGTGCCTGAGCTGTCTCCATGCCAATGTCCCCTATGGAACCAACGCCTCTTTTAGTCACAAGAAGGAGAGACAGTGGGGGTTGTGATAAACTGTTTTCCCTTTCTCTCCGACTTATAGTTGACTCCCTAATCTTCTCCAAACTGTCAACCACATAGGATAGAGACTCCTTTGAGTTGTACAAACATAAACAACCATGAGGTGTGAAGGTTGGAGTGTGGAAGGAATTGACTGGCAGGCGAACATTGCCCTCAATCGGACGAAGGGCTAGCTCATAAATCTTACCGTCTAGAATGTACCTATCATCACTGCTGCACATAGCCCTGATCTCATTTGCCATTTCCCTTGCTAGCCCATCTTTTCCCAAAATAACTAGATTAATCCGTTCTGCTCTTCCCCCTTCCATTCTGGAAGTGTCAGAAGCATAGCGTGTCGGGAATTGAGATGCCAATATCTGCTCAATTTTGGTGTCCACGCAATGCGGACTGTTGGGACAGGTGTCTTTTGTGGGGTGGTAGACAAAGTGAATATGTTTCAAAACAAGAGCACCCCTATCATCCTGGAGCTTCTGCAGGGCTTTGAACCTTTGCTCCTCGCCTAAGACCTCTTGAATGGCACCCATTTTCTCTTTACTTGGCTTGGCATCAACTTCTAACTCATAAAAAAGCTCAGAGTATTCTAGAAGAAGTTCCTGGAAGTCCTCTTTGGCTCTGTCGATGATCTCTTTCTGGTGTTTATTGTAAATATCAAGATATTCAACTTCGTCAAGCCACTGATAAAAGTCTTCATTCATGATGAAACTCCGGGCTTCCTCCCATGGTTTTCCTGGAGTAATGAATGGAGAAACGCTTAGCTTTTCCTTGAACTCCCATCGCATCTCAGCGCGTTTGCGTTCATTCCTAAGCTGCTCCAGGTGAGTCTCATATATGGCTTCAGCTGTAGGAGTTTCAAGAAGATCCTGTGGAATACGGTCATCGTCCATCTTATCAATATGCTGAGTTGTCTCCCAAGGTGTGTCATCCAGTACTACAAACCACTGGTTAAATTCTCTTTTAGTCTCCAAGACTTTCTGAACTCCGGACCAACTAAGATGATCAATCTCATCCAACTCGGGTAAGAGCGTGGACAAGGCCTGTGGTAGGGTCGCCAGGTAAGCCTTTCTTCGTTTTTCAATATGTTCCTGCTTAAGTCTGTGCACATGCTGCTGGAACAGTTTCTTGGCTTTTGCCGTTCCCTCAAGAAAAACATATTCCTTGTACTCCGGGTCACACTGCATTCGACGACTCGTAGCGGGCCATGTCTCATTGTGGTTCTTCACAATTCGATTCACAAGCCACTCGTATCGATCTTTTGCAGAGGCAATTTGTTGACTTTGTTGCTTCAGTGCCTCAAAGTAGGGGATGATTTTGGGCTTCCCTCTACCTTTATCTATTAACTGAACCAATGTCAGAAAGGCTAGGTCAACGTTGACGTTTGAGCGTGCAGAGGTTTCTATGACTTGGAGGTTTTTCTTGGCTAGGGCGAACGTGTGCGAGTCTTTGATGTAGCGCTCAACGCCTTCATCACATTTGGTGAGAACTAACACCACAGGTTTCTTTGTTTTGGCTAGCTGGTTGTACAAGTTAGTAACAAACTTCATCTGGTCCTCAAAACTCCGGTTCATTCCCCTGCTAACATCCACGCAGAGTAAATATCCGTCTACCATTATTTTGCCTTCAGGCATTTGTTTTTGCTCAAAATCCTGTTCCAAGCCCAACTGGTCCGTGCAAAAGTACATCAGCTTCTCCGCAGAAGCTAACTTGGTGGAGGCTGCCCTTTTGATGTACGGTTGTAGCGCCGTGCTTCTATGTGGTTGGAACGTCTGATCGTCGATGAACTCGGTTTGCTCGACCACGTTCATACGACACTCCGGTCCCTCCTCCAGTGTCCGTCCAGCTTCTCCCCAAAAGAGGAAATGATCATTGTTGACCACCCTCCCACCAAAGTCGCTGGTGCTTAGGACGGAGGTGTGGTCCAGGTGGAAGTCATCTGCACTTGGTCTGACAAATCTGTTACACAGGCAGGACTTTCCCACACCACACTGGCCTTTCTCTTTCTCGGTACCAGACAGCCCGACCACGACCAGGTTGTAGGTGGGTGCTCGGGCCTCTTGCTTCTTGGTCATCATCATTGCTGTTTGAGGCTCATCCTGCCATGCTGGCGTGGAGCTTTAAGTTGAGACTGCCCAGAGGCAGTGTTTCCTTACGAGGGGAGGTCACTGGACTGGGGTCTTGCCCTGTAAAGTGAAGAAAAAAAAAGGTTAGCTTATTTACCAGGAAAGACAAATCACAAAAGCGAAAAAAGTATTTTTTGAATTTCGTTTTTTTCCCAAAAATCCTACATTACTACCCCACGCCCTTTCAGAAAACTCATTGCAGCTCTAACATTAAGCATGTGCATGCCATAGATGACGTGATTCTGTGGGTCAGAACGAAAAAGTGGATCGCACCTTCGAGACCCTTTTCCTGGGCAAAAAAAAAAAGAAGTGATTTATACATTAAATTCTTTAATTTATTAATTTTCTTTTCCCAGCTACCTCGGACCAGAGACGGGGGACACCCTGACCCGGTCGCCATTCTGGCAAGGGGGACTCAGAGACACAATCATTGACAAGAATAGTCACACTAATGGAAAATTTTAGAAATTAATCAAACTCTGCATGTGTTTGGACTGTGGGACAAAACCAAAGATTCGGGAGTAAAACCGAACAAGCACAGGGAGAACATGCATATTTAATTGAAGAAACCATTTTTTTTTTCATTTTAAGTAGAGCAGGATTCACTAGTCGCTCCGCTTTTACGCTCATTTCACTGCTCAAGTTCTTTCAATCATAGTAACTTTTATCCTATTAATGTTTTGGAGAAGATTCCTGTCGGAAGAGAACCTGCAGCAGAGGCTCAGCGAGAGGTCATTATCCCAGTTAAATGTATTTACAGTTGTGTAGGAGTTGAAGAGTTTAAATCGCACACTCATGATGGCTGCATCATGCTAATGCTGTACGCAAATGTCGCACAATTAAAAATAATCTCCATCCCCCCAAAAAAACAAGTACACAAAAGATGAAAGCGGACAAGTGTAGCAGTGCTGAAGTTATTAATTGGTCGACGAGGGAAGCTTGCGTTTCAAGATCTGCCTGTTGGCTGCTTGACTTGGAAGAAAAACATGTCCCCGTCATAAATATCTCTTCATGAATTTGCTGGAAAACACAGTGTGTTGGTTTGATAAACCAGGTCATTCTTTCGTTGCAGAAAATCTCACTAGTGGCGAGAAGAGCAGTTTAAAAACTGTCAAAACTTTATCACCAATTGGTCGCAGCATGTGTGGCAGTGGCATGTAAAGCACATTATAATGAGAGCTGGATGACTGAAACACTCTAAAATGATCTTTCAACCAGCTTTTTAATAACGTCACGGCGACCTCGAGGGGAAGAGGCAGGTGCTTGTGTGAGTCACATTTACAGCGTTATGCAGTGAACCGTTATGACACCGATACCGAGCCACAGATCGACAGAAGTATGGACACCAGACCTACATTAGCAACAGTGACCTACATGAACATACATCAACATGTATGTGCTGACAGCTCCAGAATAAACCAGATTATATTATCATTTATTCAACCTGCAGTTCACCGCCGCCTGCTCCGGATCAAAATGTGAATTAGCTCCAACACTCGGGTCGATTCATACCTTACCCCAGTGTTTTTATTAAAATGTGACCGGTCTTTTTGGTCCGTGTGTGTGTGCAGTTGTGGTGTGTATTGGCAAAATTCTAGCGATACAATACGTATCATGATACAGGGGCAACAATACTATATATTGCGATACTGGAGAAACAAGGATATATTTGTAGTATTGCCATTGCAGAATTTAAGTACAATGTGACTCTTAACATAGTAGTAACTACTAAACCAAAATATGTCTGACCATCAACTTTTAAAGCTGCTGGAGTCAACTGTATCCTCTCATCCCCGGGATCTAGCAGAATTGCATTGTTCCTTTAGCTGTGGAGGACATAATGGCTGCTACCGCCCTGTGGCCAAAAGTTTTATTGAAAAAATCGATACAGTCCAGTCTTAACCTAAACATTATCTAAAAAAAGGGTTGCAATATATCAGCGTATCAATCATTTTATCACCCCTAGTGTGCAGGTGTGTGGGGTGGTGTATACGAGTGCATGTATTGAGTTGTTTGTGTCTGGGGGGCTGTTTTTGTTTTCATTCACGTTTTTTGCTTGTGCGTTGAAGTGTGCGTTCCGGTGTAAGGGTGGAGTTTGTGGTTCTTTGTTGGCGTGGTGTGTGTATACGTTTGTACACCTTTGCTCGTGTGTCGATGAGTGTGTTTGACTGTTAGGTTGGTGTTTGTTTCGGAGTTGATTTGTATTTAAGCTTGTGTGTTGATGCAAATGTGTGTTTTCATGTGTGTTAGTATTGTGTGTGTGTTGGGTGTGTGTATTAGTTTCTGTTTTCATGTGTGTGTGTGTGCACGCGTGCGGGCTTTTTTTCTATAGGCCTATCGTTTGCGTTTTCGTTCTTAACTGAACACGATTTAGAATCCAACAGAGAATATATTATTAGATTGATATGAACATAAAGACCCTCTGGGTCACACTGAAAGACCAATGTATTATCAAATCCAATCATCACATGATTCTTTTCAAACGGGTCTCTGACAGAGGAATAGACAAATTTTGCTCTGTCCGTTTGAACGGCCCACCTACCAGCAGCTGAAGAGCAACATTAGCAGCACAAAACAACCAGTCATTCAGGAATACACTTCCTCCTGCTGAACACCAATAAAAGCAGCAGTGCCAGAGCTGCAGTTCAGTGAAAGAGCAGTCAGCCAACCAGTCTCCTCGTTCACCCCGGGGCCTGATATCTGCTGCGCATGTCCAACCACATACCAGCGTCTCCAGGCCTGGGGGTGTATTAGTGATGAGCCGGATAGGTTAGGGCCTGTGCTACGTCTGCCCCTGACCCCAAAACACAACACAAAAAAAGTAGGAGGAGGTGAAAGACACGCAGGAAGGAGTGGAAGCTTTTGTTGGGAGGAGGCACAGGTCAGCAAGTTAGCGCACAAGAATGGCTGTGGAGGGAAGAGGGTAAAGGTCGGCAGCGCAGGTCATGTGAGCCGCACGCTGGAATGCCCTCAGGAAAGAGGGGCGGGATCTGGGTGAAGGTCTGGCCTTTCATAATCACAAACAGACTCGCAAGCACCACCAATCTTCATTTGCTGTAATTGTCATTCCTGCCCGTCACGAGGGTCCGAAGAAGGCGGTGGAAAGCGACTGTGATGGCGGTCCTGTGCTGACTCAGGCTTTCTTTCTAGGTCACCGACGTCTAAGGGACAATAGCAGCTGATATGATGGGATGCATATGTGGGGTACTGGAGAGGAGCACCGGGGCGTGAAGTTTATGAAAACATGTGCTACAAAGTGCCGCAGAGAGACACTGTGTTCACCAGCCATGATAAAGAATGATGTAGCACCAGGGACGCATTCCTTTCATTTCCCAGCTAACAAGGGTTAGAGCATTGGCCTGAAGTTTGAGGAAATGTGCGACGTATTGGTCTAAAAAAAGAAAACCAGCCTTAAGAAAGAAGACCAGAGTCCTGTTAACTAGTGCGCTTATTGTCAAAATCCTGGCAATATGATACGCATTACAATGCAGTAGCAACAATACTATATATATTGATACTATGAAAATGTAGGAACAAGGATGTACTTTATGTATTGCATGAGTACTTGACTCTGGCATTGCAGAATAAACAGAGCACATTACTCTTGACAAAGTCGTCATCAACATCAACTTTAAATTAGGATCTCACTGGATTTCATCGTGCCTTTATCTACTGGCCTGAAGTTTAATTTGAAAACAAAAAAGGATTTAATGCTGTGATAATTTGCCTGTTAATTGTAAATAAATTATATATACACATATACATACATTACATTTTTTAAATATCAATACGGTGCTGTTGACTATTGATGCGATATTGTAGAAGAATTGCAATATTTGATTGTATACAATGTTTACAATTTGCTTACGTGATGCATGAAGACATGTTTTGAAGAGAGAGGGAAACTAGCAAAGTGCTTTTCTCGCTCGTCTCCGAGTTGCACAATCGTCTTTACTCAGAAATGCTGGCAGTTGACGGCAACAAAGGTCATGAAATAATTATGAGGCAGTGAAATGGTGGGGATGGTGATGAAAGGGAGGCAGCGTTAAAAAAAAAAGTACTTTCTGCTCGTCTCTGAAGGACATGCCTGGACAGCAACAACCTCCTCTCCTACTCTTGCCAAGGCTCAGGTTTTCAACCATCTTTGAAAATCTATAACACCAGAGCTCAACTTCCTCGAGGTCTAAACATATGCATTGAAACATGGACGAATCGTTTTAAGGTTTCAAACACGACTTAGTTTCATAAGGTTAGTGAATCAAAAGAGTATTCGCTGCCTTCTAAAAAACTGCGAGTAGTTTTGCAGTACCAACTCAAGCTGTTCTTTTTTTCGTCTTCTTCTTCTGCACTGATCCATCTGTGTTTTAGTACATTTTAAATGCATTTATCAAAGAATTATTCGGGAAAAACAAAGCATTTTATTCTTAATATTTTGATTATTGTATTTACTTGCCATTTGCTATCAATATATTGCAATAGGTCAAGAACTCTTCTTTGCCTACCATGTAATGTTAAACGATTTACATAACACTACTGTCATTTATTGTCCATTTTTCGAAGACGCAGCACGTCAATATTGGCCATCTTGCCATTTAATCAGTCAATTATTGAGTTAAAGCTTAGCTTTAGATTTCATTGTGCGTCACACTAGCCATTTGATGACCATTAGCCAAGCTAGAACATGGAGGCAAAAAACTTTTTTCACTTCATCTGCACAACCCATCGTGGACAACGTCAAGGAACAAGCCAATGATGCATATATGGGATACCTCATAAATGAAGAAATTATGGCAATATTTCTTCTACTTAATCCCATCTAGTTGAAGACAAATTTAGGCGTATCACGTCTAAAAAAAGCGGCTTGTTAAGCAGTTCAATTTAATCTGCTAATTTAGCATGTTTAAGACGTTTAAAACAATTTGTATCGTCTTCTTATCAGCGTGTGGTTAAAGGGTTTTGTCGAACAGTATATAATTATTTCCGTGATGAGACATTGTTCAATAATGATCCAGCAAACACTGGCGATGGATCAGTGTTCCGCAAATATTGGCAAACAAAAACGGCTTTTTAATACAGGGATGTGCTCCGAGCCAACTGGCAGCCTCTGCACCGATATTGCCAGAATCAACGGAGGGCTGTTTAATAATCATCACAATTTAAAAGTCAAAGAATTCTGCAGCACACTAAACCTCCAACGGTCTGTTAGAAGAGAGCGTCTGACGCAATCAACAGCTTCACAAATGGCTTTTCTATCCACATGCAGGTTGTGATCCAGGACAGCGGGTCAGTTGTGACTGGGATTACGGATTAGCGTCGGCTGTTTTCATCTTTCCATTTGCACTGTCTGTCCATCCACGCTTCATCCTCTTTTATAATGTCGTATCGCTGACTAATTTCACTTCATTCCTAGTGAATAAATGACAATAAATAATCCTTTAGCTACTAACCATGTCAAATGTGTTCCCCATATCATGGGTAGCTGGAACAGCCATTTAGGATCTTATTAGGGGAAATAAATGACTAACCATCTTCTTTCCTTTAGCCCTCTTTTATGATGGAGAGAATTTATTGAATCATCTATTTATAGACGGACTTCTTTGTGAGTTCCTGTGGGGGATTATAGAGATTACTCCTTAAATGCATCGCTAATCACACAAAAAAGAGTTTTTGATCAAACAATTTAACAAATATAAATTCAATAAGAAGATCAAAGGCTTGTTTGTTTGTTTCATTTTTAACCTCAAAATGGCATCTGAATGACAGCTTGACTGCTGGGAACTACATTCTGGGAGACGATGGGTGGACTTCAGAGACAGGAAGGATGTCGGGGAGACTCCAGCGTTACACAAAATTCATCATTCAAAACTGGAAGCTTCGAAACGAAGGATGTCCAGGATGAGATAAAACAAGGAACGACGCCGGCGACGACCGTGACACTGCGGTGGAACTTATGTCGCGGGAGGACTAACTGATATCACAGCTGGCTACAAGAACACCAGCGAACAATGACTTTTTATCTTCAGACATCGGTATTTTACAGACAAAAAAACAACAAAAATATACTTGGAAGCAATGTGGAAGCACAACATGTACATTTCCTCGACTCAAAGTTGAGAACAAGTGAGATCAGTCGGTGGTCTCAGCGATGGGTGAACATTAGGCGGCAACATCTGCTGCACCTTTCATCCATCTGTAGACCAACATGCTGCATCAACGGAGGAGAGTCGGTCACAGCTGTCATGTTCTTATTTTAACTTAAAGATATGGATGTCTTTCTCGCAAAAAAAACACATCTAAAATGTATTGTAGGTATTTTAAATAATAATTCTAATAAATATTTCCCTGTTATTCAATTAATTGACATTTATGGTCGATTAAAAATCGATCTTTTAATCACTAAATAAAATTCTGACTCACGGTCAAATCATTCATCTCATAATATTTATTGACATCTTTGTTAATGATTTTTTAATCATATCTTTTTATAACCCATTTTAATTGCAATAATGCTTTTTTAAATAGAGTGAATTTGAGGGATCCTCAAAAAGGATTGTTGACATAATGTGAACTGATATTCTATAATCTTGATTCGATTTGCCTTGAGTCGAGGGTTGAGCTACAGGCTGCATGCAAAACTAATGCAACCCTCATGTGTGTATAATAAACAAGTTGCTTCTTGCTATAAATAATGTTTTTTTTATTAGCTGCTTTAGACTGTCCACTCTAAAACACACTTCCTGTCGAGGCAAATATGATTCTTTTTAATGAAGCTGCCGGTTCAAGACGACCCGGAGCTCTTTTGAACCGGGCCAGGAGGAGAGCTGATCTGTTCCACTGAGCCAGTGTGTGCGAGCGAGTATGGCAGCGCGCCCCTTGTCTCAGATTTAATAGCCTCCATTGTTGAGTCTATTGAACGCATTTGCATATGCTCCATATCCGTCTGGGTTGTAGCTGCTTGTTTGTTGCCGTTGTGTGGAGTTTGGCAGCGGTACAGAACAGCTGGGCCGCCTGCACGCGGCGGCGCCGCCGACGCCGACAAGAGCTCCGGCGGTTGAATCCACATCTGTGCTAATATGACCGTCAGACGGCCGCCGAGCCTGACACTACCCGGTTTATGATAGACGCCTCAAAATCGAATGAAAGAATTGGAGGTTCGAGGGCCAACATATGGGCCGCCAAGTTAGTTCATGTGGTCCGGAAGTGTTTTTTAACGTGAATCAAATTCAACTTGCCAATCCATGTATTGTTGACGTTTTAAATGCGACATTCACACATTAGCATCACAAAAACAAGACCCCTCATGTTTTAATGCTACTTCATTCAACTGAGAAATATAATTAGTTTCAATCTGAAGTCTTCCCATCTGGACATGTGACCTGCTTCCTTGTATATATTAAGGTGCCATCCATGCTCTCTGTAGAGGGATCAAACATCGACCAGGAGATCATCCAAACACTTAGTAGATGACAGATGGTCCTCACACATACCACCCTCTGCCATATGCTCTTATCTACAGCCCACAAATGCCCTTTAACTTTGTAGCTGTTGGCTTAAAACAGCTAAATATGATGGAATAAAGTGTGATTTAAGGATCAGTTCTTCCCGCTGCTGCAGTGTAATTCGGTTGGGAAATGACAAGAATGAAGGAAGGAGGCCGGGCCGGAAGGGAAAGTAGATAATAAAAAAAGCTATTTCTACAGGAAATATTAGTTTCACATGCAAGACTGAACTCATTCTGCAAAATGTTGTACTCTGACTTAAGTTTTCCTAGAATGACAATATGAACTGGAATAATAGACTTGTAGTTAAAATTTCGATGTGAAATAAGTGTGAAATTGTTTGAAAGCCATTTTCTTAATATGTTCTGGAGGACATGTTCATCGAATTCTTGTGTTTAAGATCTTGTCAAAGGATTTTGTTTTTTAATGTGGAATGTCTAACTCAATCACAGAGGGGGAAACACCGCAGTGCATCATGGGAGTAAAAGTCTTCAGTTTTTACTGGTTATTATTTCTGTCTGAAATGTGTTCCGTTCATTGGTCAATTGATCTCCAAGAATAAAACTGTAACATGTGAAAATGAGTTAAAAAAAAAACAAGATTCATTTTCAATGTTTTTATCTGAAGGCTGATCTGTGAATATGATGCCGACATTAAACCACATAAAAGAACTTTAGTTTTTAACATCAATTTCCAAGAGAACATTATCACAACCCAAACAGACACTGACATTTTATTTAACTCTGAAAGTATTTGTATTGTATTGTCCTCTAGCTTGTATTAAGACATAACTGTCAATGTGAATCAAACCCCCATTTTTGAATGTCACCTGTTGATGTGCATCCGTTACTTGTTTTGAAATGTTGAATTAGCCGCCACAGTCAACTGTTTTTATTTAATTAAAAAAATAAACAATAACAAAGGCTTTTTACAAGGTGATTGACCCTTGCAGCACACAACCATTTTTCATCAAGACTCAAAATTGAAACTAGTTTTAAATATCAACTTTTTATGCGTCAGGTCAATCTCTCCAGGTTAACAAAGGGCAAAATAAAAGTGTGAACTCATTACACAGAGTTGGATGAAGGGAGGAATAGGAATGAGCATTGTGAGAAGGCAAAAGTGAGGAAGTAAGAAAAGGGGAAGTGGGTTTCGCAGTAGAGCGGGGGTGGAGGAGGGCTAACACCGGCAGCTTCTGGTAAGTGTTTAGCGCTTGTGGTTGGCTAATGGTACACAGACAACAAGACTACTTTACAATCACTCTCTCCCACTTTTACTGCCATTACGCTGACGAGCGTCAACAAGTAGGAGCGACGCCTCTATTGGAACAGACAGTCCTTCATCACGGATCCGACAACCTCTTCAGATCCCACAGTACTAAAGTATCGTAACAGCCCCCACGGGACCGCCCGGCATCGGAGCGGCGGCACGAGGACCACGGTGGGGCGTCAGACCAAAGATGGAGACTAAAACCACCGACGGGACTGGAAACACCTGAACCTGCCAGAGCGTCAATTCAAGATAATTGCTGTTTAAGTTGTTGCCATGGCAACCAACTGTTGGCAGACACTACACCCCCCCCACACCCTTCCTCACTTGCACTCTTTCCAAGAGATGCAGTCTCCCCGCCCGCCAGCTGAAGAGCAGTACACTCGTAAAGAGGCAAAGAAATGAATCATTTCCACAGTTTAATGACCTTCTGAGAGAGTTGCCCACATCTGTTTCCTCGTGGCATCGAATTAAGAGAAATCAAGCAGCAGAAAATAATTCATAAAAGTCGTGCAGTGCTTCACAATGCTCCACATTTGAGGACCTTTAAATAGATCCAAAAAGAAAAATTACCCTTTGTACCCTGAAAAGAAGAAAATCTTCGAAAATAATGTAACTTCCTGCTCCGAGAGGTAGTTTCGCAAAAGAAAAGTACAATTGGTTCCAATTCCGCGTCTAAACTGAGCCCGGAAAAATAAACAATGCACGTAAACAAGCACACGACTCGCCATGACTTGTTTACAGCACTGCAGGACGTCCAAGCTTCTAGAAACACTTCTTGTACGCCTGAGCTGAACCTTTTAGAACCGTTGACACTTAAATGGATGAATTGTTTTCTGCTTGTATTAAATGTTTCAAAATCTAGGGCGGGGGGGAGCCAAAATAAAGTCGACTGATGTGTCCCACAAGAGCTTTTCAAACGATAATTAAAAACATATTCGTGAGCTAAAGTGAAAGTGTTGATGTCAATCCAACACAAAGGGAAAAAAGTGCAAAGGTGTGGTCGATGAGATTACTGTTTTATATTTATTTTCAACGCATCATTACATTTCTGACTAAAGTGATTTTTGCCTTTAAATAATGAATATTTATCTTTATAGAAGCCTCCCATTGAAAGATGATTTGTGGAATTTTTTGGAGCGTAGCTTAATCCAAAAATCACAGTAAGAGCTAGAAAGAGCGAAAAAGATGTTGGCTTGCTACGTAACAATAACATAATCATAATACACCCATGGACTTGATAGACTAGTAAAAGGAACTAAAGTACTAAAAACGTAAGCATAATTTAGATGCATATAAAAACATAAAACATATAAAAAAATTACAGTCTTGGCAATCGTTTATATCATAGACAATCAGGAAGTCTTTTCAACTTTTTTTCTCTACGTTCAAAATAAGGTAAATACCAAACTATTAACCCGTTAAAAACAGATAAGAATAAGTGATACAACTATTTGGGGTAAAACCTTGAATCAAATAAAATGGAAAGGAAGAATATACATTCAAAGTTGACCACAAAATAATATTTGTGTATGTGTAAGGCAATCCAAACAAAAGAAAATAAAGATATGCGTCAGAGGGCAGAGCTTGCCGAGCCCCCCATATGAGCCAAACATTCCGAGAAGAACTAAAAGAAGAGTATTTCCGACTGATAGATTTAAAATTTTGGATGCTTCCATACATCAGTTGTTCACTCCTGACTGATGCTTCAGACTATAAAGGTTCCAGAAGTTAGGCTTCTTGTTTAAAGCTGCAGAGACTGCAACAGCAAACGGTCGACGTCCAATCGAAACCAGAGCACCACCAGCATGGACTTAAATCGACCTTTGATGACCTCCACTCCCCCTCACTTCAGAAAGTTCCATATGTGCCGGCTGATGCGTGAATCTATGAGCCGGATTGTTAAAGGAAGACTAAAGACTAACAGAACATCTCAGGCTGGCACCGCTGCCCCCAAAACTTTATCGTCTTTCAGGCTTTTGTTCAAGTCTTGCTGTTGACAGTTTGCTGACATCACAAAATCATGCCAGAGGGAAGTAATGTGCAGTTATTAATGCTGTGAAGGACACTTTTTATCTCCATGAAAAAGGTTTACTGGCACCAAAGTTCACCAAAGTCTCTTTCCACCAACTTGAGGAATCAAGTCCTTCAATGAGCAGAGATCTGACCAGAGGACTTGAGCTCATAGTGACAAAGAGATACAGATGAAATATAGAAATTAAGTTTCTTACTCCGCCTGAGATGTTATTTTTCTGACCTTTCAACAACGATGACTCATGTTATTTCAGCGCTAGAGTCGCTGCGTTTGTCTTCCTGTTCAGACCTCAAACTTTAGTTCTGATGGCCTGAGAGAAAATATACTGCAGAGTTCATGCATTTACCGCCCAGGCAAATTTTTATTTATTCAACTTATTTATTAATAATTCTTATTTGATGGTATATCCTATCCTTTAATTTTCTTTTTTTTAAATTAATAATTCAGTTTCTGATATATTGTCTTTCGTTGGCTCACATTAAAAATACATTCCCTCAACTATGCATTTGTTTGAGAGATTAATTTGGATTTAACTACATTTTCGAACTAACATGTATTCTTCCAAATATTGATTGTTTTTAGTTTAAATTATCCTGAAACAATACATGAAATATTGAAGATAATAGTATAATTTAATAATGATGTTTTCTCATCCTTTACTGCACATTTTATTATTTTACAAAACATATCATGTATTTTCCGTGACACTTTTACCACAATTTTTATTCTCGTCAGGAAAAACAATAATTATCCACCCAGGATGAGTATGATAGTATCAGTATAAATATTACTACGAGTATAAATAATTGTAAATGCATTGTAAGTCAAAGACAGATGCTGAATATTTCAATGAAAAGTATTTTTTAAAGCATCTTTGCAGACTTCTGATCAAGTCTCCTTCTCTTCAACACCTTTTCTTCAGCCTCTGCACTCGAGAGAGTCTCGGATGCAACAACACTCCCCTCCTCGTGTCGACGTCACCTCAGATAAGACATAGAAATGCACTCGCTCTGTAAGCCTCGGTAATCCTCGATCTCAGACAAAGGCAGGGGGACGCTCACGCAGACACTCCACCTGTCCGTCCTGGAGATTTGGGTCCGTCGATGGACGACCGCTGTCAGGTCACAACTGCCACTGGCCTGTGAGGGGCTTATTTCACCAGCGTCCTCTCAACACATATCAGGGGATTTAAAGTTCTATTTCTCCCCCTCCCTTTAGCAATTCTGCAGCTTACTTTTCACTTCCTCCCTCGTCTCCAGGGGGATTTGAGTGAAGGGAGGCGA
Organism: Callionymus lyra; assembly: GCF_982586985.1. NCBI lineage: Eukaryota > Metazoa > Chordata > Actinopteri > Syngnathiformes > Callionymidae > Callionymus > Callionymus lyra. Next base: position 25,041,306 of record NC_141824.1, read on the forward strand.
CTACTCATTGTTTTTCTTCATCTCACAGATGAAGAAAGTATGTGAGAGCTGTCCCTGCTCAACAGGGACCAAATGGTCAAGAGCGGGTTCAGACACAAAGACAAATGCCCAGAAGAGACTAGATATGGCCCGGGTTTGGATAAAATTGAACCAGATTTAGAAGTTATCTTTAGACTTTACACTTAAAACTAGGGTTGTCACTATACAGGGGCAACTATACGGTATATTACGATGCTATAGGATAAATGATATATTTTCTAGTATTGTCAAACATTAGTCTAACACTGAAAATGTACAGACCACATTAAAATGGTTAAAAAAAATTGGAACAAAAAGGAACCCAAACATCAGCTTTAAACGTTGCTGGAGTTGACTGTATCCTCTCATCCTCAGTCAGGATACTGCGGGATTAGTTGCGGATGACATAATGACTCCTGCCACCTATCGACCGGAGGTTTAGTTCCAAAACGCAGTGAAAATTAATGGTGTATCAATTGCAATTGTAAAAAAAAGTTTCATTTCATATACACTTTATTGAAATATCTACAAAACAACCATGTTAAAAATAAAATGCGCTTACAAAAATGATTATATTATGATACATTAATACAAATCGATACAGCCCTGTTGAATAACGATGCCGTAAGTTTTTATATTTTAATACACCCCTACTTAAGCATACAAATAGTGACAAAGAGTTAGTAAAGTGCAGTTTGTTAGTTTAAATATAAACTCCATCGTGTGCACAAATTTATAACCGAAGCTAAATCAAACGTCTGGCACAATCAGACTTTGTTTAGACCGTCAAATATTGTCCTGTTTTAAATAATCTCTCCTCCTCCTCCTCATAAATCCTATCCCCTCATCTCCCCATTAACTGACCTGTCAGACTGTCTGTTTGCCGGGCGGCTCAGCACCACCGTGTGTTTACCTGCGGTTAGATTTCCATTTAGATCCCGAGCCAGGCGACAGAGGTAAGAGTTTGCCAAGTCTGCGATCACATTAATGGATATACGGCTGCTTAAGCCGTTCAAAGAAGGTTGAAGGTTCACAATATTTCACCGTAAGATCAAAGTATTGGTGCAAGCTAGAGGTTTGCTTTAAAATCTGTAGAGATAAATATTGTGATATTTTTAGTCATGATCGATATTCAAATGAACACGTAAATATTCAAAGTTGAGTTTTCAACAGTCAAGATATCATGTGATAATAAATCACAGTTAGCTTGACAACAACTGGTTCCAGCCGCTCCACTGTACCAGACCAACTAGAAATCGAGCGAACAACACACACAGTGTGAGTGTCTGGAGGCCAATTATTCAGCTTCTGCTTTGACTGCATTTTCACACATGGAGGCTGGCACACACTCACATAATTGTCCATGCAAATTAACACACACACACACACACACTGCCATGAGGCAAGTGGTGCACAGGTGCATGCAGGGAAGAGGCATCAACGTCGTGTTCACACGACATAAGGAATATTTACCTGCTACATGAAGACAAACGCCGTCACACTAGAGATGAGACGCTGAACATGCAGCATAAGGCAGCTGGACCTGGCTGGTGACAACACTCCCATTCATCACCAGCCCCTGGAGACCCAGTAACTTCACAGTGACAGCAGTCAGCACAGCACACACACAAGTGTACACACACGTACACACAGTTGTATCACAGTGAGCTCAAAAACACAACAGTCTATGTCAGCACCATCTCCAATTAAACAATCAATGTGTGTGTATGTGCATGTAGTGTGTCTGTACTGTGTGTCTGTGCATGTACTGTGCGTCTGTGCATGTACTGTGCGTCTGTGCATGTACTGTGCGTGTACTGTGTGTCTGTGCATGTACTGTGTGTCTGTGCGTGTACTGTGTGTCTGTGCATCAGTGTGTGTATTGTGTGTCTGTGCATCAGTGTGTGTATTGTGTGTCTGTGCATGAGTGTGTGTATTGTGTGTCTGTGCATGAGTGTGTGTATTGTGTGTCTGTGCATCAGTGTGTGTATTGTATGTTCGTGCGTCCAGTGTGTGTATTGTATGTCTGTGCGTCCAGTGTGTGTATTGTATGTCTGTGCGTCCAGTGTGTGTCAGTGTCTCTGTAGTGTAATGTGTGTATGTGTGTAGTGTATGCGTGTAGTATGAGTCTGTCTGTGTTTTGTGTGTATATGTGCATGTAGTGTGTTTGCATGTAGTGTGTTTGCATGTGTGTGCATATAGTGTGTGTGTGTGTGTGTGTCCATTTGTGTGTCTGTGGTGGGTGTTTGTGTGCATGTGTGGTGTGCTTGTGCACATGTTTTTGCGTATATTTAAAAATGATGTGTACACATGTGTGTGTCTGTGGTGTGCAAGTGTGTGTCAGTTGTGTGCGTCCAGGTGAGCAGCCACACACACACATTATTCATCTTCATGTGAGCACACAGAGGAAGAGTCTCTGGCTGGAAAGATAAGGGCATCTTTATTTCAGTTTCCTGCTCATGTTTGTGTGTGGTAATGTGCGTTTGTGTGTGGTAGTGTGTGAATGTTCAATCAACTATTAAAGAGTCTGTTTCTTAAGAGCGGGAATGTGGAAATGACGAGGAAAATAAGGAAAAGGGTTTCTAGGGCGAGGAGAAATGTGATGAAGCAGCGAGAGAAATCACAGAGGGGTAAAAAAAAAAAACCGAGGGACTGAAAGAGGAAGTGCGGCTCAAGGGGGCTTATCTTGGCCATATTTTCATTTTCGCAGACAACCTTGAATTTATCATAAAAAGGAATTCAGACGCACACGGTACAAGACAACACAGCAGATATGCTTTTTCACACTCAGCATTCATCCGCCCCGTCAGCAACAACAAGCCGGTGCTGTCAACACTCGCAGTGGGATTTACTCCTTACACACAACTACACTCAGAATGAGACACACACACGGCCAGAACACAAAATACATTTTTCTTCTTAACCATCCAGGCATGTTTCCATCATCATTATCTACCACCACAGGTGAAGTCATCAAGGGTTGAGAGGAAATGGTCTTTAGAATCATTCCTTACGGAGGGAAAACCTTCCATGACGGCAATTATGCTGTCATAGCAGCTCCCAGATCAGCAGACCGTTATCAGTGCGTTTTCCTCCATAAATATCACTTGTATGGGTTCATATGCTTCTAGTGGGTCTCATAGGCCCCTTTCTACGGCACACCTCTGTCAGTTAATACTCAAAGACCACCTCTGTGAACACATTATGTGAAGGTCCAACAATCTTTTTTGGATTCATTCTCAAAGTTACGTCAGCTCTCCATGGTCAAAGACAGACCCATAGAACGGAGTGACCACAGCCCTATGTACCAACTAGGAGACGTAGTAGGGCCCTACTGACCCATATGAATAGGTAAGGGAAATTGCCAGGGGGCCCAAATCTAGCACGCCAAGCCATTTAATATGGCCTGCTGGATGGTTTGTTTAAAGCAGATAAATGCTAATATTGTGACAGATAAAGCTGTTGAGGATAAGCTAAGGATAATTATCGATATAAAAAGTAATACATAGAATCCAATTAGAGTTGAACTGAGGACAAAGGATATGTATTTAAATATATTATAAAGATAATATTGCAAGAAGACTCATAGACAGTCATTGGTAATTATAGATTTAGTTCGACCCCCTCAAAAGCTTGAGTTTGGCCCCTTGCGTAATCAAAATTACATGTGAATATAGTGACAAATGTGTCACTATTGGTCGTTAAAAATAATAGTTTGCCGGGTTTCCTATTGATTTGATTGTATGAAGCTCCTTGGCTAAGGTACTGTCCTTTTTTTCAAGGACCTTTTTTCAAAGTCGTTACATTGCATGTGATTTCAGATTGTTTGGTTAACCATACAGGCAACTCTGAGTAAACTTCTTTGATCAAGGCTAGTACTTATAAAACAGTCTCTGGATTACACAGTTGATTTTATGCGTCTTGAAACTCAACCCCAAATGTACAATAGCCAAGTGCATATAGAAAGTGTTGAAACACACACAGCAATATAATTATAATTAGATAAGAAAGTCTCCATGAATAGCTCCACTGGAGGTCCAGCAGAACAATAACATCGACGTCCAGACGTTAACAACAAGAAACAGCAGCGAGGAAATTAACCAGAGGAGAAAGTCTGTCAGTGAAAAGGAGGGAGAGCTGCAGGTGCTGTGCTGGTGGAAGATACGGCTTCTGTCCACCTCAGCATTTCTAAACACTCTCGGTTATCTTCCCTCTCCACAGGCGGAGAGGTCATTTCTTTTCCCCCTCTTTCCTCCTACATCGCAGTCTGCTCTTCATTCTAGCTCACACTTTCAGCTCCCGTCTCATTCATCTGCTCTCCACCTCCGCTTTCATCTTTCCACCCCCCCTTTCTTTTCGCAGCCCATCCTTGCCTTTCTCGCCCAGCTTCTTGTCGTCTCCTCTGCCCATTCAGCAACTAAACAAATCTGCCTCCAGCATCACACTCTGGCTCACCATGCGAGTCCAGACTGCAGCAGCCCTCGGATACACTCAGCGTCACAATGATGCTGGACAGCTCCGGGAGTGGAGCAGGACAAAGCAAAAATGGCTAAACAGTAGTTCCTCGCCATATCGCGGTTCACCTTCTGCAATATCTCCGATTAATTTTTTGCAAATGTTACTGAATATTTAAATATATTCCAGCAATAGAAGTCAGAATATCCTTGTTCTTTCCCCTCTGTTACGAACTGGTGGTATACTTTTATATTATTGACAGTTTAGGAAACGGTTCATAAATAGTGCAAGGAAGGATGTGTATTTAAAAAGTTCAAGAAAATAAATGAACAGTCATCACTTCCTGAATTTTGTAAAATAAAGGAAACGCATAAAGGAGCCACTGTCCCTGAAAGAGGGTTTATGAATTGAATAAGAACAGGCTTTGCTTTCACAAGATTATTTCCACATCACTGTTAGTTAAAAAGTATTTGATCATAACCTAATGATTAAATCAACAATAAAGCTTGTTGTTCCCAAACACAGATCCCAATAGTTAAATTATCAGCTGTGATGATAATAATAATAGACAACCAGGTTGCTAGGTCAAATCTTTTTGTGGCGGATGAGTATCTGGTCTGAAATGTATCATTTTGGATTTTGTTTTTCAAAACAGAAAATCGATTTCCCATAAACAAGATGTAAAAATTTGTTGTGGCCCGTTTCTGTTAGATGATTTCAGAATACTTCAACAGCAAAATGGGAATCCTTAAGTACGCCAAACCATTTTCCAAGTAAGAGATGTTCAATTACCACAATTTGAATCAATATCCATGTGTTTTTTCCCTTTTATTTTCAAAATAAAAGTCAAATAGCCATGTCTATGTGACAAGTGTACCTAGCGCTCCCTACAGTGGACACTTTCCTGACTGACCAGAGTCAATATAGAGGAGCTGATCTGCATCTTGGCTGCCCGATGTCTGGTTCTGAATCACAACAACAACAACTCATCAGATGAGATCTCAAGGTCACCAAACCAAGAGAAACACGCTCCATAAAGTTCACAAACTTCTTGAGACGCCTCCATATTCTGAATCTATCCTTGGTTTCTCATTAGTATGCAAACCTGCGGTATTAAGAACACATGCTAGCTCCATTAGCACCAGCGTTGACTATGCAGCGTTCAATCATTTTAAATTGACTTGTCACATTAACTCTTTTTAAGTGCACAAAAGGAAAGTGCTTCACTATGCATTAGCACATTAGCAAACAGTTTATGGTGTTGTTGTAGTTGAGGTTTCTTCTACAAAAATCCAAATCAAAAACATGACTCGACACTCGAACAATCCAAATACAATTTGTCCGACACACTGCGACACTTTACTTTATCATGTTTTTTGTTTTAGACATTATAAAAGTTCATGGAGATGCAGTCAAACTTCAGCCAACTTGCCCATGCAGGCATGAGTCAGCGCTTCCTAGACAGACCCTTCACCAGCTTAACCAGTTCTCGAAAATATCTACTCAAACGTGAGTATGAACTACTAGCTCATGGGAGCCTCCATAATAAAAGGCCACTCATGGTCAGCCGCCATTTTCAGGTTGCCTTGAGGGTAGATTTGAAACAGAGAAGCTGGTCCTGCATGATGAAGAGATAGCAAGACGCGTAAACATGAAGCAGCAAAAACAACAACGTGGGGCCGCATCAGGAGCCGGCAATGAAAGGAGAATTATTCATTTTCCTGGTATAAATATTTAGACTTACGATCAGGGCATGACTGAGAACGATTGTGATTTGAGGGAAGCAACATGAAAAATACTGCAGCAGAAAGAAACAGCTTCAGGATTTTTTTTTAAACAGAGTGTGTATTATTGATCCGGCGGAGCAATATAATCTGCTATGATGGACACTCCTGTGCTGCTCAGTTAATTAAAAGCATAAAGCAGATCATTGATAGCCAGAAGCCACTACAATCTTCAACCTGCAACATTCTTCAGCTAAACACTGATGATGGGCTAAACTTCTCGCCAAAAACATAACCAATGAAATTGTTTTTTTTTCTACCTCAAGCATCCCGATCAATCCCGATCAAATTAAATTGTGTCAGTTGAGACCTTGGCTCTTGCAAGCACGTGGAAGCTGGGAACTTTAAGTGAAACTGCAGGATGAGCATAAGTTACTAGTTTTATAATAAATTTAAAAAAAATACATTTATTTTAAAATGTTTTAGCTAATGAATATGTTGGCATGAACATGGATATGTGTATTTTTGTGATTTTTTAAAAATATTTTGAAAAACAAAGTGAGTTCTGATCTGATCATAAGCAAGTATACAGTATGTCCAGGACATTTGTTGCCTCATGTGATTTGACAATAAGATGAAAAAAAACAAATCGAAAATGTGTCAGAGTGACTGAAAGGCATGAATAATGAATAGAAAATATTGATTACCCCTGTAACCCTGTTGAATATTTGTTTGTATTGGACAGAATCTGGTTATTCGATATGCATAACTATACAGGGGGAACAATACCATATATTGAGATACTGTAGGAGCGAAGATAGATTGAGTTTGTTAGTTTATTGTAGGAAAAACATGGCATTCCACACACATAAAGTTAAAGTGGCTGTATCCTCTCGTCCTCAGTCATGGATTTCATTGTTCCTCTTGCACGAAGGATATAAAAACTGCTGCCAACCAGTGGCGGGAGATTTAATTGCAACAAAACAATGATCAAATGCTGTTCAAATTTGCACTTATATTGTTTATTTAGAAACATCTTTATAGTCCTGTGGTATATTGATACTATATCAGGGGAGGAAATATCCTGATATTGAAGTGTATCGATAATTTCCATATATTCCTAATGTTGAATAGATTGAAAAGATGATCAATTAATAATTTTCTTGACCTGTGGATAAATGAGGATGCATCCTTGTGTTGCATAAGGAAGTCAAGATGGATCCAGACATGACAGGGAGATCATACGTGTGGTTGACAGCCGGGCGGCAGCGCTGTGAGGATCTGGAGTGTGATGCTCAGAGAGGGCGAGGCTATGAAACGGAGAGAGAGGCGCAAGTGATGGCAGGGAGAGGAAGAGTGTGATGGCAAAAAGGGATTTGAGTCTTTTAACTTCATTAGTTCCGCCTCAGTCTGGGGTCCATAGATTACGTCTAATTAAGCAGCTTAACATGGCTTAAAAAGCACCACACAGAAGAGTCTTATCTGTCGAACCTGCTCAAACATTCTCCTCTTCTCCTTTTCTTCTGGTTAGGCCAACATGAAATCCCTTTGCACGGCCTTCATGCTGGAGAGATTAGAGCCGTGACACGGGCGAGGGCTGGATGGCGAGCATGTGTGATGAGCGGCGGGGGAGGCGGATGCTTTCTTTCAGGCTGCAGGGAAGACGAGTCGATACAGGAGGGTGTAGCCTGAGCAGACACCGGTGCTGCTGTGGTCCAGGGTTGCATGGCCAGGATTAGGCTCTGCAATCTGGTCATTAAGGAGTCCGCTAAGTGTGTTTATGTGCACTTTAACATAGAGGTTACACTCAGATTTCCAAACTAAGCTGATTTCTTAACTGTTGTGATGGTAAGAGGAGGCAGGAGTCGTGTTCAGGGATTTGAAATCTAAACAACCGGCGACACATTACACCTTTCTCAGTCAAAACCTCAATATCTGACAGTGAAACAACATGTTTCGAGTTCATCATCCCTTCTAAAAGTGCTGAAGCCAGAATGAACCAGGATCTGACAGATTATAAATCCAATCTGATTTGGGGAAGATCTCTTGATACATTCGGATACTAGCAGCTTGTTGGGGTTTAGTTTCACAGCAGGTACAGGTGGTCAGTGGCAGAGATTGTGGGAGAGGGTCAATTTTGATAGTCGACTTTCTAGATTACCATCCAGCTTTAACATTCATCGTGGAATATTCTACCCTTTCTAATACAATCAAGAAAATACAAATGACAACTTTTCAGATTTTTTAAAAGGTTTTACCGTTTGACCTTTAAAAAAAAAATATTAGAACGAGACATTTGTCAGAAAGATGCTATTCATTCATGAAAAAGCAACTGCCTCCATGTTGTCGAAGGCACCCATCATGGACGTGGACCGAGGAACATCAACATCCTTTTCTCAGTTTCAGTTTATTTATTTAAAAGGACAATGGTAATAGCAAAATGCCAGTGGAGTTAGCTAGTCAGGGTCAGACATCTCTGATGGTTATTTATTGTCAACTACATCAACTTTAGGCAAAAACAAAGTCCAACATTTCTGTGACTCAGGTCCTGAAATGTGGGACTAAAACTGAGCCTTGAGGTGAGCATCCAAGTACAAAGGTGATTGAAATACAAAGCCGGTGGTTGTTCGTACGAGACCATGTGAGACCAACGGTGTCCAGATGATGTTCATCTACACCTGCTGGACACGTCAGAGCAAAACAGTGCTGACGTGTCGTCACGGCTAAAAGTGAAGCATGAGAGTGAGCCGTATGCAAACATATGGTTGTAAAGTTGGCAGTTATATGCGTGTTGGGAGGAGGGAAGAGGAACTCCAACCAGGTTGTAGAGGTCAACAGAACATTCTCAGACTCTTTCAGTCAAGACAGGTTTTCCAAGCTTGTCCTGTCACATCATTTTTTTATTCTCGCTACGATATGAATTTTTCATATACCGCCATTCCGGTGAATAGCCCAAACACCTTTTTTGTGGGTCGAGAAAACGAACGCTATCACATTCCACCTCATCCAAGATATGGTTCCTGTAAATACTGTAGATGATAATGATGGTAAACTGCACCGATTATGAACACTAGGTTCAATAAATAGTCCTGCAACCATTATCATTCTCATCTTGAACTTAATAACTTCCACCATACTATAAGGGGTCATGCTTTTACCCGTGTCTGGACATGAAAAAAAACATGATACAGTCCTTATGACAGTACAATGGTCTATTTAAAGCCAATCAACTGCAGTTATTATTTTCTTATAAGAAGAAAATGCGGTTAAGTAAAAAAAAAAAAAATACCGTCAAATAATGATATGAAAATATTGTCATACCGCCTAGCTATACCTCCTGCTATAGAGTACGGAAAACTTCCCTGGGAAACGAGCAGAGAAAAACTTAAATACGCTCAACCTTCCTGAAGCAGCTTTTTTTTTCCTGAGCGGCCGAATCAATATCTTGAGGCGCGAATAAAAGAACTAATCAAGCAGCGACTGAGCATGAAAAGTTGAGCGCATTGACTCAAAGTTTGATAACAAAAGTGTCGGACTAGGAAAGAGAGATTGAGAAAGCTGATAGGAGGGATTTGTCCTTCCTTGCAACAGTCAATGACACATTCTGAACACGACCAACTGATAAGACCAGAGAGCTGCACCTCTAGTAACACATAGTCAGGTGCAGGTACTAGTGAGTAACGCGTTACTGTGTGAACCAACTATAGTGGTCCCTCGCTATATCGCGGATCACCCCTCGTTTTTTCTCTGATGCTTTTGTGTGTAAATTTGCATGTTCTTTTTACAGCGTACAGTATGAACGTGCATTGTGATTGGCTAAGGGAGAACCGTATATGTGTTCTGTGTCCTGATTGGCTAAGTACCAGCCAGTATAAGGTGGTATTGTGAGGTGTGCCAATGAAGGGGCCAGCTAAGTTTTGGAATTTGTTTTTTTTTTAAAGCGGGTCTAACAAGGCTCAAGACGCCAGAAAGGCTGAAAATCATTTACTTATATTGTACTTGTTTTTTTTTTATTCTGTGAAAACTTTGAGCTTTGAGAATTTTTAAATAAGAGAGAACTGTGAGAACATTTTCATGTCTGTATAATGTACAGTATACGTATAATAACTGTAAAGAATTAAGCTGATTACTTTGTGGATTTGGACTATCGCAGGTTATTTTTACAACATATCCCCCGCGATAAACGAGGGACCACTGTATACAACTTTAAGGCTCAATGCACTAAAACAGTATGTACAACTGATAGAATAGAATCATAGTTGAAATGGTCAAAACGGACACTACAGAGAATATTAACCAATTACAAACCATTTATCAATTAAAATCAAATCTGCAGCTAAAGAGATTCCTGCGACGACTGAGGACGAGAGGATACATTCGACTCCAGCAGTTTTTAAAGGTGATTTTTTTGCATATTTTAGTTTCAACACAAATAAAAGCAGTTACAACGTAAAGAGTCATGCGGACTGTAAATATTACAGATATATATATATAGACTACAATTATAGCTTTGTTTCTTAAAATACCGCAATAAAATCATTTTTGTGCCCCCTGTATCGTAATACCAGATTGTTGCCAATAAACACTCCTACTTTTAGCCAGTTTTTCCTCAAGTGGCAAATCACAGATCACTGATAAAATCCGGAACAAAAAACAAATTGCAACTACTTGCAATTTACTCAAGTTACCCAATTTCTTCTTGTGAAATACAGTGATAAGGTTGGTAAATATTAAACACCCTAAAATCAAGTTTGTCAAACTCAATGAGACACAGGGCTAAAATTGGAACTCTTGGGGGCTGAACAAATTGTATATTTACCAAATTTCCTTTAACAATTAGTAAAAAGTTCCAATTAAGCTCAGTTTTGCTGTTATCGGAAGTTAGTGTTTCATTGTTGACATCCATAATCTCTGTTCCCTTCGGCATCTTTGTAGTTCACCATATTAGTATGATCATTAATCTACTTTGATTGTAAGCGAAACATCCAGTGGGCCACAAAAGACGAAACCAAACCATGAGTTTGACAAACGTGCCTTAAACACATAAATAAAGGGCGACTATGATCAGAGGCGTATCATCCTGAGAATGAGATCTGACACAAGGATTTGCAGAGGACGACGATGAAGAATCGTGCCGAAACAAAGTTTTCAACAGAAAAACAAGCAGCTTACAAACGCACTGATAACAACGTACACAAACAAACGAGCGGTTCTTGGCTACGAACGCTGGACCATCAACATCCCGTGTCTCCCACTTTAGCACTGACATGTGAGAAAACAAACACAGCAGAACAACAGCAAAGCTGTTCCTTCCCTTTGCTCTGCCATCGCAGCTTCCTGCCTCGTCTTCAAAGCTGGTACCCGAAATCAGAGGGAGCCTCAAGAACTAACCCCCCATCCGTTCCCGAAGCAGCAGGCTGACATCACCCGCCATGTCTCCTGTCAACTACGACCTCTACAGAAGACTGGGAGACGGGAGGGGAAGACAGGCACGTGAGTCACGCCGAGAATCCAGTTATTGTCAAACACGAGAGTCTGTGGGACAAACAGAGGATGAACCAACGGACTTTTGAAAACAGATGACGTCATCCTCACGTGGACGACAGTGAGCCGGGTTCAAGGGCACGTTGTCATGGTCGCTCGGCCAAGCCACACACAAACAAAGCCGTCTCGGACATCAGACCAGCATGACTCGAATGAAACGACATGAACAACACGCAGAACTACAGACTCTAGACTCAGCCCTTTCTTAGAATCAATCACTCGTGTGTGTACACACACTTATAGTGATGTCACAACATTATCATTTTATGAGAAACACAATGGCACGAATGTCAGCAAAGGACTTCTAAATCAGCTGCCAAAAAGAAAAATCGGAATTGTTTCATGTAAAATAAAGTCTAGTTAATAATATCCCTTTCTGTTAATTTTTGTTATCAGTTCCTTCTTATCCTAAATCCCCAGAGGACGAAAATACACACCAGACAAAAGCTCGGGTCTCAAGAGGCTAATTGTTTTGTGCAGAGTCTGATATTAGTTCTGTTCATAACAATGTTCTGTATTTCTTGCCTCTCAAATGTTTTTTCAGCATTTGGGAAATAAATTCTGTTTTTTTAAGTTTTGGTTTTACAGTCAATGTTGAACACGTTAAAAATTAACTTTCAAAATGTGAACCATGTGCACATATCAGTTCAGGAAAAGAGTTTTTAAGAGTGCAACACAATGGAAATATATAAGGGCCATCAGAAATTGAAATCTCTTAATATGTGTAAGTTTTCAAACTTTAAAAAACAAAAGGTTATTTTCTTGATATTCTTCTTCCAATAATTCACAAATAACTTTTCTAAATTCCATGTCTTGTTATTTAGCCTTTAAAATTCATCATAAAAATGTTGGCATAATAGTGCAACGAGCATATGATAGCATGCAATGTAAAAGCACATGATAAAATAACCTCAACATTCATTGATTTCGAAATAAATCTTGTCTTTTTATTCGATTAATATAGATTTCAAGCTTGTGGATATTTTGATCAACAACGACGTCGCACTTTTATTCGTGCAGGTTTTTCCTTGATTCTCTGAGACTCCTGAATCTTGACCTTTTAAGCATATATTTTATTGGGTATTATTTTGATTGATGATGATATTACTTACTTACATAAGTGATCGTCTATTGTCGGAGGCAACATTATGGTAGCTAATAACTCTGATCTAATGACTGACACTTTAGGAAAGACAAATAATCTCACTTGGCCTACATATCACAAACTCTAAACATGTTTTCATGACTGATGCTTGCGTGCCAATATATTACCAAAAGGTCTTCCATGATGCAACTCTGGGTAATCTTGTTTTCTCCGACCCCGGGCATCTTTGATGAATACCACTCCCTTCTTTCACTCCATGAAACATCCACAACATGAATAGTCGCAGGAAGATTCAAAAAATTATTTCTATTAGTTTGTTCCTCCCCAGGTGAAATGCAAATGTGGGTTTTTTTTTTTAATGGACAAGCTGTCAACAAAAAAAAAAAGTGTTGGACAACTTTCTCAATAGTTTCAAGCGATGAATTATTAGTTCATCCTCGTGGATGATTAAGAAGCGTGAGCAGAAGGAAGAAAAAAAAAACTAATTGGTGCCATTACTGTGCGAGCCATAAAGATTCATTGGTGGAACTGCCAGGCAGAAAACACAAAGAACCTTCGTGAAGGAAGCTTTAGGAGTGAGGTATCGATGATAGATGGACCGTCCTTCTCTCCGCGAGGAAATATGATTTAGCAGTTTGATAACTCAACTGTCTACCTCGCGGTCGACTCTGACGGGGAGTTCGTCTTGTTCCGGCGAGCTGAGAAGGCATTATAAACAAGTACTTTCTCCGCAGGAGCTCATCCTGACCTGACAAACGGCATTCCTCGTGACCTTTTCCCTCATTGGGTGAGGAAAAAAAAAAAGGTCTGCATTCTCTCTGAGACACACACGTCTGTCTATCTGCTCCATGAACAACCAAACTGAAACAGTGTTTACATTCTTGCATCTCGCTTCATACTTCATCCGTCAGACTGCACGCGTCACAGCCGAGCAGCTCGACGGCGGCGCAGACGTACAACTAGAGAGACCACAATTAAAGCATCTTAATTTTCGACAAGAGATATTCTGTATTCTTGTCAGGAATGCTGCAAAATGGTGGATGGTCAGGAGCAGCTGCAGCACTGCAACAGGAAATGAACTCTGACATAAGAGCTATGGACTTTCGGGGGCCCCGCTGCATCCTGGGAAATTGAGCAGACTGAGAAGAGAAATGACCCATGTCAACTTTGTGGAAAACCAACTCGGAGTAAAAGCTCTTTACTCAGGGAATGGCACATGGATGCATTAATGTTCTCCGTGTTGAAACATGCAAGACTTTCAGAAACGCTTACATTGATCGACTAAGGCTGTGATGGACTGTATGAGCAGCTTCACATTTCTGAAGTTGAAAAAGAAAATGCCAAGTCACTGCAACACTGAAGGACAACAGCAAGCTGTTCCTTCCCTTGCACTGAATAAAATAATACATTCCTCAATGTTTATTGCAACACAAAAATAAACTAAAGAGAGAAAAGGGTCAATGTGACTTTTATCCGTCACTTCAGTCTTGATTAAGTTAGTAAACAGTTACAAGAAGGCTCAACTAGTAGCATATTTCAGGACTATAAAAGGTGCACAAGATTATAATGAGTATTAAGCAAAACTACACATACAAGTTAAACTTTATTCAACTCATTTACAAACACTATCAACATTGTTTAGTTGTATGGCTGCACGATATTGGAAATATGTGCGATATTCGTGTATTGGTGTTATTGCAATATTTTTACCTTCACCTAAAAATGTAGCCGCGTGCACGCGCAGCCTATATCACCAAATCAATAATAAATCTCACCTACTTCTACACGCACACATAACACTTTATGATCGACCTGATGCTAACAACTTAGCTCATTAGCATACAGCGAAGATGGACGTAGATTAAAAGTACTTACAATATGTTGCTTTGGCAAAGGAGGTTGAAATAGATGAGTGACTGGATCATTCGTGTGTGAGTAGCGTTCATATGTTAGTCTTACTTCCGTGTATATACTGAGCCGCACGCCAGCAAGATGCGTCGCCATAGCAACCGAGCCTAGACATAAACGACTACAAGACAGAAGTACAAATTGACAACTTTACAGAACATGACACCGATTGGTCAAAGTTCTGATTTAAGAAATGCTTGATTTGACTGATTGATTGATCAAAAAATTATTATTATTATTATGTTTATTGCACATGTTTCCCATATGCATATCGCACGTGCCAATATCACGATATCTATATTTTTTCAATACATCGTGCAGCCCTAAGACATAAAATGCATAACGCTAACTTCTTCAGTACATATTATTTTATATATAATACTACGGGACTAATGTGGCTTAGTAGTACTACACACAGCTAGGCTCAAGAAAGCGGTAATGCTCTGACATTCTATCGTGATGCTCCGAAAGCACAGCTTCGTAGCTTAGCAAAGACAAAATCAAAAATTTTGAGAGATTGAATTGACAAATGAATGCATTTGGCGCACCTGACTATATGTCGCACTTTTGATCTTTGACAAAATGTAACAATTGTGAGTTTGGATTATAGGCCGCAAAATACGGTGCGGTATCTTTAACCAACTAAAAATTTCAAATAATTCAGTTTCTCATCGATCATGTCCATTTGTGGCCTTTGAGGGTAAGGAGACAAAATGCTGTCTGTCTTTCTTCAGTGAAGATGGATCAGCAGATCCACAGATCAGCGAAAGCCACGGCTCAATAACAGGGATAAAAGAGCACCAGTTGGCCGAGGCGGTATTCGGGTGAGCCAGTCTTGATGGTAAAACCCATCTCTCCTTATACTCTTGACGGTCGCATCTGTTTTTTACGGCCGTTTTCCCGGCTGCGAGACAATTGTATGGACATCATTAGCTAAGTGGTGGCTGGACGACAGGCCGCGACGCGCCGATCAATAACAGCAGGCACGGCCATGCGCGAGCTGAACTCCCGCTTCCTCATCAGCCTGGGACTACCAGGAGCTATGGCCAGAAGCTGGGAACGGAGCAGATAAGCGATGTGGAGGTGTCGGGGGCCCGCTGCTCGCGATAACAGATGGCTATGAACAGCCACCTTATCTTTGCACTGTAAAGAGAATATGATGCGCACCGTCACACAGCTGAGCCCGGGTGACAGTTGTGTGTTAGTGTGTGTGTGTGTGTGTGTGTGTGTGTGTGTAGGTGAGAAGGTCGAGTTGTTTGTTACCAGCCTCCCTCCACATTAATGTGCTTAATGTGATATGACTTTTTTATTAATAGAGACCTCTCTGTACCAGAGGGGCCGACATATTAATATAGTCGGTCGGGGGTGTCGTTAAATGGTGTGGAACGTTAAGAGTATATTTGTTAAGGTTTGTATTGTTCGGCTAGGTTGTATGAAGCGACAAAAGAAGGTGTAACCATTTATATCGATTCCCTCGCTAGTATATGATGCCACCTGATAGCATACATTAGCTTAACTGTTATTAAAACTGCTATTTCCAAATGTGTTTTTTTGGTAGCATAATAGTACATATCAGTGGTCAATGACTTTTTTGTCATGAACACATCAACACAGTCCTAGCCTTAAATTATTTGTTATGATTGAACACGAGGCGTCTTGGTCTAGACTGGAACTCTGGGACTAAGGACTTCCCTTCAAGAAACTTATAGAACCTTAACAAGTCTAGCTGTGGCAACATCACCAACTCCAGATCAGCAAAATTCATATTTTAATAGACGGCTCCTGATATTTTCTCAAAGTCATCCCTTGTACAACGACACTAACATCAGGGTAGTAGTGTTTGAGTCAAATATTTAACAACTCCACAACTACTCGGGTGTTTAAAACTAAATAATTACCAACTTGGATGAAAATGTAAAATCTAGTTTTACATGCCATCTCACTAACCACCCAAGAGAAAACCACAATCTTTTCCATATTCATTACACCAGACAGGTTTCGACAGAGATTTAGTTTTGGCAGTGATGTCTAAAGACATACAGTATGTAGTGCTGACCCTTCTGTCACTCGACCCCCACTGACCTCCTAAAAAGAACATTTCATTAGTGGGAAAGCACAATTAAACAACACAATAAAATGGCTTCCATTGCCCAAGATTATGTTCATGAAAAAAATTACACAATCACAATTACAACAACGTTTGTCAGATGATATAATTGCAATGATATGATCGTACATTAGCAAGGCAAGGCGCAAAAGCCACACAAACTAATAATGAAGACCTGCCTGGATCCAGGTAGAAATACAAAACACAACCGTAATTGAATCATCCGTTCCTTTTCCCGTTTCCTAGAAACATCAATTATTTGTACGTTTTTGAGTATTCTGCTAACAGAAAATATGGATACCACTTCACCCAGGCTGTATGATGCAGGATTCATCCAACGTGTGCCGTGGCATCTCCATCGTTCACAACATCACAACTCACTGTGTCGCTGAAGCGTTGATGAGTTACAAGCCTTTGCATGCTTGGTGGTTGCAGAAAGCCACAACCACAGAGAGACAGTAAAAGCCTTTATTCATAATGACTATATTTAAATATCATCACGACTTCCTTCTACATGGTTTCATTGTCAACTTTCAGAGCACGAGAAAAGAAATCCCGTATCAGATTTCAAAAAGCAGACCTGTCATTAGCGATTAGTCAGCCTGGACCACGATGACGGCGGATTCAAACAATAGCTACAGCGTAAGCCACTTTGAAAATCTTGATACTAATATACAGAACATTTTGAGCACATTTTGAGCAATACACTTATTATTGCTGTTCCTTTATTTACAGAAAATATGAAACGCATTACCAACTGACAAGACAGTGATAGAAACGATCTAATTATGGAAATTAAATGTTTATTATATGATAATAATATGAGGTTTACTTAAATGATGGTAGCAACCACTATCTGGAGTTTTCACTGAATAATATGGAGAGTTTCAAACCTTGACGCTTGACCAATCACAGCAGAGTGGGTGTGGTTATGGTAAATGAGATTCAATCTCCAGAAAAAGTAAATGTTTTCAGTGGGTGGGACTTAGGCACATATTCTAATGAAAATATTTCAATTAAAAGCCTTTTTTTTTTTTTTTTTTTTTTACAATCAGACACATACTGATGAGTACTATCGAGGTCCAAAATCAACTTAAGATACCTAATTTAACACTTCTAATGGTTCTAATAAGAGTGAAACTAATGTTAAATGAAAGTAATTTAAGGAGTGGTTGAAAGCAAAACAAACCCAGATGACAGTTTGAGCTTTGAGGAATGTACTGTCGGTTATAGACAGTTAGGTAAATAAACACGTTGTTTGGCCCAGAACCACGTTTGCTAAAATATTTTGGTACCTCGTATCACTGAATTTGACACCCCTGGACAATGTGAAGGTGTTTGAAAGTCAAAACTACAGATTGGCATCATCGCGATAATCTTTTTTCCAGTGTTATTAAATCATTTTCATTATGGGCCAATCGGCACTGCAGAATTAACTTGAATATCTCCGACAACGTGGTGATCACGCAATTTAAAAATACAATCTAGACTCAGAAAACCTTGATTGTTGCCTGATTTAGACTGTCGAATTATAATAGTGCAAGCACAAGTGTTCATGTTGCTACTTTGATGGTGAATAATAGTCATTATGTCAAATCTCAGGGTTTGGTAAACAAGAATATGAAATGAGAAAAATGTTGATATTTTCGAATAACTGCGTTTCAGTTTGTTGACAAACTGGTGTTGGAATGTTAAACTGATAATGAGTCATTTTTTTTCTTTTGTGGTGACTAGAGCCGAACAGGTTCACCCTGACACCACGCAGACGTAGAACTTCAACGTATTTACTCGTCAACACGTTCTCACTGGCAGCGTCTCAATCCTAACGTCTCATCTTCGGACATGCTGAGTCATGGAATTCAACTGCAGTGGAGCCGCTGGTTCCCTTCAGTGATTGGCCGACTCCTGAGCTGAAAGGCTACATACCAGAAACACAGCCTGCAGCCGAAACTAAAAGCAGTTTACTGGTTTTTGTTCATTACTCAGCTCCTTCTACTGACAGGCTTACTTTGTGTGGTGGCTCCTTCACCACTCCTAGTTTCTCTGTTGTGTGCCTGGATCAGGAATGGCTTCCAAAGATGCCCCCCCAGTCGCACCACCTAAAACTAAAGGGTTAAAACATGTGTTCAGCCATCAGGAAATTGACATTTTAAAGTCAAACTACTCCAGACTTAGCTTTATAATTGGGTGAGACAGCAAAACAGCGCAAAAATGAGTCTGTCGATCTGTAATGAGCAAGTGTGGTAGGCAAGAGAGACTCTCGGTTCAACTGAGGCAGACACACTTTATCATGGAAATTCAGATACAATCACCCCAGAATGCACTTCTCCCTGCCTCATAATCGGCCCGAAGAACAAGGCGGCCATTGAAAAGGAGAGCGACTGTACTCGCGACCACCGAGCTGCTGCTATAATTAGCTCTTTTCTCCACCAAACACAGGGTTAACACCCACTTACAAGTGACCCCCTCTACATGGGGGGGAGGTATCTTTGGCGGCGAACACACCTGCCGACAGGTACAGAGTGAAACAGCAGGTAGGAGGCTACGGTGGTCGTAGACAAAAGAGTCATTGACAACAAAGAAGATAGTGTCGAGCATGTTCTCTCACGGAGAAGGAGTTTAGATACAGCCGCCAATGAAGCCAATAACGCTCAGTGGTCTTCGTCTTCATCCTTCTCCAAAATTACGCAATTAAAAACAACCATATACCTCCATTTATCTATCTATCCATCTACGGTAAGTAAGTAAGTAGTTTTTATTTATATAGCGCTTTTCCAGACTAGGGTCACAAAGCGCTTAAACAATCAAAACAATATTCAATAAAGTATATACTTTAAAGGGCAAGATAAAACTGATAACACAACAGGAGTTCCAGAAAATCAAGGAAAAGCCTGAACAAATAAAAACGTCTTAAGATGTTTCTTGAAGGAGTCAGTAGACACCATCAAGCGCAAAGAGAGAGGAAGATCGTTCCAAAGCTTAGGAGCAATGGTGCTCGTCTGTAACGTCAATCTTGTATTGAAGCCTCAACGAGAGGAATTGTTTGTGAAAAACTAAAAACATGTCTATGTTTGTTTGTAGCGGACTCTTAAAGAGCTCACTACACGGACCACGTTCAATGGAAAGCGGACCCGCAGACCATCTGCTTAAGAAGTGACAACGGAGGTTTGGGTTCAACTCCCTCTACAGAAGGGAGTTCTCTTCAAAGCAGGGCCACATCTCTGCCCTAGTTCTGATGAATGAAACGTGCCCTCCGCTAATCCCGGCAACATGTTCCGACGCGAGAATTCACAACATGATCCGGACGCCCAGAGGCAGGCCGACCAGGGCTGAGCCGGTCGACTACTGCCCGGGCAAATGGCACAACGATTAGAGGAAGACGAGCCTTCCTGGGCCGGTGTGATGCCGCTGCAAAGGGCCTAATCAAGGCGAGAACAGAAGTGCTGACAGATGCTAATTCATTTACCTGGGAGTACAGACTTTCTTTCAGTGTGTGCGCTGGTGGCACAGCGTGGAGCTGATAATAAAACGCATGAAAACGACCACAATTTAAAAAAACATACTGGCAGGGAACATTCAGTTAGATTCTAAATATCTGTTCTTTTAGTATCACGACAAAAACAACAAGTCTTGGTTTGTTGAAACTAATCTCCCAGCATTGACACGTCGTATAAAAGCCTGAATTTAAGACACACAAGAGGGAACATGATGAAGCTGAGTCTTGCCTCTGCTACATAATGACCTTTGCATTTGAAGCAACTCTTAACACAACTGAAGGCTACACAAGATGCTTGGAGGAGGAGACTTATGGACACCATTAGTAGCTTAAAGAATAATTTCTCAAACCCTCACAACGATGATGTTGAAAAGTCTTTTTTTTCCTGAAGGTATAGGTGACGAGTAACACTTAAAATGATATAAAACGAATGCATACAACGCATTTTATGTTTCATAACATAACTATAGATACCGTATTTTTTAGGCTATTAGACGCATCGGGTATAAGTCAGTTAAGCCTAGCGTTGTGATACCGCGGAGAAGACTCACACTATACCACAGAAGAAGACTAGCGTTGTGATACCTCGGCAGAAGACTCACACTATACCGCAGAAGAAGACTAGCGTCGTGATACCTCGGCAGAA
Source organism: Callionymus lyra (assembly GCF_982586985.1). Lineage (NCBI taxonomy): Eukaryota > Metazoa > Chordata > Actinopteri > Syngnathiformes > Callionymidae > Callionymus > Callionymus lyra. The sequence continues at coordinate 25,062,309 of NC_141824.1, forward strand.
GACTAGCATTGTGATACCACGGAGGAGACTAGCGTCGTGATACCTCGGCAGAAGACTAGCGTCGTGATACCGCGGAGGAGACTAGCGTCGTGATACCGCGGAAGAAGAATCGCGCTGTGATACCGCGGGTGAAGACTAGCGTCGTGATACCGCGGGAGAAGACTAGCGTCGTGATACCGCGGGAGAAGACTAGCATCGTGATACCGCGGGAGAAGACTAGCGTCGTGATACCGCTGGAGAAGACTAGCGTTGTGATACCGCGGAAGAAGACTAGCGTCGTGATACCGCGAAGAAGACTCACACCGTGATACCGCGAAGAAGACTAGCATCGTGATTCCGCTGAAGAAGACTAGCGTCGTGATTCCGCTGAAGAAGACTAGCGTCGTGATTCCGCTGAAGAAGACTAGCGTCGTGATTCCGCTGAAGAAGACTAGCGTCGTGATTCCGCGGGAGAAGACTAGCGATGTGATACCGCGGGAGAAGACTAGCGTCGTGATACCGCGGGAGAAGACTAGCATCGTGATACCGCGGAGGAGACTAGCGTCGTGATACCGCGGGAGAAGACTAGCATCGTGATACCGCGGAGGAGACTAGCGTCGTGATACCGTGGAGGAGTCTAGCGTCGTGATACCGTGGAGGAGTCTAGCGTCGTGATACCGTGGAGGAGACTAGCGTTGTGATACCGCGGAGAAGACTAGCGTCGTGATACCGTGGAGGAGACTAGCGTCGTGATACCGTGGAGGAGACTAGCGTCGTGATTCCGCGGGAGAAGACTAGTGTCGTGATACCACGGGAGAAGACTAGCGTCGTGATACCGCGGGAGAAGACTAGCATCGTGATACAGCGGAGGAGACTAGCGTCGTGATACCGTGGAGGAGACTAGCGTCGTGATACCGTGGAGGAGACTAGCGTCGTGATTCCGCGGGAGAAGACTAGCGTCGTGATACCACGGGAGAAGACTAGCGTCGTGATACCGCGGGAGAAGACTAGCGTCGTGATACCGCGGGAGAAGACTAGCATCGTGATACCGCGGAGGAGACTAGCGTCGTGATACCGTGGAGGAGACTAGCGTCGTGATACCGTGGAGGAGACTAGCGTCGTGATACCGTGGAGGAGACTAGCGTCGTGATACCGTGGAGGAGACTAGCGTTGTGATACCGCGGAGAAGACTCGCATCGTAATACCACGGAGAAGACTCATGTCATTATACCGAAGAGGAGACTAGCATTGTGATACCCCAGAGGAGACTAGCATTGTGATACCCCAGAGGAGACTAGCGTCGTGATACCGCGGAGGAGACTAGCGTCGTGATACCGTGGAGAAGGCTTGTGTCAATGTACCATTATCACATAAGAAATGACCTATGCTATACAAAAGTGCTGAAGTTATTTATGTAACAAAATAACAGGCAGTTTTAATGCCCCCAGAAAAACTTAGATCAATATTAAACTTTTCGGATTTAGAATTGACCAAAATAAAGAACATTTAGTTTTGGATCATGGCAGTTGTGATGCATGAAGGCCATGATAACGGGTGAAAACAGTTCAAAGAAGATCGGACAAATACTAACAACAGTAAAATTAGCAGCGAGTACCAAGTACCAGATCGAGACATCCCTGCAGGAAACTATTGTGAAATCACATTCCGCGAGACTCGTTGCTGACCGTGCAAGCATGTCAGAAATACGATGCTTCAAAAAGTCTAACACTCCTTGTCAGTCCAAGTGTATTACGACAGATTCTCTCAAAATGAACAGATCATGTGACTAGCTATGATTTTTTTTGCAACATGTTTTTATGTAATGGCAACATTACATTTCTCTCCATTACATTAAAGTAAGTAAGTAAGTAATTTTTATTTGTATAGCGCTTTTCCAGACCAGGGTCACAAAGCGCTTAAACAGTCAAAAAAATATTCAATAAAGTATAAAGGGCAACTAATGTGTTGATTTGAGTGCATCTCAAATAGATCTTGGACTGTATTGTATATATCAGTATATAGTCTGTTTCTACTTTTAATAAAGAGATTTACATTAGAAAATGTGCTTAAGCCCAGCCCATTGGAAACACTTGTTTTCCTGGACCACACCCACTCTACTGTGATTGATCAAACACAAAGGGCTGTCACCATGCATCATCAATTCTTGAAATCACCACCTCCAAGGGACTCGTTGTATAAACAGTGTGGGGCGTGATTACAACTCCCTGGAGGAGTGAAGACCATTATTACATCATAATGGACGACGCTCTCGTAACCTCTCGTTCGCCGGACTTACAGCATCTTGGAGAGGAAGACTTTAACATTTGAAACATGCGAGTAAGTCAGGAGAGTTGGGTTTTAACATTAGTTGCCCTTTAATCAAGTATCTATCATTATCTCTACATTTCTGAGGTATTAGCTTGTTGGTATCTTAACACAACCCTGTAATGCGACTGAAGGAACCTTTGAGCAAACACCTAAAGGGCTCCATAATAGTGAGAAAACAATGTTTCTAATTCATTGTTGACCCTTCATTAACGTGTTTCTGATATCCTTGTTTGAAAGGCAAAGCAGTTATCTTGGACTAAAAAAGATATTTTAATCAATGGCCACAGTTGAGTTGGACAGTTATTCCACCAGCGTACACATTAATGAGCTGAAATCTTAAAATGTGTCAGTTTGAGATCATCTCAAATGGACCTGGGTCCGATGTGAGGTTCAGTAGCCCTTCTTGTCGCCGGTGACACAGCAAAAGTGACCCTCAAACCTCAAAGTTCCTCTGACATTTGACTCATCACCTGTCTCTTATAAACAATCCAGCGGTCAGGATCGATACCGTATACAAACATCTCTCTGGTGGGGAAGACACCCAGAAGTCCAGCAGTCCGACTGATAAAAAAAAAAGGGAGTGGCTGGCCAGGATGACCACTCTGTCTGTGGGAGTGGTGTTACTGCTCTGACACATCTGTGACTAGGTTCTGATCCAAAAATAGATTAAAACAATTGACATGGTGAGGTCACCCTGGTTTTTAAACCAAGCAGGTAAGGAGTCAGCCCCAGCTTAAGAGACCCACATGGATTTTCTGCTGGCTCAAGGGCCAGAGGACTGAGACAAGGGTTTAAGATCCATGGAGCCTCACGAGAAAGTCTTCATTGTTCCTATATGTAGGACAAAGTGGGGAGTTTCTCCAGGCCTGACAGCACCATCACATTCTAGGTCAAACACCCCCTCCTTCCACCCCCCTTTTTACGAGCCCCCCAACTTTTGATAAGAACATGCACTAAGAACCCTAAGTGTTGAAGGGCGTAGAACTGCAAGAGGGGTGCGAGGGTTGAGCCCACATGCTGCAATGTGCAGATCCACTGGAGCATGTAAACGCCTCGAACGCGTTTGAATCACCAGAGAACTGTGGCTGGAAGATTGTAAAAAAGAAGAAAAAAAATGGACATACCATCGCTGAACTGCGTCCTCTCCGTGTGGAAGTCTGTTGAAAACACTCCCAGCGATCGGTTTTTTGTCTCGTCAGAAACAAAAACCACTTCCCGAGCTCGTTCTATTCAGAAGTTTTCATTTGCATGAGTCGATTTCTTCTTCTTCTCTCCGGGTCCGAACCGAAGCTCGTCACGAGCAGAACACGCTGAAGAAAAATTCGGTCCAAAGTCTCTCACACACCAGGCTGGAGGAAAAAGGGAGGAGGCGCTGGAAAAGTGCTGCTTCGGTGTGTTTTTTTTTTTTTTTCCTTCTTGGTTTTTTTTTTACCACCACGTTGTTTTGACCAATTATTATTTCCTTTGTTGTGTCCAAAATAAAAGATCCGGAGGAGCCGCGAGCCTGGAGGCAGCACAGCGACGCGTCCAGACAACACTCGGAGGTTCGGGTTCTGTTCGCGAGTGTTTGGTTCCGAGCAGCGAAACGTGTGACGCTGTGTGTGGAAGTCTATTTTCTGTCAGCTTCCCAATAATGGCGGACCTTCTCCCGAATCCAGCATCTCCCCTCCCATTCACACCAGCGAGGCAGAGAGAGAGAGAGAGTCTCGCCCAGCGGTGTGTGCGCACAACTACAACACGCACTCCTTCAACACCCACATTCATGCCACTCGGCTTTTATTTTGACGGGTTGGTTTCCGGTATCTGCCATACGAGAGAAATAAGAGGAATTTTATTGTTGTCAGAATCACAAAATAATTTCTACTTAGGTTATTCCTAAGACCCCAGAATCATTTCCCACCCTTTTTGTTTTGTTTCAAAATAAGAACCTTTTAAAGACTATATTACAATACACATTACACTGTTCACCTCAGGAATAAATAAATTATATATTTATAATCTAATTTTATAGAGCAGGTGAAATTATCTTTACCACCTCTTTAATGGACACCCCCCAAAGACAAAATATGAAGTAAGTAAGTAAGAATTTAGTATTTATAGAGTGCATTGTCACAAGTATCACAAATCGTTAAACAATCCAAAAATACCCAATAAAATAAATACTTAAAAGACAAGACAGAGACAAACACAACACAAACAATTACTGTTTTCCTGTCATAAAAATGTGCTCAATTTAATGTTAGTTTAAAAAATATATATATATATATATATATATATATATATATATAGATATATTATGGGTATGTATTGGCTAGAATATGACATTACGATACAAGTCATAATACAGGTTGCAATCTATTACAAGTGAGTAAGTAATTTATATTTGAGCTTTTCACATACTGTAGGAACATGTTGTTTTTTAACTATTGCACAAGTACTTGACTCACGTTGCGAAATTTACAAAACACTTGACTCATGAAAAAGTTGTTACTGCTCTCATTTGTTGAACAACAAAACGCCCAAACATAAGCTTTCAAAGCTGCTGAAGGCTATTGTATCCTCTTGTCCTCAGTTATAGCCAGGATCAGTCAGGATTTCACTGTATATATCGCTGTATCAATATTTTCTCTAACCCCTAATATGTATATTAATGTATATACTGTATATATATATTGTAATTTTCTCAAACAAAAAAACACACTTCAACAATACACATATTTAAAATAACAGAAAACACAATAAACGTAATAAAAATCAAACAATAAACGAAAATACAAATACATCCACTCACTCCCTTGCACTGCTGTATCTGTAAATAAATATTTACAAAGATGTAAAAACAAAACACATAAGCGATTTTCATATTTACTTGAAATAAACAGATTTAGATTCTAATCCTCATGAAATGAAACGTTTAAGAGAAAATAAAAAAGTATAAATGAAAATGTTAGGAGCTAACGCTAGGTAGGATTTTTGGGAAATTTGTGAGTGTCTTCGGGAAAAGCTTCTGAAAATTTGAAGATTAATATTTATATTATAACGACACGATCATAGTGTTGTACAAATAACAATATTTGCTCCTTTTAAAATGCATTTTAAAAATACAATTTCATAGAATGAACCTAATGCATTATGAATCCATGTAAACGTGCTTATGTGTTCATCACAGCAACTTTCAAAACTCATGATGGAATCTTAAGGATAGAAACTTGAATCAAATGTTTTGCCTTTTAGCTCAGCTCTTTGCTCTACATGCTCCAATCATTTCACCAGTCAAGACTAAGACAACTAGATTAACTGTGCCACCAGAAAAAAGGATTTCAACTCCTACTCGGACAGGGAATTTTGGCCCTCAATTGTGTATTTTGGTTATTTTCACTTTCACTGTTTCGATTGGTTGTTCGTCTATTCAAGATCCAACGTTAACCAGAGATGTCCAGGGAGTCCTCAACCTCACTCCTGAATTAGCTGCGATAGGCTGCAGCTTGTGTATTTAGATGATCTTCTTTTTTTAATACAAGTTGAGCTTTAGTGACTGTCACCAGATCTATTTTATGGTACAGATAGAAATCCAATATTGTCCTTGTATCTAATTTGCTACGGTGCAGCAAGTTGACGGATTGCATCGTCCCTTTCTAGCTTGAGAGGGAAATAAATGAAAGTATTAATCTGCTCTTGGCTTTGCTTGCATTTATTTGTTCTATTTGTCTCTCAACACTTTCTTTTACAACCACAAGCGATGCAGAAATAGAATTATTTGTCATCCCCAAATGGATTTCAATGTTCCACGGCTTCATCATAAATTTACTGTGAAATCATCCGAGCACTTCTCGCTAAATCATTATTGAGCAGCGCGCAGGAAAATATTTAATGCTTTACCTGGGAAAATCAATAACTTCAAAGGTTACTCCCACTTCTGTGCGCTTGTTGAGGGTGATGAAGTGATGAAGTTTCTCTTCTCAGTTTCGTAATATGAAAGAATAAATCAATGACTGAGTGAGACACGTGTCTCTCTGTAGCTTAGATGTGTTTGAAACAACATGCAGAAAACAAACTGATCCTTATGGTTAAGAACTCTGAGTCAATATTAACCCGTAACACTAGAAGTCAGGGTATAAAGCTACTTAGCTAACCTAACAAAGATTACTGATATTTTATTTTTTGACAGATTGTAACATGATGTGCCATTTTGAAAAATGACAAACCCAGAGTGTTCCGATCAGGTCCATAGGCTATTGTCCAATCACATCACTTGTTGTGTCCTCAGCAATATTTGCACGACCCTGAGAACACGGAGCTAGATTAGCAGCAGGTCAAAGTCTGTGTTTAATAATTTGCCCCAGCTTTCATTCCAAATCAGATTCTTTCAAATTAAATGAATTAATAAATTAATGAATGATTTAAATAAATGAGTGCTGTGTAAGCAGTTTTTTAGAGAACGTGTGTCAGACTTTCGATCAGATCTAAATTTTTGAGCATGATGCATAAACATCATTTGTTGTAGCATCAGCATTACAGTCTAAATCATAATCTATTTATAATACTGCATGTCTATTTCATAGCATATGCCCCTTGAAGTCCCACATGTAAACACCAAACAAGGTTATTAAAGGTAAATCTAGAGCATTTGACTTATACTAAGTCAATTTATGATAATAATTATAATTATGTAATTATATATTTCAATCGGATTTGTAATATTCCTTTAACGTCTCACGTGATCCAAAACACGACGCAAAGGCAGTCACCCACTGGAGAACTCTGGGTTCTGTAGTTATATGTAGACTTCGGGGAGGTCTAACTGTGAGTGTATACACTACATCCCCCATGATGCAACTGAAACCTAGTTTATCGTTGCACTTCCGGTTAGCCGTGAACGATAGCGGACGGGCGGTCAAAAATACATTGATGTTCGAATTAAACTAACCTAAAAGCCTTATTTAGCGTTTGATTCTGGAGTTTCTGAGGTTGATACATAGAAGACAAAATGGTAGGTATCTCTAAAATGTGCTACATTACCTGCCAGTGTAGCGTTTAGAAGTAGCTATGCGCGGTTGAACCAGATACGATGCTAACTCAGAATGTCAGAATTCCTAACGTCTGCTCATCTTTGTTAGAACAGTGTGTGTTTGTATACAAATATATTTAGAACGTTAACTCTATGCAATTGACAGCGCTATGCGGCTGTCTTTAATTTGAATTAAAGGGTGTGGTTTTGTGACTACTTACTATAAATATATTGTTAGAATGTGACATTTATGTAAATACTTGACATCTATTATTTCCCTGTCTCTTCCCTCACTGTGATGCCTCGTCCTCCCCAGATCCGATTCATCTTGATCCAGAATCGAGCTGGAAAAACAAGACTTGCCAAATGGTACATGCAGTTCGACGATGATGAGAAACAGAAGCTGATCGAAGAAGTTCACGCTGTTGTGACTGTGCGTGATGCCAAGCACACCAACTTTGTGGAGGTATGGAGAATAAAAATAGATATATGTTGAGATAGAAGCTAGTTTGACGTAATTCCTTATGCTTGTTTTAGAATATATGGATGTGAATAGATGCAGATGCTAGTGTAGATAGTTTTATCTAATGATTCCCCACAACATTTGTCATCCTATGAAAGCTTTTCTACATCCATAATGACTGGAACCACAACGTCGTGTCTGTGGCGAGCTCTTAGTAGAGTTTGTGGTTCACTCTTCGGCTACCTCAGCATCAATGAGTCAAAACCAGAATCCTCCTTATGTCAACCTTATATCAACCTTGCAGTAAATCTGGTCACTTAAACAATAGTTTGTCATCCATGTTTACGCTTTCCTCTAACAAGCATTACAGAAATGTGTATTTGTTTGGCCATTAACAAAAATATTTTAAATTTAAGATCCAACACAAATCTGATTATGATATTCTGCTTTGTATATCTAACCTTCAAATTCTGCTACAACACCACTTTAATCTGATTATTCATGGGAGGGGTAAGAAAATATAAATACACTTACATATTTATTACCTTTTCTTTTAATAAAGCATCTACAAAATATATAATTTGATGTTTTTATTTACAGTTAACAGGCAAATATTTATAGTGTTTATGTCAATTAAACTTCCATCATCTAAATGGCAGCAGTCATTACGTCATCCGCTGCTAAAGGAACAACAACATCCTGATCACTGAGGACAAGAGGATACAGTCGAAATCAGCATTCATATTTTTAAGTCTTAAAAAAGTAAATCATATTACATTTTTAAATTTCCACTGACTGCAGTAAAATCCTTTAGGATCCTAGTGATGACTGAGGGCGAGAGGATACAGTCAACTTCAGCCGCTTCTAAAGTGGATGTTTGGACAAATTTTCGTTTCAAAACAAATGAAAGCAAGAGCCTTGTTGTCTGTAAATTGTGCAACATCAGAGTCAAGTACTCGGACAATACTACAAATGTATCCTTGTTGCTCCAGTATTGCAATATTTCGCAATATATCATTATCCCTGTATAATGATTCGTATTGTATATATATCCTATTGTTGCCAATACACACCCCAATTATTGATCAACCTGCATTAATTTACGAGATAATTGCGCTGTATTGCGATCTGTAGGAACAATGATATATTGTTTGTATAATGTAACAATGCCTTTAATGGCTTTTACAGCAAAACAAATTGACCAAATACTTTTTCTAATCAAATGTGAAAGTGCTTCTAAAAATACGAACAAAAAATGTAAACTTATATTAAAAATGCACAATGAAGTGCATTAACATCTCAAACAACCTGAGGCACACATGAAATATCCAGTATCTGTCAGTGTTCAATTCTCTTTACTTTAAACTTTGTTTTAAAGCCAAAATGCATCCAAATATTGGCTTTAAAAGCAGAGGAAACCTGTTGTATCCCTTTTGTGTTTTGTGTTTAATCATCTGTACAATAATAAGATTGTTTGTGAATTGTCATGTATGCAACATAATAATAACAAATAAAAATCACAATAAACGCTAAAGTAAAGAAAAAGGATCAAACCTTATATTTTCTGTTGTACATGTTCAAGTGATATTATTTTAATGTTCTTGGGTTCTTCTCTGAGTGTGTGACAATCATAGTTTGAAGTCTTTAAACAGACTGACAGGTTGTGTTTACCCTTCAGAGCTGGGAAACAAATCTCATGTAAATCTGCTGTTATTGTACTAACATGAGACTAAGGACCTGTGTGAACGTTCTCACTTCACAGTTCAGGAACTTCAAGATCATCTACCGGCGCTACGCCGGCCTGTACTTCTGCATCTGCGTGGACGTGACCGACAACAACCTGGCATACCTCGAGGGAATCCATAACTTTGTGGAGGTAACACAGACTCGCACGCAGCACATGATGCATAAAAGCTACTCAGTAAGTGAAGTATGATGATTTGGTCGACATGGTCTGATTGATTTTTGGAATGTCGGTAAATGATTTCCTTCAAAACATCCTCTCCGTGACTCTTGCGCTCGGACAGAGATGCACTCTGGACCGTCTACATAAAGACTTCAATTATTCATCTACAGAGAGGAGCTGGCTGCAGATATCAAAGAAGTCTTAAACTATCAAGTTTACTTGTAGTTTAGTTTCGTCAGAACACATATGGAGCAGACCTGGGCAAAGGCCTGGGGGCCACATGCTGTCTTCTTAATGTATTTATGTGGCCCCTCATGAGGTCAAAACTTACATTTTTATTTTGCTTTTATTTTTATTATTCATAATGATGGTTCATGACTAGTTCAACTTTTAATATGGTTATAGGGTTCTGCTGTAGATCTTTTATCCTATTTATTGAATCTCGAAAATATTTAAGAAAAAATAGCTTTTATGTCAGAATTTAAAAACAAATTTTGATTTATTTTTGTATTCTCTTTATATTTAGGCTTTTTTCTCTTTTATTTTTTGTTTGATGGCCCCTTACAGCAGTCACTGTATAAATGTGGCCCCTAAGAAAATGTAATTACCCACCACTAGAGGTCTAGGTAGTTGATGATGCTGATTTGTATGTGTGGGTATTCGTCTCTCTACAATGTCGATGGTCTCCTCAGGATCCTCTCGCCTAGACAGCGGTGTGAAAGCATTTGTGCCCGTTGTGTGATTGAGTTTGACGCCTCTGCTCAACGGATTCTAACATTTGAGTTTCTTCCTCAGGTGCTGAACGAGTATTTCCACAACGTGTGTGAGCTCGACCTCGTGTTCAACTTCTATAAGGTAAAGTCAGATGATGGAGGAAAGTGATGAGATTGATCTCGAACATTCAGAAGAAGGTTTTCGTCGCGGGTTTATTGTTGAGAATCCGACTGAAGCTGCACGAGTGTCGACGATGAGCCTGCAGATCATGTTTCTGATCAATGCACTCCATCAATACTGAACTTGAAACAGAGAGTCAAGACTCTTCTCTCGTGTCCTGGATCGATGTAGTCGTAGTAAATATGTAATCGACACTCGACTACGAACCTCTTAAGCAAAATGCTTCATCTGCTCATTGTGAGAACATCTGATCCCATGTGAGTTTCGAGGTTCACAATCCGACCTAAGCTGCTTGTCGTGTATGACATGAAGCTTCTTGAGAAGTGAAACCGGATTGTTGCGACAGGTTAGTAAAGGAGGCTGTTTAACCAGAAGCATCTCTGCTGCTTCACTAATCACCTCTGGTGTCTGAGCCCACACGGCAAATTAAATCACCAGCTACCCACGTCTGCTGGCGCGGTTTGATGTGTTACAACAGGATATTGACAAACAAGACAAACCCGCAATTGTCTGCTGCTCCCCGAATATTTCACAACTCCGTCGCCCACTTGTGTCGGGCGCTACAACTGCCAGACGTGGCACTTGTTCAGCCGCGCTGCAGAGATGCCTTCAGGCTCCTTCACTTCTTTTCAGGAAACGTTATTTTAGTTTGTCATTCACTGCAAAATTCTACTTTGAAAAAGAGGCCGTTTTGGTCCTTACTGAAGACGGTAACCATGGCAACTGCTGTTTGAAAAGTTATGAGTTAATTTAGAATCAAGCGCGTTTCTATTTAGAGCTCCGGCTCCACGCTAACCTTGAGTTTTATCTCTTGACCCTCAAGACATTCACCACAGTTTGGTTGCTTTTGAATTTAAGACGTTTTACTATGAGAATAATTTAAAAAGAACTTTGACGTTGCATGAGTCAGTCAACCTTTGATCAAGGATCAGTCTTCTCTCCCCAAAACATTTACTCCGACTCCTATTCAATCATTGTAATCCCCATCCTTGGTATCGTCCAGAGCCTCCACCCAGACGGAGAACTCAATTAGGTCTAGGAGTCAAAGAAAATATTCATACTTGAATATATTACTATTGTATCTTTTGTCTTTGTTATTTGTCTTTGATCTATGTTCTTTATCTTAAGACTTAGATTGTGTCTTCTTTTTATTTATTTTTATTTCTCTTTGTTCTTGTTCTTATTTTTATGAATAATTGTCTGTATTGCTGTGTCTAATTTGAAAAACAATTTCCTGAGGGATCAATAAAGTTCTACCTTACCTTACCACATTGTCAAGATACCGTATTGATAATCAATAGCACTGTAACAAATGAATATATATTAATAATGGATGCAAATATTCATTACTTTTTAATATAGTTGCAACTAAACTACCTGCAGCTAAATGGCAACAGTCATACTAAGGACAAGAGGATACAGTCGTCAGATTATAAAGCTATTATTTTGTCACTCGCTGTAAATTCTGAAACGTCGGAGTCTACTACAAATATAAGGTAAGGTAAGGTAAAACTTTATTGATCCCTCAGGAGGTCTCCTTCGGGAAATTGTTTTTTCCAATAGCCAGCAATTTTTCATAAACAACAAAAAAAAAAAAAAAAAAAAAATAAGAAGAAGAACATAAAGAGAAAGAACACAATTACACAATCTAAGTCTAAAGATAAAGACAAAGAACATAGGTCAAAGAAAAACAACAAAGACAAAGGATACAAAGAAAAACAACATATCCTTGTCCCTAAAGTATTGCAGTATAACGAACAGTATTGTGATACAAATTGTATTTTCGGATTCTTGCTAATACACCGCTGACTAAAGAGAGTCCAGCTCTGACTCGTCCTGTTCCCTCCTGCAGGTCTACACGGTGGTGGACGAGATGTTCCTGGCGGGCGAGATCCGGGAGACCAGTCAGACTAAAGTCCTGAAGCAGCTTCTCATGCTGCAGTCGCTGGAGTAGAAACCTCCTCAGAATAACCCATTTTTTTTTGTTTACATTCAAATAAGTGTAACCTGAAGTCACTATATATATTCTGTATCTCTAGTCCTCAGCTGACATTTCAACTCTAATCATGATCCACTTTATATTCGTTGTGTGGCGTCAGAATCCTTCTATGACAAGCGAGCACCAGATGGAAGAGACTGGATGACTGTAGTCCAATCGTGACATAGCGTCGGCGTCATCTTAACGTTAACCCTCGAGCTCACGTTCAGTTGTCACGCCGACCTGACGCCGACAATATAAGGGCATTTCAGGTAATCCAGATTACTCTCGGTAATCTGTGTCCTACTTAAAACAGGTATTTTGGTGAAACAAAGTGTTGAATATTGTCATTCCAGAGATGTTACGTCAGTGGTCCAAATGTGTTGAGTACCATCTATGTCACTTATGAAGTCCAACGTGTGTGTGGATGTTTGCTTTTATCGATGACGTCATTCTCCATGTTCTCCCGTCAGTGTATGTGTGAGTGATATTTGAGTGGATCATTACGTCTCAATACATGTAAATAAATGATCAAGTCAAAGTCGGATTCTTCTGTTTACATGTGTCTTACAATAAAACGTCACTCTTATAAAATTAGGATAATGTTAACGAGGCTCGCGGGAAATTACAAACGTCACGTTAAAAAATTAAATTGAAGTTCACGCAGGGTTGTGAGGCGCCACCTGGTGGCCAAAGCGATTCTCACCGCTCAATATATGACGTCACACACTTGTCTCAGGTCAATAGAGGTCGATCAATTCTCTTCTGCTGAAGAGCACTCAGACTGATGCTTGATGGACACACGAGCATGAAGGTTGACAGAAGACGTTCAATCTTCATCACAGACGCACTTTGTTGACCGACGGTGCTGAGAGTTGAGGTGAACAACATCAAGACACCAGATTCCTCCAACTATCGGTTCTGAATTCAGATTCAAATATTAATAGTTTTTTTTAAAGCATTCAAGTTTCCTCCCCTGTGAAGTTTTAAGTTGAATTTCATAAGGAAATGATAATAAAATATTCAAAAGTAACAAGAAAAGAAGCTAAATTAAACATAAAGCAATGACTCCAATCCAACACCTTTGAGGAAAAAAAAGGGAAATATTTGGTGTTAAAAGTGTTGAGTGAATAAAGCCCGCCCTGATCCAGAGTGACACCTCATCCATCCACACCAAACAGACTCGGAAAGCTTTTGAAAGAGATTTTACTGGGGACAGCTTGATTGTTACAACCGACACCCTCACAGACGAACCATGTCAACACCTCGGGTGAGACTCAGCAGAGTCAAGATGTACAGTTCGACCGCACCACAGGCGACCGCCGAGGTGACTGAACCCAGACTTGCGTTGCCATGGCAATGCAAATAACTCCTTGTTACACATGCGAACGATGATACAAGACGCTGCAGCATCTCCTCTCAGCGGGAGGTTTTAAAAAAAAAAAAGAAAAGTAACTCACATTTAAAATCTTTATTTCTCATATAGTTCTCAGTAAAATGTACATTTCTATAGTTACAGCATATAAACAGAACATTTGAAAGTAAAAGTGCACTTGCAGAAGGAGACAAACTAGCACACGATGCAGATGATGATTGGACTGGTGATGTCTGGAGGACGAGAAACTTCGATTTGTCTCGACAGCAGGACGGGAGTTTCAACTAAAACCAAATCCTTCTTCGGAGTGAACCACGGCGCCGACGCAAGCGGATGATTTAAAGACGACAGAAAGAAGAAGTCGGAGTCATTAGTGAAGACGAATCTTTTTGAGTCACGATGACCGTTTAAATGAGAACGCTCTGATGATCAGTCCTGGTCGAAGTCATGAAATCTATTGCTCGTCTATTCGAGATATTGTGGTACCAAAGTTTGCCTTAATAAACAAAGATTATTTTATGTTGACATCAACCTTTTACTTGTATTACCTTCAATAGAATGAACTTAAATGTAAATAGAAGTCAGTAAATCAGATTTTGTGCTTTTCGCTTTTCTTCAGCATTTCTCAACTTTTGACAAACTGAAAAACATCTGGATGAAAGTTTAACAAGACGGTTCTGGACGGAATCATTCGATATTTGTCGTTAACAAAACGAATTAAATAAAAATAAGTTTGAAAAGTATTGTAAATTTGAAAAAAAAAATGTTGACTGTGCATTAACACATTTTAAATATCCGTTTAATTTTCTTTTTCATAACTTTTAAGCTAAAAAAAAAGGAAGAAATAAATATATAAAATAGAGAAAATTTAGTTAATAATTGCTTCCCATTTATTCATGTCATTACAGTAGACAATTCAAAAAGTCTTTTCGTATGTTTCGCTAGTAGTTTTGTTGTTGTTTGTGACATGATGGTGAAGTGAACGTCCTCCTGACAACCTCACCAGAAGAAGAAGAGTCCGGCCTGCGTGAGGAACCGTGTGGGCGTCAGAACCTGTTCCCAAACACATGAGGCTCGACCCAGAGTGGTTCTCCTGTGACGTCCCAGAACGAAGAGTCTCACAGCAGGAGTGAGAACGAAACCTTCGGGTAACATTATGACCTCGTGTTCGTTTACATTTGATGTCAATACAGTGTTGAACCGTTTCAGAGCCTGACATTTGAAAGTGGAAACCTCTGACTGGAGGAACCGTGTTAAAGCTGAGAGCAACGTTTGCAGAGAAGGATGGACATCGTTTATCGTGAGTATTAAAGAAAAAGAAAGTCAGTGACTAAAACCGAGAATACAGATGTTGGAGCAGCTTTACACTCCAACATCGACATGTCCTTGTTTGGTTAGAATCTTTTTTTTTTTTAACTTCATCAAGAGTCTTTTAAGTCCAGGATCCGAGATGATCTCCGAGCGCCTCACCAGACGTCGGGGGTCGTCCAGGTGGTCTGGGGTGTGCACACCACTGTTTTCCAAAAACACCGCAAAACACCTGGAGCTGCAGGAGAAGGAAGATGAGACCCAAAATATGTTTCCGACCCGAGGTCCCGACTCGTGACTGACCTGTCCAGGGCGTCCCGTCCAGCTCGGGCCTGTGAGCGGAGGCGAGGTCGACGCCGGCGCCACCTAGCAGTTGCAATGCTGCTTGTTCTGTGTGGCGTTCCCTCGGGGCTGTCGCAGCTGCCTCAGGGAAGCGTCTCCGTACTGGATGCCGGAACCCATCCTCTCTGGATCCAGCTCACCTTCACAATGTTCAGGATCAAAGGAGGCAGGGGACAGAAGACGGCGTCTCAAACATCAATACCTGATTCTATCTTGTTGAGGATGGTGCGAGCGCACTTGAGGAAGCCGTCCTCCACGTTCTCTCCCGTCAGGGCGCTGGTCTCCAGGAACATCAGCTCTGCGTCACAACATTCCTTTTTAAAAAAACATCTCACTAAGACTTCCAAGAATCCAAAATACCGTTCTCCTGAGCGAAGCGCGAGGCCTCCAGGAACGTGACCTCTCTGTCGGCATCCAAGTCCTTCTTGTTGCCGCACAGGATGATGACGATGTTGGGACTCGCCAGCGTCCGGGCGTCGCTCAGCCAGTTGGTCAGAGCGTTGTACGTCTCCCTGCTGGACAGCAACACAACACACGGCGGGTTAAAGACGGAGACACCGACCTTACTTACGGTGCCAACAACACAGTGAACACCCCATGAAGTCACTGCTTTATTTAGCAACAAATGATTAATCGCTACAATACTGAGTTTAAATCCGACGTCTATGTTGCCATGTCAAAAGTGATCGGCAGCTGTGATTGGTTGGCTGGGCGGCAAAGCAGTGCAGGAGTTGCTAAGGTCATCATTACTCGTTGAAAGGGACGCACTTTCTTCACTGGTTTCTCTTATAAATGCGGGGGATTTAAACTGTGATAAACGAGGGACCGCTGTAGTTCATCTTGGATGACAGTTCAACAGTTCAATACGCCCCAACACTCCTCCGAAAAGCCAAACCTCTAAATAAATACATCATGATGAACCTAAACACTCAATCATTTTTTCACGAGTTCGACATGTTTCCTCACAATCATTTGGATGATTCAGCCGAAATGATTGACCGGTAGATACACAGTATATACGTTTTTAAGCATCTCAGCATTTTTGGGATCATGTGAAACACCTCCTACACTACAGTTAACGACAGAACACTTCAAATGTGACCAAGTAAAGTGGACACACATGTGCACATGTGACCTAAACTTCAAGTTATTCACCTTCCAATGAATGAAATGATGATTCTCATGAACATCAACAAGGTAATCCTCCAATGGGCGGACATCGCTACACATTACAGTCAAACACCTCAAGTATGCGTGAAGTCATCACAATATTCAAACCTGTACACAATTGTTGGATAATGTTTAAGTCCACATTCCCAATGACGTATTCATCCTGTCAATCACACCCTCGGAATCGTCATCAATGATACTCCAAACTCTGCTTTCTGTGATGCCCAAGACAACTTGGTTACGGTCCAGACCGTGACATCATCACTCCACCCTCAGAGAGGGTGTGGGTCAGAAGACGTGATGTTCAACATCTGTTCAACTCAGCAGTGACATCATTCCTCATCCTCGCGCCGCCTTCAGCTTCACATCGCCTTTGTTTTTCCGCCAGCTTCTCCTCCATCTTCCTGCTGACCTTTGCACCCGGGAAACTGATTAATGCCCGCGACTCCCCCTCTCGCCTGCTCGTCTCCTCCCTCCGTCTGCAGACTCTTCTCTGTGATCTCAGCGTTCTTCTCTGTAGGTAAGTCTGACGTTCTTTTGCTTTCACGTGTGTCGTTCTGATTCATATTCACCAGTTTCTAAAAGTCCACAGACCGTCTTCTCTTCGAACCAATACACAGATATCAAATATTACACTTGAGTCCTCAACTGCAGATGACATACTAGTATTTGAGAGAAAATGATTTAATGGTCAGGCAAAAGTGCCTTCTACTAATTATTTACAAATTTGACGACACAGACATCAAACAGGATTTCTCCTGGTGAAGTCATTATTAGATCATTATTCTCTAAACATATGCAGGCTTCATTAAGTATATTCTTGCTCACATTTCACAATTCATTGACTAGAAAAATAGACTTTTAATGCTTATACTTAAACTTGGATTTAGACTGAATCTAACCAAGTGTTATTGTCTAGATAAAAAGATGCTAGATGAGATGAACAGAAAGGGTGGATGTCAACGGTTACCCTGGTTTGTGACCCTGGTCTAGAAAAGTGCTCTATAAATATAAATTACTTACTTATGATTATACAAAGAGTTCCAAAGAGATTCAAACTTATGTTGAAGGAATTTGATGGAAGTGACAGATTGAACCTCCAAGAATCAAGAGATCAGACTTTTACTTGATTTTGTCCCCTTGCGACATAGAGTTTGACAACCCTGGTCTAAAACAAGTGGATAAAAAAATGGACCAAAGAAAAAAAGAATGATTAAGCAGTGACGTTATAACAGACTGTATTAATTATTCAAGGCTAATTTTAGCCTAAAGCAGCTCTAGTGTTCATCATGAGCTCCTCCTCAAACACAAGAGCCACTAGTTTCTCTTGAAGAAGCAAACAAATCTATCCATCTTTCATTAAACTTATATCTACGTTAAATCTACACATGCCCTGTTGACAATTTTATATTAATGCAGTCTCTGCTTGATAGAAAACAAGAAAGCAAGCTGCTCCTGGGTCATAATAAAGTCATGTGATCTGGTTTCAGACAATTTTACGAGCCACATTTGACCCTTGAGTTTGACTGTAGAACCTCAGGATGAAAAGAATCATTGGTCCAGCATCATGTTAGCATCATTATAAGAGTAAACCTAAGAAACCAAAAGCATTAAAGAAGCAACTATATTCAATTTCAGCCATACAGAGCCAAAGATTTTAAAGAGGTCTTTCAAAATGAAGACACTGTATCATGATACGTCATCAGCTGTTTCACGAGGCCTCATCAACACATCACTACTAGCAAGATATGGACCGGAACATTCTGCATCCTGAAAACTATTCATGTTCACCCGAATATATACAAATCAATAAATGTTAAAAATGATGAAAACACGTTTAAGACTTTTACCTTGTGATATCGTAGACAAGAAGAGCTCCTGCTGCGCCTCGATAGTAGCTGCGCGTCACTGACCTGGAAGGAGACATTTAGTTAGAAAAACATCGTTATATGATGAAGTGCAACAAACTCTACAAACAGTGAACAGGTGGAAAGAAAGAAGCACTTTAATTGGTATATAACTTTGAAATATGGTGGATTTTTATTCGATGTTGGCCTCTTGGATCTCATGGTATTTAGAATTATTATTATTACCAACTAATTATTTATCAGATCTTGTGTTAGAAGATATATTTTCCAAGGTGTTGTATGTCAACACCAGTTAAAACTGAAATGTGATGTTTAATATTTAACTTTTGTACTGTGAAAGCGTGAAACATTGACAGATGTTACCGAAATCGCTCCTGCCCCGCCGTGTCCCAGATCTGCAGTTTGACAGTCTTGCCGGCGACGTTGACCACCCGGGATCCAAACTCCACACCGATGGTGTGGTTAGAATCCTGCTTGACTGCAGGGACGAAGATGAAGGAGGGAAAAGAAAGAAAGTCACAAAGCGCATCCACCAAATGAGGAGTGTCGTCGCCGACAAACTCTTTTAACTCCGATCTTGTAGCATTATGCTTCATCTCCTGCCCCCGCTGTGTTGCATTAGCTGGAAGAGACGTGGACGCCACCTTCAAACAGCTACACGGATCAGAGGAGGAGAACTATCATGTTACCTTCGCTCTTCATATGCATAGACTTAATACAGCGAACATGAAATGTGTTCATCTGTCAGAACATCTTGACAGAGGAGATCAATAGGGGTTTTGTCAAAATTCTGGTGATAAAATACACATCAGAATACAGGGACGACAATATGATATCTTTTGCAATAGTGTAGAAACATCGATATGTTTGTAGTGTTGCCTCAGTACCATTTGTTTTCCAAACAAATCTTTCCAGCTTTGAAAGCTGCTGGAGTATCCTCTCGTCCTCAGTTGTCTCCCGGATCTCAAGGGATTTCATTGTTACTTAAGCTGAAGAGGAGGCAATCACTGCTGCCATCTAGCGGCTGGAAGTTTAATTGCAAAACAAAAATAAACAAACGGCATGAATATTTAATTGTAAATAAAATAATAGTAATAATAATCAATACATTTCATTTTAAATACACTAAATTGAAATGCAAAGCATGATAAAAGAACCATGATGACAAAATAAAATGTGATTTGAAATCAACAACAACAAAAAAAAGTTACTGATCGATACAGTATGGTGAAAATAAAAACGCAATTTATTAGTTTGGAGATATTTTCCTCACACATTTAAAGATGAATGTTGTTGTTTTTTGCTCAAGAGCAGCCGGGATAGGGACAACAGTACTTGTGCATAGGCAAGCAGCATGCAAAGTAATGTTTCCAAAATAAAATTCTATGAGTATGATGACACAAATGAAGATTAAGTTAAGTCAGTTTAAGATAATTTAATGAATATTTGTTTTGGTATTTGCCCCCTCTGTGATGGAGTTTGACATCTCTTAATTAAAGGTTGATGTGTAAAGATTAATCATGATAAGCATTTTGAAAATGTGTCCAACATAGATGGTAATTATTGTACTTCCAAGAACTAGCCTGAAATGCAAGTCCGTCCTGCCAAACATGATTTCATGAAGATCTTCCAAGTGTAGCAATTACTTTGTTGTTAAGGAAATGATTAAGGACACACCTGGCCTGCAGTTTTTTTTATATTTGTACCTTTTAGATACCCCTTTTTAAATTGTTTATATTGTTTTTTTAAATAAATGTGAAGACCACTTCAAGCTCATATTGATTCCTTGACTTTCATAGAAAAATCAAACCCTCAACTTACACTTGTTCTCAATGAACTGGTGAAGAAGGCAGGATTTTCCTGCTCCAGCGCTGCCGATCACCAAGAACTTGAACAAGAAGTCTGAAAGCACAAGAGCAGATCGATGTCAGCGAGGAAACCGTTTGTAGCGTCGCGTCTTGTCGAGAGGAGCCGTGAAGATTCTAGTCTCACGGCAAATGAAATTCAGAGCATGAAATCAACCCAATAACAATCCAGTGTTAAATGTAATCAGCATGA
Organism: Callionymus lyra; assembly: GCF_982586985.1. Lineage (NCBI taxonomy): Eukaryota > Metazoa > Chordata > Actinopteri > Syngnathiformes > Callionymidae > Callionymus > Callionymus lyra. Next base: position 25,082,986 of record NC_141824.1, read on the forward strand.
AATGTCACTTGAGATTCTAATTTAATTGTGTGCACCTACGTTGTCATTCAAGGCAGATATTTTCATACAGACAAGTTCTCACTTGGTAGCAGTAATGAGTATATTTGTCTACATAGCCACGTCAATTATATGCCTTGACTGACATAAATGGAACAAATCTCATGCTTAGCCAGTTGTACACAAGAAAAACAACTATATTTATTTTGTTTATTTTGCTAGAATAACACCCTTACTATTTAAACTCAGTCTCAGATGTTTCTACAAAGTAAAACACACAAGGTCTTATGTAGGAGAAAAGAGTTGATGAGCGTGATCCACAGCAGAGCCCTGCCTCCGGCGCCTTTGATTTTACACCTTTGTTTGTAGAAGTGGGAGTTTCTTCAACCAGCATGAGCTTATATTATCAACTTCGATAACCAAAAAAAACAAGCAGTTGATTTTTTTTCCCCTTCTTCCTGGAGCAACCATCTTCTTTAGATCTCATCCACACACCGTCAACGTCCCTGACAGGCGGCTGACAGAATCGAAAGCTCACGGCTGTTTTAAAAGGCCTGCTGCCTCTCAGTGCAGCGAGAGATGATTCCCAGGGTGCATCTGCATACAACAATCAAGCTGTCACTGTGTCAGAGAAATATGGAGCGCAGAACCAATCGCATCTTCTTGTTCTTTACGCGTTATTAAGTAACACCAGCGGGAGCGGGCAGACAGTATCGTGTTCGCTCACTCACTCTAATAAAGTTGATGTCACCGAGTCTCGTCTGGCTTTCGCCACTTTGCTACATTGTGTTGGTTTCAATAAAAGATTAATAGCAGCAGCACGATTGAAGATCAACAAGAGTCTCCAAGGGTTTTCAATACTTGACTGTTATGTTTCAGAGTGAAAATCGCTGAATTTTAATGTTTAGAGTTGGTGTAGTTACAAGTGCTGTGACACAGAAACTCCTATTTCTGCAAAAGCAAAAAAGAAAATGGATTGAGAAAAGGGATTGCGCACTTGCTGTGATAAATGGAGTCAGATATGGGATGGTAAAATGAGACTATTAGGATAAAAGACTTCAATATTGATTGAACACAAAATACGAGATTTTACTTTAGGCAGACAATTGTTCCTTTTGGATTTCCTGTTATCTTAGTTTAGTTACCTAGGTAAATATTTACAAAATATGTGTAGGACAGAATGATACTTGAATATTATTTGGGGTGTGTGTATTGGCAAGTATAACGATATAGTCATCAGCCTTAAAAGCTGCTGAGTTGACTGCATCCTCTTGTCCTCAGTCACCGCTGGGATATTGCGGAATTTCGTTGTTCATTTAGCTACAGAGGATGACTTCTAGATGTTTAATTGCTATGCCGAAATGAACAAATTCTGTGAATATTTGCATGTTAATTGTAAATAATAAAATGAAATTATTTAATACATACCTTCATTAAATATACAATAAGAACACACATATACATATTTATATATTTTCAATAAAGTGCTGTTGAATACCACTAAATATAACCTTTGATATCTTAATTTATCCAAACGACCACTACACTCACTGTAATATTTCAAAACGTATTTATTGGGATCTAAACTTTAAAAAATAAATGTGGAAAACGATCATATAATGCACAATAGAGACAAGACAGATCCGACTTTTGTTCTCTTTCAGCCATTTGCTATTTCCATGACTGGTCCTACGGGAGAAAAGACAGCACAGATGGTAGTCGAGAAGCATAAATCAATGAGAGCTATTAGAGCAGCCATTACATACAAAATTACAGCCGGCTGGTATTATATTTCATGCTAAAGTGAGATGGAGATGATGAACGGAGCAACTGACAGTGTAGCTGGTGGATCGTGTCTCTATTCAGTAGATTGTGAGGCCTGTTGGTTAAAAAAATTAATTTGAGGCATTAGATTTTAATTATCTTACCAAATGAAGTGACAAATGTAAGAATATTTCCATTCACAAGATTGAAATATGTTTCTTTCTGTTATGATTAGATTTTTGACCATCAGAAATGTATCATGAAATACTTCTCTATCGTTTCAATCATGTAGACCAAATTCCCAGTTCAATGATTTTTTTTTTTTTCAGAATCATATGGGAGCTAATATAAAAGAAGTTTTTCATAATAACAGCCATAAGTGTTTTTGCAATTCATTTTAGGCCAAATTAGCTATATTTACAGTACATTTTTAACGAGCAAAATTACATTGTATTAAACCATTTGTGGTATTGACACAAGAATATAATTATTCTACTTGGTTTAAACCCTAAAGTAAGGAGCCCCAGACATGACAGTGTCAAAAAAATAAATAATTTGTGGCCACTTGCTAATTTAAATCTTTCAATTAATGGATGGCAGTTTATTCTGCTCACATCGTCAGCGAGTATAGCTCAAGGCTATAGCATACAGCACTTCACCCGGAATTCAGGGTTCCAGACCCGTCTGGTTGTTGTCATTTTTACGTGATTTGTTTCTTAAATCTTATTGTGACGTCAGAGAGAGAGAGACATTACATTGTATGTTGTCAAAAATGTGAATATTCTTACAGAACTTTTATAGACCACGGTGTTGGTGATAAGATGTCATTTTTGCTGAAATTTTGTTGGAATTCAGAATATGCATTTAACCGAGTTAGAAGCACATAAAAATGGTCACCTTACACGTAACAATTATGTGCACATGTGACACCTTACTTCGGTAGCTGGGTAAACAAACCAGGTGCACCCTCACTAGAAACCACAATCAAAGTTCCTGTTTCAAAGTTGGTTCTGTATAAATATTCAGATGTTTAACTACAATGCAATACCTCTCTTGTAGTCTAACAAATGGTAGTAATATTAGAAGAGTAGATTTTTTACAACAAACTCTCTGGTGTCCATAATGAGAGAATATAAATAATGTCTAAAGAAAAAAAAAAAAACAAGAGTTGGCCTATTCATCGTTTAGTTTTTCTTTAAAACAATTTCCATAATGAGACTAATCCCAAATCTCTACAAGACAATACAATTTTAAAAACAATCACGTAAAAATGATAAAAACTAGACGGGTCTCGAACCCAGAATCGTAGCCATGAGCTGTACTGGCTGATGAAGTGAGCGGGGTAAACTGTCATCCATGAATTAAAAGATTTAAATTATTTTCACAAGATAATTACTTGTTTATTTTGTTTTGTTTTAACCATGTCATGTTCTCTTTAATAAAGAGACGAAACGTTAAATGAACAAAACTTGGGTTCAAGTTGACATTAAGATGAAGAATTAGTCAAATTGAAAAGAGCAAAGTAAAAATAATTCCTGGTTCAGATAGATTTTCTGATAAAAATACAAAAATAACCCACTAGAAGAGGCTATTTTAAAATGAGTTCAGTATATGTTTTTCCAACCATCCCTTTTCTAATATGCAAATAAGTAAGTAATGGTTTTACAATAGGCTTTCTTCAGGCCACTGTTCCTCTTTGCTTTGAATGGGCTTCGGCTTAGAGCATCAAACAAATAAGGACCCAGTCAAGTCATTTAAAATTACCAAAAGTCCCAGAATTGTCTTGTTTTGGTGCAGCAACCCATAAGCAGCATTTTTTTTAAAGAAAAATCATCAAAGTAAATAAACGGTGTGTGTTTAGCAGGTTGTAAAGTGATCGAAACCAAACAGATGGAGACATGACCTGTCAAAAGGTAACTGTAGGTGTAATCCTCCACACTTCCTCATCCAGGCCTTTAACCCACTAACACTCCTCAGCTCTGATACAACTATGACGATGACGTCATCCTGGTGACATACTGATCTATAACAAACTAGCCTTCTTGTTATGACGTGTTTTAGTTAGAATAAGTTTTTACCACATAACACAGGCATCTATTTAAACAGTCCAGCCAGTAAATATATTTATATATTTTTTAATAACACGGATGCTTCACTCAAAATAAAACACTTGACGTATTTGTTTGCAAAGTGACGAGCAGACGTGGATGAGTGTAAGCGGAGGAGGCAGCTAGCCTGGAGCTACAACAAGCTACCATTGTAGCATCAAATTGCGTTCGTGGTCAAACATACCGTATGTCTCGGACATGGTGACCGTCGCTGCAGTGAGGCTTCAGACGGAGGCTGGTGTGTTCGCCTGGTCGCTACGACAGCTGTTAGCCACCTCTTTGTGGTGTTTAGCTGCGACGCTAACGAGCTTCACTTCAACCACATACACAACAGCAGCTGCGTGCTGACGTCATCATGGCGCGCTGCACTCAGTGCGACGTACAAGCGTCGGAAATTTCACTCCCAACTTTTTATGAATAATGATTTATTTTTTTTACTCCCTTCAGTCAATCGTAACCATTTGAAACATTCGTTTAAAACTAAAAATAAGCATTCCTACATAATAAGGCAAGTGTAATGTGAAATTAAATATGAGACCAACTTGACGTTCACAAACACTGAAAAGAAAACAAACCAAAACACTTATAGGTTTAGGAACATTTTATCGTTTTTATTTTAAAATTAAAATAAACACAAGTCCACTGGAAAACTGAAATTCCAGCATGATGATTTTGAAATTTTTACAAAAAAACCCTGTCCATCTTAGACATTAGCCTTTTAGATTTCATACAAATGTTGGTTAAATTCACATTTCGTTACGTAAAATATAACTAAATGTTTTTTTTTTAAGTTTTGAATCATAACGCCTTACTTATCATCTCGTTAAGACTTCAATAAAAATAATAATTTCAGAGATCAATACTCTAAAGCCTTATTTTTACATTCATTAATTTAATGCCTATTAAGTCTTTTAAAGGATTTGCGGGGAAGCCTGACTATATACTTTTTTAAAAAGTGGCACATATCTTGATAACACTTTTTCTTCACTTATTTTGCTGCTTTGTTTTCCTAATGCCTTGTTCTTGCCGCTGGAATATAAAAGATTAATAAAAAAAAATATGATCTACTGTTTAATTAAATAAACTTTCAATTCAGAGACCACAGCATTACGAATCTAATATAATAAAATACAATATCTTTAATGTCAAATTGCGATATAGTTGGGACATTGGTGTACAATGAAACACATCAATTTTGCACACAAATATAATACGTAAATGTAAATCATAATAATAAATTCGAATCTATAAACATGATATAAATAACTACAAATTTATGGATATAAATACATGAAATACGAATGGAGACGAGTCATAACCAATAAACCAATATTTTTTTAAACTACACCTATCCCTATGTTTAAAATGGAAATAATGGGCTAACATCCATAGAAAATAGAACGTAGGACTCACGAGAGAAAAAGAAAACGATCATGTTTAATTCATGCAGGTGCAACTATAGGCCACCAGATGTCAGCCAAAGATAAAAAAAAGTTCACAATAAAGTCAAAGTCAGCTCTAGTGAGTCTTTAAGTGTTGCATAACCTTTTATGAGTGAACTTTTTTTTTGTTGTTGACATTTTTGTTTCACGTTTATAAGTATATATTTTTTAAACATCAATTCGAGATGTGGGTTTATATGTATGTGGAAGTAGTAAACGTCAATCTCTAACGTCCCTGTATGTAGACTATATCTTTAAGGATTCATGTAAAACTTAATATGTTTTATGAGCAGAAGGTTTATTGCCCTTCGTCGACTTTCATGCTCTTTGATGAGAAACTCTCCTTCCTGTTCTTGTACTTGTCAACCCTGCTCAGAGGCCGGTTCTTGAAGCACACACTCGCCCAAGGGCAGCAGGTAATAAATTACAGAGCCCTTGACTCTGCTGATGTCTCTCAGAGTTCCTCTTTGGCTTTGTTCTGATTTGCAGAACCCCTCATCCTCCCAAAACCTGTTAAAAGCTCTTTTCACTCAGATAAGACAGGGGGCTTAGCGATGTGTGGGGGCGAGGATGTTTTCCTAACATGGCCGACAAGAAAAGGTGTGCAGCAGACGAGCTGGGCTTCTTTGGTTTTATTTGTTCCCCCACTTCCGACAGTGAGTCTCTCAGTAGTCATTGTGTCTATTCTCTTTCTTGAACTCTCATCCAGAGTCATCCAAACGGTTCCTATGTGTGACTTGTGTGTGTCTATAGGGGGGTTACTCTAAACCTTTGTGTCTCAACTGTCGTCTCCATGCAAGTTAAGAGAGTCTTGACTCACGCCAGGAGGGAGGAGGGGGGACTCAAACCAAAACAAATGTGCTCACAATGATCCAGCGGGGTAATCCCCGTTTTAAACCCAACGATATTTACAGTGTTTACCACAAACAATGAGTCATTTTCCACGAGATAATGTGTCTGATTCATCTCAGCAGACATAGGTGAGCTCTGGAGGTGAGAATACATGTGTCACTCACTGTAAACCAGCGGGATCGTGGATACCTGCTGTTTTATACACAGCTACAAAGGCCGAGCGCAAAATAAGGGCTGATGAAACTGTGATGAACACACGACTTGTGAATGTGTTTACTGGAAAAATAATAGTTAAGTGTTGGCGGCAATTTTTCCTCCACTATTATTTGTTTTAAAAAAGTTGGAACTATGGGTGTAAGAAAATATCGATACACGGATAAATTGCATTTTTTTTTCACAATTCTGTATCAATATTCAATACCACTGTATCAATGTTTTGGATTTATCATAGGTCTTTTATGATCTGTATTTCAATAAAGTGTGTATTATACATACTATATATATATATATATATATATATATATATATATATATATATACTGTATATATATATATATATATATACAATGTTTACAATTAACATGCAAATATTCACAGTGTTTGTTCATTTTTGTGTTGCAATTGAACTTCCTGCCGCTAGATGGCAGTAGTCATTACGTCCTCCACACCTGAAGGAACCATACAATTCTGCAAGATCCCGGCAATGACTGAGGACGAGAGGATACAGTCAACTCTAGCTACTTTTAAAGCTAATGTTAGGACATTTTGTATTCCAAACAAATGAAAGCAGTTACGACTCCGTCAAGAGTCATGTGGTCTGTAAACTCAGCAACATCAGAGTCAAGTACTTCGACAAAACTACAAATATATACTTGTTCCGACAGTATAACAATATATCGTATCGATGCCCCTTTATCACGTTACATATCGCATTGCCAGACTCTTGCCAACACACATCGCTAGTGGGAACACCGTAAAGTGTGTTAAACAAAAGCCCGTTTGTGTACAAACCAGAGTATCTACACAATTGCTTCACGCACTCACTCTTCTGTATCCTCGTGGGTCTCTGTCTAGACCCAAAGCTATTTGAAATACAGCAACCCCGCGTCAACAAAGACCGCCAGCCGCCTTTGAAATGGAGACATGAATGAGAATAATAACGGAGCTTATTCACAGTCATGCTGGGGTGTGGACATGAAAAAGAAAGAGAAATGAAGGTCTTTAGAGCTTTTGCTAGTTTGATTCGCTTTTTATCTTTCAAATATCAAAAGTCGAGTGATGCAGGAGCCGCTTGATAACGTTTGAAAAGTGTTTTGGAAAGAAGGTTTCCCCCAGAGGACGACCATAGTTCTTTAAAGACTTGAAGGTGAGGTGGATTTTTGTCGTATTTAAAGTTAAAGGTGTTGAGAAAAGTAAATATAAAAGTTGGTATTTCAGGGATTTTGTGTATTTTATGGTTAAGAAATTAAATGATGACAGGGCTACAATGGATTTTGGATATGACATACATTTACTTATTAAAAAAGTCTTTCTGTTTTTTACATTTTGACTCGTTTTTAAAAATCCTATAGCCATGAACTCAGACTAAGAGAACCAGCAACAAGTCTTAGGAAGCAAAGAAGTGTTTTTCTCATGCAGCTGTCACGGTTTCCCTTTTAAAACAAGAGTAAGGACCTTGGTAATCCTCTGTGTCAAGACCTGGGGCCAAAATCCAGCCGGACAGGTCACTTAATGAGGCCTGTGTTAGCTAGAGAGCTTGACTTATTTTTAAACCGCTCAACATTCTCCCTCAAATATTCAAAATGAATTTTTACACAAGCAATTTAAGGACAAACTTAACGTATTTTATGTTGAGTATTATATTCCAATCACTGTGTTCAATACACACCTGGATTAACAATGAACGGCAACAGTTCGCTCTGCTCGTTCTCAGGACCATCTGCTGAGATTTTCTACAACAACAAGTGTTTGTTTGAACAGGTGGGGTTTTCTGGGAAACTTGGTTTAAAATTGCCCGCTGATCGCTATCTTCCAAACCCCATCGGCATCTCCTATTAGTTTGCTGCTATCTGAAACTCACCTCTCTTCACCTTCACAACACAAATTGTGGATCCTTTTCCGCCCGTCAAGCCGAAGCCTCTGGCACTGAGGACAGTCAGCTGCCTCCTGTGGTCAGGTGCAAGAACAGAACCTTGACACTTATGCAGAGAGGCTTGAAGAATCATGGCGAATAAACAAATAGTAGTATACTCTTAAACAAGCAATCTGAGCCATATAGGTAATCAAGGAAAATATCTAGTTTCAAAACGCCAAAATTAGCTAAAAATGCTAACACATGCTTCAATAAAAAATGTTTTTTTGCATCTTTACTACTTATAAGCTACAGTAATTTCTGTTTTTAGTTGAAAATGCTTTAAATTATTCTTCATAAATGAAAGAGTAAAATAATGATAAAGAACCAATTGAAACAAGTGGAAAACACAAACATTTCGGCTTCTGGTTTACATGAAAACAATCTTTTATATAAATATATATATATATTTTTAAAAACACAACCACAATTACACAACAGACTTAAAAATAAAACAACTAATTTGCCAACATTGCCTGATATTTGGTTTAATGTAAACAACTTTTTGGAAAATAATTAATTATTATGCATTATACGTTATAATATGAACATTATTCTTTCTAAATAGTAAGTAGTAAAACATGGATGTAGTGATCTGATCATGTCGGTCATATACCTCCGCTGTCATTGAAAAGATTTGTCACGTTTGTCTCTTATTTTTGTGTATTTTTCTTTAAGACCTCTTGGTACTAGATGTAACTTGTTTAAGGAATTCGGTGTTATGTCACTCAAAACATGTGGAATTCGATTTAGCGGAGATTGACGTGAGTCTTAAGCATAGTTGCCACATCATACCTGTACAAACTGACTTTACTCTTGTTTCCATACCAACCACTCGCTCATGTTCTTCCACTGAGGAAAGTTTGCTCCTCAGTTTGTCAGCTCATCAGTCAACACACACTGCAAACATAAAAGTCTCTCCAGAATCAGTGGAATCCTGCTGGAACGAAAGGAAAACAAAAAAAGTATCTATCTTTTTAATGTTTGTGTGTCTGCAGAGAATATAGCGGAAAAATAGAATTAGTATTAATTATTGGTTTGATAAAGATGGCCTTTGAAGAGGTTTCCTTCGAACACTAAAGTACCTTTGTAATCACTTCTATCTCCGGGGTTATCTCTCACGTTCTCAGATATACTTCGCCCCAGGCAGAAATACTAATCCAGCCAATCCATCTCCTTCCTTTACACACCTGTCAGAGCTTAAGTACACCTTCTTTCAGAGATATAACACCATAGCTGTTGGATTATCTCACCGCATTATGTAATAGAACTCAGCTTTACGTTCGTTTCAATGAAAAAGAACCAAGTGTTTCCTCTCATAGAGAATCCTAAATAGGTCAGTGGAAGCGCTGATGAAATCCAAACATTACGATGGGAATAGGAGCCTCTCGGCCAGCTCTGGAGTTAATTTGTGAGCTTTTGCAAGTTCACTCCTGCCCTGGGTCAACCCTGCGGCGAAGTGTCAGAGAGGCAAAACAGTAACCACAGGAAGATGATGTCAAAGGTTGTGACGGATGACATCAGTGACCACAACATCCATATATATTCTCACACCGGGGGCCTCGCGAGGTTCAACTGTTTCTCTGGGGTCACTCCGCCAGAAAACATGACATTATCTCATAGATTTTGAGATCTTGGTTAAATACTGAAGGCTTCCAGATGTCCATAGACGAACCATAGCTGTTCTTCTCTGAAAAACTCTTTTTATTAATAATGGCGGTATGTATTGGGAAGAATCTGGCGATACAATACAAAGTAGATCCAGCAACTGTACGATATATTGCAATATATTGTGATACTATAGAAACGATAATATATTTTTTGTAGTGTACTTGACCACATACTTTTCCAGAAATTACATTTGTTTTCAGACCAACATATGTCTAAACACCAGCTTTAAAAGCCACTGGAACCGTACATATCCTCTCATACTCAGTTATCGCCGGGATTTCACAGTTTCTTTGGTGTGAATGCGTTTGTCGTATCCTTGTGTTGAGATAAGACATATGAGTTTCTGGAAACCAGGCAGGTAAACCACCTTGGCCCAGAGGCAACACAAGGGATACCACAAACACTTTTTTTTTCGAGCCTTTGGGTCACTTTGACCCTGAGAAAACTCAAGGGTTATAGTAAGTGAGTCCCTGAACGATGAAAGATTGACACAGACAAATCCACTGCTGGGGTCATTGGGATCAAACATCTGAAGACACACTTAAAGAGATAACAAACAATAAAGCGATTCTCAAAAACAGATAATTTCATCATAATCACATCTACAAAGCTTTGAAAACAGATAACGCCTGTTAATGTGTCTTAATTCCTCTTCAGAGAATCCTCGCCTGATACCTGTGGCTGTGAAGAGGGTCGTGGACCTCGGCCAGGCGGGTTAATCTTCAGCTAATGGCCACATTCAAAGGCCCAGGTGTGTCACACAGCTGTGCTCAACCAGGTGAGTGTGTGAGTCATCGCAGAGTCTCCCTCCTTTACTTCTTAAGCCCCTCTTATTGTCTGTTCATCCCCTTGAGACCATCCAATCACAATGAAGGAGACGGTACTTTGATTTTCAAGGTGCACAATATGAATATTTTTAAACATTGTGACACATTAAACACATTATTTACGATAGAAGTATAAATAAGAGTAAACTTGACTTATGATTAAGATTTAGAAACATAATTTCTCCTCGCACATCCATCCGAGAATGAACTAAAGTGGTGACCTCAGCCTCCGTGAGTAAACTGAAAGCGTCATAAGCAGCTTATTCTGGAGGAAACAGTGCAGGCATTTAGGCCTTTGAGCTCAGGTAACAAACCCTTGATTGTAGACTCATGAATGAGTCCAGCTGCTGCCCTGTCCTTACTTCCTCTCACTGGCAGTCACTCAGAGGACAGCGAGTGTGTGCCATAAAACTGTCGTTCGTTTCAAACAAGAGTGGGCCTTCACTCCAGCTCCTCCCACCAACCACCTTCTCATTGTCTCCGTCAGCTGCTCCACCTGCAGCACCGATCATCAACCTTTACGTCAGGAGAGTCAAACCCAATATCACAGGGAGCTATTCTTCTTTTGAAGTCAAGGTAATTGAAGAATGAATCTGATGTAATATTGCAATTTTATTTTGACTTGATCAATCTAAATTAGCTCCATCTTTTTTCTGCTATACAAAGGGTTAGCAACCTTTATTGTGTAAAAAGCCATTTATGACTGTTCCCCGCCAAATTAAAACTGATACAATGAATCTGATACAGGTAATAGTATGAAGCTAGACTTCTTTCTTTATAACTGAATTTAGGAAAGTTTTGTTGCATTATTGAAAAACAAACTAACCCTCCTGAGTCATGTTTCAAATGTTGAAGTCTTCATGTTTTTGAAATGATTACTTTATAAAGTTCTCCCCTGTCAGAAATCTCAGAGAACGAGAGGTTACGGCAGTGAAGCTCATTAAGCATTAGTAATGGCTTCGCTTCTCCTGTGAGCAGCTGTAATCATGCCTGCTTTGTTTATACAACAAGTCCCTTGGGGGTGGAGACTTCCGGTATCGATGAAAAACTGTGATACTTGACCTATCACAGCAGAGTGGGTGTGGTTATGGTAAACAAGATTTAATCTCCAGAAAAAACAACAGAAGTTGCTTTATTAAAAACAAATATTTTCAATCAAAAAATTGTTGCTCCATTGAAAAATGAATGTATTTTGTTTAGAAAACTTTCTATTTGAAGCTGTTTTGATTAAAGTAATATTTTTTGTGTTAGGGCCATAAAATGGATAGATTTTTTTTATCCTAGTTATTATGAGTTAAGTGCAAAATATTTGAAACTCCTTTTTCTCTTTTTTTATTTTTATTAAAAAACCTTTTGTATTTGATAACTGAATGATTGAATAATAATGATTGAAACAAATATACTGTCATATAATAGTCCAATCAAATATTTAGTATAAAAACAAATACATTTTCATTTCTTTTGGAATCAAAACCCCATATAAAAATACAGGCATTTTCATTAAGACCTCTTAGTACTAGATGTAAAATGTGTATGTAGCTAAAATGTATTGTAAATCTGTTGGAATCTATAACAAATAACGTGGAGAAATCATTAAATTAAACAGAATTCAAATTATATGAAAACATTAAATGTTTAGAAACAATAGAAATATAAGGTGGTTAAAAAAGACAACAAGAATGATATTATTGTGAATTGATGTGTGAGGTGTGAACATGTGTTTTGTGTGTTACAATATGGTTGAAATACCATTAGTTAAGTAGAAAGACAAACCTGTGTCTTGACAGTATCGACGTACTCTCAGCGTCTTCACTCAATAACAGCAGTTCAGAAGAGGATCTTTACGAGCTGGCTTTACATTAGCCAGCCTCACGAGGGTTCCTCCCTCAGGGTCCTCGTGATGAGTGACCCCAGCACAATGGCTCACGTGGAGGTGACTAAGTCGGCAGCTTCAATGGCTTTTAGCAGGAAAGTGGCAATTAAGCGTATCCCTCCCTCGGTTGCCGTGGCAACAATGCCCCACAACCGCCGACTTGCAAGTGTTGACAATAGCTAGGTATTAGCCACTCGGCTATTATTAAAAACCGCTCCGGCTCAAATAATGCATTTCTGATTGGTCATTAGTGGAGATCCAAGTAGAGCCTCAGGCAGATTCCCTTCAGGGACCCCCGACTCAAGCACTTTATTTACCCCGGACCCCCTCAAGCCAGGAACAAATAAGCTCCCCTGTGAAGTAGCGGTGAAGAGGACGTTCCCGTGTCCATCAGCTGTCGGCAGGTGTGTGGATCTGGAGAAGCCCTTTTGCTCTGTGTGCCGGAGTGTGACCGGAGTTTACAGTAAACAAGGTGAGGACATATGGACGACATGTGGCCCTTCGTAACGCTCCTGCTTACACATGGGAAGTAGTCCAGAAGAACCTGGTGACGTGTGCCAGTTTGATGACATACAAATGTTGCCCTGGTGCTTTGATGGTGTGTAACCGATAGCAACAGTGAGCAGGAAAACAAAAAACAGGTGGAAATGGTGCCATGAAATCTGATGGTCAAGGACGAAATTAAATGTAATCCTAGTGTGTGTTGTGCACATGTGTGCACGCCTGTTTGGGGGTCTGTTAGCCTGTAGCTAGTTGACTCAGTGTGAGTCAGTGAAGACAACACTATGACTTCACTTCCTTTACTTTACACACCACCATGTTGTGTTTGTAGATCTGCTTCCAACTCTGATGGTACACACTGATCGAGGTCAAACATTTTTTTGATTTGCATCCATTGTAGAATTTTCAGACAAATCAAATCTTTTACAATTTCCACTGTAATCCAAGAATTTTTAACTGTAATCCAAGAATTTTCAACTGAATTCAAAAGGTTTTCAACTGTAATCCAATAATTCCGACTGTAATCCAACAATTTTCAACTGTAATCCAACAATTTTCAACTGAAATCCAACGATTTCCACTGGAATCCAACAACTTTCAATGGTAATCAAGCCATTTTCCACTATAATCGAACAATTTTCAACTGTAATCCAACAATTCTCAATTGAATTCCAAAGGTTTTCAACTGTATTCCAACAATTTCATCTGTAATCCAACACTTTTCAACCGTAATTAAGCAATTTTCCACTATAATCCAATCATTTTCAACTGTAACCCAACAATTCTCAAGTAAATTCCAAAGGTTTTCAACTGTATTCCAACAATTTCCAACTGCAATCCATTAATTTTCCACTGTAATCCAAAAATGTCCATTGTAAATTGACAATTTTCAACTGGAATCAAGCAATTTTCAACTGTAACCCAACAATTTTCAACTGTAATCCAACAATTTTCAATCGTAATCAATCCATTTTCAACTGTAATCAAACCATTTTCAAACCATTTTCAACTGTAATCAAACTTTTTTTTTTTTTTAACTTAAATCAAACTATTTTCATTTGAATCAAATAATTTCCCACTATAATCTGACAATTTTCAACAATAGTCAAACTATTTTCATTTATATTCAAACTAATTTCAGAATCAGAAACCTTTATTGCCAGTGTTTTTTCTGTAACCAAACTATTTAAATTTGAATTCAACAATTTTTCTGTTTTATACATTACAATCTTAAAAAATACCCTGTTATATGTTTATATTTCTAAAGAAAAATATAAAAGGTTTAAAAAATGGCAAAAACATTTTTCAAAAAACATTTTGCACATCTGATCCAGGGACCTCTCAAATCAGACCGTGTACAGACATATTACTGAGTCTGCAGTCAGACACCACCACTAGGCGGAGCTAATGAAGCTCCACGGCAGAATGATCCCTTAGCAACAAACTTGTCATGGGAAGTAACGTGAGGAAACACCAGAGAAACAATTCTACAAACAACAAGAACAAATAAATGTGTGTGACTCTGTGCGTGTTTGTGTATTTGTGACCAAAGCAGCCATTATGAAGAGCAACATGTGAGAGATATCAAGTTAGTTTACACTCACAACACAACAATACACACACGTGACAAGACAGTGAGTCTCGCATGACATCTGGCTATTTTTAAATGTTTGTGGGCGTGAGGTGAAACTCAGGAAGTTTGCCTTCAGCTTCCACTGATTGTGTTTGTTTTTCACTTTTTGTCTGGCGACAGCTCCTCAACACAATGGCTGAAGAGAACTCAATATGGACGCCTTGAATGTCTTTGTGAGTCTGGTGTGAAAGCAGGTCAGGGTTATATTAAGCTAACAGGGACATCAGTGTTGCTGCTCCACCAGAATAAATTCACTGTCGCCAAACACACATACAGAAACACACATACAAAAACACACAACCAAAACATATTCCCCAGATGCTCACGTCAACATATCTACACACACACACCACACACTTGCATACACACGCACACACACACGCACACCCACTAGCATATCCATACACACACCCCAATCTATCCAACATAAACACACACTCGCAGACACAGAAACACACACACATCAACACATCTACACACAAACACAAACATATCCACAAAAAAAAAACATGTCCACAGACTCGCATACACAAACACGCACCAACATACACACACATACAAAATCTACACACTCCAACCCATGCATAAACACACATCCACAAACATATCCAAACACAAACCCCATCCTATGCACAAACCAACTGATAGACACACACAGACACGATGACACACACACAACAAGATATCCACACACACTCAAACACACCCCAACCTATCCACGCACATACACCAACATATTCACACACACCTACACATCCCCCCACACACAACAACATATCAACAAACACACACCAACATGTACGCACGAGAAAACACACACACACCAACATATCCACACACACACACCAACATATCCACACACACACACACCAACATATTGAAAAACACGCACCAACATGTACACACTCAAACACACACACCAACATATCCACACACACACACCAACATATCAACAAACACGCGCCAACATGTACATTACACACTCAAACACACAAACATTTCAACACAAACATATCCACACAGATACAGATATGATCACAAACACCAATGTATCGCCGCACCTACACACAAAACAACATACACACACACTCAAATGCACACACATCCACAAACACACTCAAGCACGAACCAACATGTACTCACTGCCACACAAACAAACACAGACACACTTTAGGTCAAGCCGCGATAAGTTGAAAACATTTGTGTATTTTTGTATGTATTGTGACATCACAGTACATTCTTCAGCAACAGAGAAGTCAATCTCTATATATCACGTCTTTGACGAGTACGACTGCAAAATCAACTATAAATCTGTCAGCAGGCATTTCTCTATGAGAGGATGTTTGGCTTTAATAAGCAACTACACACATCTCAAGAACACACACACACACACACACACACACACACACACACACACACACACACACACACACACACACACACACACACACACACACACACACACACACACACACACACACACACACACACACACACACACACACATATAAGGTTTGTAATTATCATTAGTGGCCTGAGGCAGCGGGAGGCGCTCAAACAATCATTCGTATGTTATTACATTCATCACCTCAGGTGTTACACAATATGACGCGACAATATGCAACATGTTGAATCAACAAGTGAATCAGGAAAAATGTCTATTTAAAAATGCTCATATTTTAAATTATAAATGTAAATTTCTATTTGAAACTCTTGCCAAGAATTATCTTTTTTCTTTGACTCCCCAAAATAATCTTTATCTTCACCTTCTGTATCTCTGGGGTTCAGGTCCTGATTTTTGTTCTCAGTAGAATCGATGGACAGACTGACGTCAGCTCTTAACCTGCAGCGCTTTAAAATGATGACTTGTCCTCACTTGCATGCTTCAGTCATAAACCTTACGATTCTTCCCGCACCTACATCCCATAATTTCATGGTATATATGCTCAGCTTACATCATTCCACGAGCTGTGCATCTCAAGGTCTGTTATTAGGAGTCATTTTGTCAGAATATGAAATCATGCGTGTTGATGAAGAAGCTTCTGTTTGCTCAGAAGTCTCACACTTTAATTACTCACATACAATATATAGAGTTGTATGAGATGAATCAGACAATGTCTAAGCCAAATGGGTCAAACGCAAGACGTGGTATTACTCCGCCAGGCGCTGTGGTATTACTCTGCAAAACGCTGTGGTATTACTCTCTAACATGCTGTGGTATTACTCTGTCAGGCGCAGTGGTAGTATTCTGCAAGGCACTGTGGTATTACTCTACAAGGCGTCGTGTTTTTACTCCACAAGACACCGTGGTATTACTCTACAAGATGCCGTAGCATTACTCCACCAGGCGCCTTGGTATCACTCCGCAAGGTGCCATGGTAATATTTCACCAGGTGCCGTGGTATTACTCAACAAGGCGCCGTGGTATTACTCCGCAAGGCGCTGTGGTATTACTCTCTGACATGCTGTGGTATTACTCTGCCAGGCGCAGTGGTATTACTCTACAAGGCGTTGTGTTTTTACTCCACAAGACACTGTGGTATTACTCCACAAGATGCCGTAGTATTACTCCGCCAGGCGCTGTGGTATTACTCTGTCAGGCGCAGTGGTAGTGCTCTGCAAGGCACTGTGGTATTACTCTACAAGGCGTCGTGTTTTTACTCCACAAGACAATTTGGTATTACTCCACAAGATGCCGTAGTATTACTCCGCCAGGCGCTGTGGTATTACTCTGCCAGGAGCAGTGGTAGTACTCTGCAAGGCACTGTGGTATTACTCTACAAGGCGTCGTGTTTTTACTCCTCAAGGCACCGTGGTATTACTCCACAAGACGCTGTAGTATTACTCCACCAGGCGCTGTAGTATTACTCTCTGACATGCTGTGGTATTACTCTGCCAGGCGCAGTGGTATTACTCTGCAAGATGCCATGGTATAACTCTGCAAGGCACCTTGGTATTACTCTGCAAGGAGCCGTGGTATTACTTCAAAAGACGTTGTGGTATAACTTCGCGAGGCGCCTTGGTATCACTCCGCAAGGTGCCATGGTAATATTTCACCAGGTGCAGTTGTATTACTCAACAAGGCGCCATGGTATTACTCCGCAAGGCGCTGTGGTATTACTCTCTGGCATGCTGTGGTATTACTCTGCCAGGCGCAGTGGTATTACTCTACAAGGCGTCGTGTTTTTACTCCACAAGACACTGTGGTATTACTCCACAAGATGCCGTAGTATTACTCCACCAGGCGCTGTGGTATTACTCTGCCAGGAGTAGTGGTAGTACTCTGCAAGGCACTGTGGTATTACTCTACAAGGCGTCGTGTTTTTACTCCACAAGACAATTTGGTATTACTCCACAAGATGCCGTAGTATTACTCCACCAGGCGCTGTGGTATTACTCTGCCAGGAGTAGTGGTAGTACTCTGCAAGGCACTGTGGTATTACTCTACAAGGCGTCGTGTTTTTACTCCACAAGACAATTTGGTATTACTCCACAAGATGCCGTAGTATTACTCCGCCAGGCGCTGTAGTATTACTCTCTGACATGCTGTGGTATTACTCTGCCAGGCGCTGTGGTATTACTCTGCCAGGAGCAGTGGTAGTACTCTGCAAGGCACTGTGGTATTACTCTACAAGGCGTCGTGTTTTTACTCCTCAAGGCACCGTGGTATTACTCCACAAGACGCCGTAGTATTACTCCACCAGGCGCTGTAGTATTACTCTCTGACATGCTGTGGTATTACTCTGCCAGGCGCAGTGGTATTACTCTGCAAGATGCCATGGTATAACTCCACAAGGCACCTTGGTATTACTCTGCAAGGAGCCGTGGTATTACTTCAAAAGACGTCGTGGTATAACTTCGCAAGGCGCCCTGGTATTACTCAGCAAGGCGCCGTGGTATTTATCCACCAGGTGCCATGGTATTACTCTGCCAGGCGCTGTGGTATTACTCAACAAGACGCCGTGGTAATACTCCGCCAGGCACCGTGGTATTACTCCGCCAGGCACAAGGCTTATCATGTAGTGCCCCAAATGTATAATGAAACACGCATGCATTGATACTGCACCATATGGTCAAAAAAATATGGTAATACACAAAATGTTTCTCTTCCTTCATTTTGGAACTATGTTTTTAAATATCAGTAGTCGATACCAAAACCAGTACATTTCTTGATACTTTGGTACCTTTTCAATATGCAAAAAAATAGGACCCTATTTCCTAATAGGACTAAAAGATAAGACAAGGGGTTCACCTTAAAAGATTTTAAATTGCAGAAGCCGTGAGAGTGTACTCTGGCCCTGTCGCTTCCGCCAAAAGTTTACTTGTATATCCAGTAAAGAAAAGCTAGTATTGTTGTATTTTCAGTGTTGGTACCGAATTGTTAAAAAAGTTTTGGTTCTTGTGAAAACGTTAACCTACTCTGTGAATATTTGCTTGAATTGATGAGGGATAGAAGAGAAATGACGCTAATACTCGTCCCTACGATATATATCGTGTTATCATCACTGGTTTAAGATAAGAAACAGATGTCAACAATTATACAGAGACTTCCTATAAGAATAAAAATAAGGAAATAAATGTTTTACTGGTCAAACACATAGAAAAGTAGGATAGATTGAGCCTCCAAGAACGTAAAGACAATATCACAACCAGACTAGACATTTTGTTCGACCCACATCGAAGTCTGCTCAAAGATTTGGCCCCTTGTGCGATCGAGTCTGACTCTCCTGGTCTATAAGTCTGACACTCCTGCTCTATAAGCAGATGAGAAAAACATCTCCTCCCTCCTGTTGTCTCAGTGGATCCTTCAGTCTGATCCATCTCAGCCTGAATCCTAACAAACTGGTGTTTGGAGAAGAAATTGGGCTAATAAATCACAACTGTAACCGACACCAGCACCACGCCTGTGTTTCTCTGTGTCGTGACCCCAGGAGCCCCATTAGCCCACTCTCACAGCATCCAGGGGAGGAAACGCAGCAGCCTGAACTCCTTCTTCACTTCTGCAGCAGTACCTTTGCGACGCTCGATTCCCACACGCCGCCGAGGCTCACCTCTGACCTCTACCCCCTCCCGAGGAGGAGGCTATGTTTGGTAGGAAGGGCCAGACCACCCAGCTCGACTCTTATGGGGGCCCCCGTGGGGATAGGATGACCGAGGGAAGTGGAAGTAGTACGGTCGGTGAGGGTGAGGGAAGAAGATCAAAGGCTGGTGTGGAGAGTCTTTGTTATTGTTGACGGGTCACTTTATCCTTCATCAAGTGACCGGCGGACTGACTCCAGTAAACACACTTGCTAATAGTGCACACAATGTTGTCAACCTCTCAAGTTTATACATTTAATTACCCCTTTCGAGGAGGTTGTGTGTTTATCTCTCTGCTAGTAAAATAAGCCAAAAAGTTTCAGAAAACTTGACAACAATGAGCATTTTAGTGGCATTTCTGAATAGTTTTATATTTACAAGCTAAGAGTTTTAACAACACGGGAATACTGCTACAGCCTGTCCGAGAAATGTTACTGGTCCGTGAGGCACTTGTTACCAGGCTGCACAGAAAAACTAATATTTTATGTAATTTCTGTTCCCTTTACTGTCTGGAAGGTGTTCTGTTTTGGATAAAAGGTTGTTTTTTTTTTCTGGAGTAACATAAGCCCCTTGCTTTAGTGGACGTTTTCACCCTTGTCGGCAAATATTAAAAAAAGGTAATTTCAACAATGATTTATATGCTGTTATATGTAATTATTATTATCAGTTGAACATTCATTTACATGACAGAAACCTTATCTGAATAAAGATGGTAAGTTAGTTAGCCTATTTCTAAAAGATAATTTCATGAAAACCAAATAAATGAATTGCTTACGAAACAACAAATACCTGATTAAATCATGACCTTGGCAGAGGTAATAATACTCAGTTGATAAATCACTTCAAATTATAGATATTCATATTATTATTTTTGTTCCTTTTTGGTTTGAGTGTATAAAATAATTCTATTTACAAATTTACATAAATATTCACAGGGTTTGTTCATTTTTTGTGTCGCAATTAAACCTCCGGCCATTAGATGGCATCAATTATTACGTCGTCCGCAGCTAAAGGAACAATGAAATCCCGCAAGATCTCGGCGATGACTGAGGACGAGAGGATACAGTGGACTCTAGCAGCTTTCAAAGTTGATGTTTGGACATATTTTGGTTTTAAAACAAATAAAAGTGTCATCTTGTCTCGGATCATATTACAAAAATACTGTATATCCTTGTTGCTTTTGAATCTCAAATTAACGCAGTATCTTATTGTTGCCCCTGTAACGTGATATGTATTGCATTTTATTGAGTGAATAATCATCACATAATGAAAAGTCGTTCTACTCCCTTTCGGAACTACAGTGTTTTGTTACGGATATGATTTTCTTCTTTTTCATTTTCATAAAAAATAAATGTGTACAAGTAGTAACATGTTAAACATGTTCGAAGTTAATGTATTCATTCATTCACAGCTCAGGTGAAGCCACAAGTGCACGTAATGTACCTGAAAACAACTCTTTTGAAGCAGTTGTGTTCGTTTTTCTGGTCAAAAGTGATCAGCTCAGGTGAGCAGCAACCGTCATGGTGTGTTTGCAGGAGTGTGTCTGGAGACGGATGACACGACCGGCCTGAAAGAGTGACAGTGGAAACAGCAACACAAAAGAGGTCTCACAGGAATGTGCTGGTAGGTAGTCGAGGGGCCCAGGAAGCACTGAGACATGAGACAACATGGGATGGGAAACAATGTAAAAGGGTGAGGGTGTGTGTGTCGGTACATGGGGGGCAGGGACCCTCAAAACCCAGGGGTGTATCAGTTTACCTTGCGGTCCCTTACCTGCTAGCACCTCAAAGAGGGGGACGCTACAATGGCCGCCATTCATATCGCCGCAGGAATGTGTGTCTGTGACGGACGCGAGCGGCTAATAAAGTGATGCCGAAAGAAGAGGGCGGGGAGGAAATCTTTCAGACGAGTGTTTGGAAAACAAACACAGATGTTGGAATCACCTGTGTGGGCAGCAAGATTTACCGTTCTTGATTTACACAGAGAACATCACACACCGAGGAGGGTTTTCGTTAAAGGAAGCACACGTCAGACTTCACTGTCCATTTTGAGCAAACAAAACGAAGACGCTGTCGCTCTGGACACAGAGGGGGTCATTCCGAGAGCAGTCCAGGGGATTTTGACAGGACTTTCTACTAGATCAATGCACGAAAGTTTTCGTCTATTTTGTTATAAATATTTTATTGACAAGAAGAAGTATAACATAACGTCAGATATACATTTTATTTTTCATATTTTTTATCCATTTCACTAAAGCAAGCTACTACATGAAGTTTAACACATTCCCGGATTGATCATGCTGTGTGACAAACCTATCACAGCAGAGTGGGTGGCTAGTGTGCTGGGATTCAAAATATTTTGTTATTTTTAAAAAAATCAAGGAAAAAAATAAAAATCTTTTTAGGTGCCGTTTAACCACAAATTATTATCACCTT
The DNA here is from genome assembly GCF_982586985.1 of Callionymus lyra. Classification (NCBI taxonomy): domain Eukaryota; kingdom Metazoa; phylum Chordata; class Actinopteri; order Syngnathiformes; family Callionymidae; genus Callionymus; species Callionymus lyra. The sequence continues at coordinate 25,105,299 of NC_141824.1, forward strand.
CAGTCAGGCAACATCTGCATTCCATTAATGAAAGACATTTTCCGTGAACACTCACAACATATGGATTTTCCTCCCACTTTGAGGAAATAAATCACATCTTTGTTGAAACCAGGTTGAAACTCATGGTGGCTTCAGAGATACACACAATAGATGTTCAACAGGTTTTTGGCATGAAAAACACAATTTGTTCAAACCAGAATCAACTTAAATATATAAAACTTGAAGATTTTCACCAGAGAATTCTATATTTCCTTATCAGAGTCGAAGGGGGGCTAGGGTCTATCCCAGCTGCTCAGGGCGAGAGGCAGGGAACGCTCCAAACAGCTCGCCGTCGTTATTCTGCCAATAACAGCAAGGATTTGAAACAGTAAACACATCTCCAAATAATCGAAATATGTCATATTTGACTTAATTACATGTGTTAAACTTAAGGCTCATGGTCATTTGTAGTGAGTTTGTGTATGTGTGTGTGTGTGTGGGGGGGGGGGGGAGGATCCTATAGGGTTTCCTATAAATTAAATTTACACACTTAAGCTAAGCAGAAAGTAGATCTCCCACAATGCAAACTGGTTAAAGAGACCTGCCTGAATAGTTTACACTTCAGTGATAATCAGCTTTTTTCATGGACACATCGTGATTATAAAAGTCAACAACTGATATAAATAAAAGGCACATTTAAATCATAATGAGTTTTATTTTTTTTGTTATTAATCTATTATTGAAGATGAAAGAGGTGAAAGGTCACAAAAGCTAAGCTGAAGCTAAGCTAACTAGTTGGTGTGGAAAATTATGGCATAAGTAAGTAAGTCATTTATATTTATAAAGCGCTTTTCCAGACCAGGGTCACAAAGAGCTTAAACAATTAAAACAATATTCACTAAAGTATATACTTTAAAGGTCAAGATAACACCGAGAACAACACAGGAGTTCCAGAAATCAAGGAAAAGCCTGAACAAATAAAAATGTTTCTTGAATGAGTCAGTAGACTCCTTCAAGCGCAAACAGAGAGGAAGATCATATATTTTTTAATACCTTTTATTTAAAGTAACATAATTGGACACATCCATCCACACTTGCTGTTTTAGACAGATGTCAATTTAAATCATTTGAAAGCTCCTGACAATATGTCATGAAATGTGTTTCAAATATTGTCGCAACATGTTAAGTTGTGTACTCTGATCTGATGAACCCACACTGTGTTGAGGAGACAGTGGGGGTGACCATGTGTGTGTCGTGCAGCAGATGTTGGGGTGTAACACGATCCCCGTCCCTGGTGCAGAACTCCACAGCGACCGGTACAAGTGACCGGCAGCCACTGGGGAGGACGCGAGTGTGTTTCCTGTCGCCGGTGCATATGTTTTGAGAGTGTTGCGTACATACGTGACATGTGATCGTGTAGCGGGCAGATGCTGGACGGAGAGATAGCAGTTGTCGGGTCGTTCCCACGGAGCTTCATCCATGAACGGGCTGCAGGAGAAGATCCACACACTTGTGTTGCTCAGAGAGGAATTTAAAGGGTTTAGAAGATGATGGGAGTGAAACTCTGACAGCAGTCATGGTGTCATATTCTGACACGATATGCTGCAAACTTGTCTAGTTTTGAAGGACCAGCAGTGAAAGTCTACAAAGGTGTAAATCACAGCTGACAACACACTCATAAATCTCTGAGAGTTGTTGAGTCACATTAAAGAAGTGCCACATGTTGCACTTTGACTTGATCGGATGGAAATGGTTTCACTACAGTTGAAAATTGTTTGATTATAGTTAAATATTCTTCAATTACAGTTTAGTATTGTTTAATTACAGTTGAAAATTGTTTAATTGCGGATGAAAATACTTTAATTACAGTTGAACATTGTTTAATTACAGTTGAATATTGTTTGTTAAAAGTTAAAAATTGTGTAATTGCGGATGAAAATGCTTTAATTGCAGTTAAAATTGTTTATTCATATTTGAAAATTGTTAGATTAAAGTTGAAAATTGTTTGATTACAGATACAATTAGTTTTATTACAGATGAAGTTTCTTTGATTATAGTTTTTTACAATTTTCTTTATTTTACTTAAAAATTGTTTAATTAAAGTTTAAAATTGTTTGATTATAGTTTAAAAAAACAATGTTTAATTACAGTTAAAAATTCTTTCATTGCTGTTAAACAATTAAATTTGAAATATTTTAAAATTGTATTTCACTTGGTTGATTACATTTGAAAATTATTTGATTTTACATTACAAAAAAATTGTTAATCATTTCAAGCGTACAAGTTTGGTACACTCTTCTGAAACTACTTAATATATATAATTATAAATTATATTCCTCTAATACACTAATCACATTATTGCTACAAAAAAATACCAATGAAGAAACACAAAAACAAAAATCTTTTCATACATAAGATGTATGAAAAATACTATTTTTACAGTCCCAGGGGCTCCTGCTTTGGTGTCTGGTGACCCCTGGTATAAACTTTAAATGGACACTTAAATAGGTACTGATGCAAAGGACAAGTTGAGATTTAAAAAATAAACAAATTAAATTAAATAATGAAATAAAATGGTATTCCTTTGTTAAATATATATGTATTACCAGTTCAACTTTAAGTATAACTTTTGGTACTTTTTGTATTGTGATTTTCTGTTCTACCTCAAATGTTTTACAATGTTAAAAAAAAATAAAAAAATGAAAATGAATTATGCTTGAATAGCGTATTTTCAGTTAAAATCTATAATGAATTAAATACAATAAAAGAAAATGTATGAACTCTGTTCATTGTCTCTTCTTTCTTTTGGCTTGACAGCAACTTAAACACAGAATATAATGGGGATCTTTAGGAAGTATAAATTTGCGCCCCAGATCTAAAAAGGTCGGACAAGGCAGAATTCCAACCTAAATGAAATTCCACATGTACTAACTGAAACCTTCCTACAATGCAAGTTTGAATGCAGGAACTTCCACTGCTGGTAACAACTGTTTCAGTTCCAGCGTTTAAGAGCAAAGGTAGTAAATGTTTGACATCTTTGTGTGACCTCAGCTCGTGAAAAAGAAGAGTGTAACACGAGCAAACACGGTCAAACCAGCAGATCACACGAGTGACATATATGTGGACAACACCAACATAACACTGGACTTATGAGTGTCTCTGTTAGGTCACATCGTGACAAAGTGCGTTAAACGCTGCCTGATATTTACTGTTCTCACTCCTGCTGAGAGTGTTTGACGTCACGTTGTAAAGACACTGACAACTCGAGTGCACATCTCAACTCTCTGGACACTTTTTACGGCCTCCAGAAACAGAAGATCCATCTCTCGTTGACCTATTTTCCCCTGGAACACTTCAGCAGGTTTCAAACTCTCGCTGACCTCCTCCTGGTTCTTTATCTTCTCTCTTTCTTCACCGCATGTTCTCCGCTATCTCCCCCTCTCAGCTCAATGTTTTCCCTTCCAGTTGCAGCACACACCCCGTTATTTACTTTTTTTTCTACATCCTCTGGTTATGTCATCCCCTCCGTCTGCAGCCCGGAGGCTCCTGTCAATCAACAGTTTGTAAAACTGCATCCTGGCCACGCCCACTTTCCATCAGCTCACCATAGTGTTTGTCTTTTAATCGTAAGTACAGTTTTATACACAAGAACCAGAAAAAACAGAATTTATCGATAAAATGTTATACAAATGATTTGTCATTCATTTATTCATTCATTTCATTTTTATTAAATGTGATTAATAGAAAAATATAGCGGTAAAGGTGAGATTAAATTACTTAACGTTTGGTTTCTAATACAAATGCAAACATGGCTTCAAATGTGACAAATAAAAGTTGTACACGGAACAGACATATCGGAAATAAAACTTGATCCACTGTGAGACTAATAGAAGCTCTTTCCAAAAAGTTTCCAAAGCTAAATACCACATTCTGGACGGACTCTAGAGACCAGGAAAAAGAGCTGCATGTATAATCTATCAGTGACATTAGTGGGATAGACTTTTATTTGTTTCTTAAACAAGTGTTATTAACTTATTTGTATATTAATATAAACACATGTACCTTTTTTAAATCAATTATTGTATTTCTATTATTGTCGCATTTTAGTGTCGAAAAGAAAGTGCTGTGTTTACTCTTCATGTATGTATTTTTAGTTGCTTTTTAATTAATTTATTTTATTTTATGAATTTATTTTTTTATTTATTTCTTTCAAGCATTACAGCCTGACCACACATTTTACTTTTTTAATGGTTTGAACAGCCTTTTTGCATGATGTTGTGCAACCTTACTACATGTGTCTTATGTACTTGCATCGCCTGTTAACATTAAATACATTTAAGTTAAAACTAAAGTGTGGAACCTTATGTAAAGGGCAACTAATGTAAAACCCAACTCTCCTGACTTACTCACATGTTTCAAATGTCGAAGTCTTTCTCTCCAAGACGTAAGTCTCTCATCATGACGATGTTTTTAAGCTATTGCTTTATAAAGTTCTCCCCCGTCTGAAATCTCAGCGAACAAGAGGTTACTGGAGAGGAACCCATTATGACATGATAATGGGCTTCAAACACACACAATAGAGGTCCAAGATCAATTGAACACACTCAAATCAACAATAAGTTAAATAAATAAGAAAATAAATGCTTTGGCAAATAAGGCTAATGCTATTAATGATTACATTGAATTTTCTCTGTCACTTATTATAAATAATAAACCATCTTTATTTATTTTTATTTTCTTTTGACGTCAGTTCACATATATGTAGAGCTTTAAATAAAATTTCATTAAGAATGAACTTCTGTCGAGACTATAAAACTGTTGACATGAATAGAGTTAAGAGTTGAATGAATTCACATGAGTCGAGCTATTGTTTGTCACACAGTGTGTGTGCGTGAGGAGCAACAGTAGATTACAGTGCTGGAGTCGGGAGTGGGTTACGTAACAGTAGGAGTGATGGAAGAAGGGAGTAATGCATCAGACATACAGTCCGGCGTCCTTCCATGCTCCGACATGTTGAGATAGGACTTGTTTATCTTCATCACGCCCCTGAAAAAAACTCATCAAAAAGACTCTTTGACAGAGACAAAGATTCACTGCACTAGTTGACCCCCGACACCCCCGGACACGTCCCTCTGTTCTCCGCCGACGTCAAAGAAAAACAAAGCACACGTTCAAATTGGTTGTAAACATGAGTGGGTTTTTTGAGAATGTTCCAGCTTCTGGGCGACACGTTGTGTCGTGTGTCATTGTTGTGTCATCGAAGCAAGTCCGGGAGCCAGTGATGGTTGAGGAACATTGCATGGAAATGTTTACGTCCATAGACACTATAATGAAGTCAAACTAGAATGTTTCCAAAACAGATGCATTATTTTTTTACATAAAGAGTTTGATAATTACAAAAATTAATACATTTCTAAATTCAACTTTTTCTTGATTTGTATCCTTTTAAATTCACCATTGTCTACAGACTCAACATTTATATAATAACTTTAAAATACTACTAATTAAAAAAAAAATGTAACTGAATTTTTTTATTTTATTTATTGGAATAAGAATATCAACTTTGTTTATATATTTATTTTTATATTATTTAATTCAATTATTTGACAAATAAAAAAACAATTCAATCTTTAAATATAGAAATGATAAATTAAAAAAATGTGATTTGATTGAAAATAAATAAAAAAGATCCTGTGTTTCATCATTTGAAATGTTACATTTCAATATTCAGATGGCCCTAATATACATCCATAGGCTTTTCTCCAAGCCTCTCCTGGATGACTGTGCTTCTCACTCTATCTCTAAATTCAGCCGTTTGGACAGTTCAGTTGGTTTTAAAATTAAATTAAATAGAAATGTGCAGTTCAGAAACAAAGGAGGAAAGTATGGACCTCTTTGCTACCAAACCAAATACATTATTCTCACAATAAACTAATAAAATACAATATTTTGTCTTTTGTTCCCTGTTATTTAAGTACAATGTGAAAAGTCTAAATATTATTCAAACAACGGGAGAATAATACACACACAAATCTGGCCTCAAATGTTGCACTGAGGCTTCTACAGGTGAGAACGTGTGTCATTGATAATCACCAGGTACACACATTATTATTATGTTTATCAAGTTATCACTGATGCTGCTTCATCCAGGATGAAGATCATTAAACAGCCCGTCGATAACCGGGCCCTCGTTGTTTTCCATCCAGGATCCAGGTGGAAAAGCAGACGGACTCTGATGACAGCGCTGTTTAAACAGATGTCAGGTGCCACTTGGTCTCAAGTTTTCCACGGAGAACAGAGCTCAGCTTCTCCTCACTCAGCAGCGACCGCGCACTAAATACAACAGTGTGGTTACTATGCTAGGTGATGCTGTGTCAGCCTCACGCTAAGATCTAAATAAATACATGACTTCAATAGAGTGTCTATTACAGGCTCTGCTCTCAATTGTTTGGATGAAGATGAGGGACAGATTTACAGTGTAAAGTAATGTTACCTCTAATCTAGCTCTAGAAAAACCGTATCATTAAAATTAAACTTCTATCAGAAGTTTTTCTTCGCTTCCTTGAAGAAGATGTTATAGATGAGTTCCTTTTCTTCTTTCTTTTTTTTCACATCCATTTGTACAAACAATATGAATCACCTGAAAATAATATGTATAATTCACTCCTTTCAATTGTGGTAAAAAAAAACAATTTGTGATTAAATAATACTGTTCTTTCAGATTTTCATTCAACTATGTTAATGTATGTATACATTTGTGTATATCTCTGTCATTATTATTTACCCTTACGACTAAATAAGAAATAGGGTTTGTTCTTTTTTAAGAATCAAAAATCGCTCCGATGAGTCGGTCCGAGTGTGACTAGTCGAGCTAATTTTGGCCACGAGATTGACCTGTTGGTCGGGTCAGGCTCTATCTTTAGTGACTGAGACATCTGCAGCAGTCACCAGGCAAAAAGATAATTTGGGGGCCACACTCCGTCACGTAGAAGGTATAAATTAAACATGGATGACAGAATGAAGGCAATGAATGAAAATAATTGATTAATTGTGGCTAATCTAAATTAATCCACATTAACCCTGGGATTAATCTGATTTAAAAAAATGTTAATAAATTAACAGTACTAATTTGAAGCCAACAAATAGGATGGTGAAATAAATGTAGTCATAGCTCAATACCCTATTTCAGAATAACTGTGTTTAAGGTCAAACTATCAGAATAGCAACATAAACTATTTGTTCATAGAGTGGTTGAGCAGTAGTGGTTTTATTTATCATTCATTTAAATGTCTTTGTCAATCAGCTGCATCATATTTTAGGGATTATATTGTCTATATTAAACAAATCTTTGAATGTCAAGCTCGGTTAAAAGAACCGGTAACATACAATTCATAGTGTCATAGAGAAGGAAACAAAGTGTACAGACTTGTGCAGAGATAACTCACAGAGAGACATTAATGCAGTCATATTTAATCCAGAAGGATTTTTCCTTAAAACCCTAAGACTTTTGTTGCCAAATTCATTCCACATCTGTTGTCCGGATATCGAGCAGGTTTTTTCCGGAGCTACAGCTTTAAAGCGTCCAGAATCCCTGAACCAGATTCACATCAAACACGTCAACAAATCCATATGACCCGAGACTAATGGAAAACATGAATTTGTGGCCCTATGATTATGTAACGTATTTGTTGTCCAGGTCTGACCGATGAAATGCAGGAAATGTGTCCACCATCTGTTTCTATAGTGTGTTTCTTAAAGATATATTAGAAGGACCTTTTGCTGTATTACTTGAAATGTACTTTACTGTTGTAAATAAAAAGGAACTGTTAAAAAACCTGCAAAACTCAATGGAATCACTATATCCATGATTCCATCCCCCCTCGACCCTCCCAGTCAGTCACAGCAGGAGGCCGTCAACACTAAGTCTGGTTCTGCTCCAGGTTTCAGTCTTCTACAAGGAAGTATTTCCTCGCCACTGTCACTCATTGTTGATTCTCTGGCATCTGTTTTTATTTTTCTCTAATTTAGTCTTACTTAAAGTGTCTTGAGATAACTCCATAAAGATATGACACTTTAAATAAAATTGAATTAATTAAAGTTGAGTCAGGTTATGACAAAAATGTAGTTATTTGTGTTGCGTTGATGAAGGTACATCAACAAACATTGTACAATAATTCTCAATATATTTATAAATAACAAAATATTTCCAGTAGGCCGATCATTTTGACTTTATAAAGAGCTCACGTGATGGAAGTGTGAACAGTCCTGATCTAGAATATATAAATCGCATATTTACCTATTTCAAGAACTTAACTAAAAAGCAGCATGATAAATACGATGAAGTGAAATACTATTTTTTTTAAGTAAAACACATGCTGTAGAGATGAACACATGATTGATTAAAGTGAGGTTTGGTTGTAATTGATCCAGTCTTGCTTAGATGTCTTGACTTGAAAGTCAGTCCTTGCTCCTTCATGCTGGTTCAGAGGTCGGTGAACTCCAAGAACTCTTGAGACCAGTTAAGGATTCTATTCTGGTCTGAAAAGACTAAATTTGAATGATATTTGGATCATAAAACTCAATCACGTGGTTAGTTATTCCAACTTTAATCCGACATGGTCCTGTGTGGCAGACAACGACGAGCGAAAGCAACTAAAGAAAAGCAGTGAATAAATCAAAGACGTCTCTGACGATGAGTTAGGATTGATGGTCTCGATGAATGGAACACAGCGACAGAGCAGATATTCGGGCTGCGTTAAAACACGCATCCACTGGCCCGGAGGTCTTTTCCTTTCCCTTGTAGTGACAATTAGCTACTGTGAGCGAAGGAGAGATTCTGTTCTCTGCACCGACACAAGGACATCCAAGGAGAAAACACAGAAGCAGAGTTAGCAGATTTTTATCTTCGCTTTTGTCACTTTTCGCTCGCTAGACTGAGAGAAAGTAAGTCACAGATGCTATCAAGAAAACTCTACAGACACAACAAAGACATACAAAAGGGACAACAAAGCAGATACGAACTGGTTAACAGAGGGAAATGGATTTTGCTGTTAAAACCTATTAGAGAAAAAATGGAAAAGTGAACACAGAAAAAAACAATCTAATGAAACAGAATAATGAATTACATCTCAATGAATTAGATCAACAAAAATTGTTTTTTTTTTTGTTTATATCATGACCTAGATAGATGCAAATGTTTAAGAGAAGTAACTGAAATAC